>NC_071998.2:16758767-17078589 GCF_028885655.2 Pongo abelii | reverse complement strand
AGCTAGCAAGAGGATTGTAAAATGCACCAATCAACGCTCTGTAAAATGCACCAATCAGTGCTCTGTAAAATGCACCAATCAGCAGTAGCTAAAAGTAGGCAATCACAGGGAGGATTGAAAAAAGGGCACTCTGATAGGACAAAAACCAAACATGGGCAGGGACAAATAAGGGAATAAAAGCTGGCCACCTCAGCCGGCAGTGGCAATCTGCTTGGGTTACTTTCCATGCGTGGAAGCTGCGTTCTTTTACTCTTCACAATGAATCTTGCTGCTGCTCACTCTTTGGGTCCGTGCCACCTTTAAAAGCTGTAACACTCACCATGAAGGTCTGCCACTTCATTCTTGAAGTCAGCGACACCACCAACCCACCAGCAGGAACCAAATCTGGACACAGACCCTTATCTCTCACCATATGCAAAAATCAACTTAAGATGTATTAAAGACTTAAATATAAGACCCAAAACTATCAAAATACTAAAAACCTTGAGAAAATTCTTCTGGACATTGGTCTAGGCAAAGAATTTATGACTTAAGACCTAAAAGGACAGGGAACGAAACCAAAATTAGACAAATGGGACAATTAAACTAAAAAGCTTCTGCACAGCAAAAGAAATAACCAGGTGTGTAAACAGACAACCCACAGAATAGGAGAAAATATTTGAAAACTATTTATCCCATAGGGGACTAATATCCAGAATATAGAAGAAGCTCAAACAACTCCCTCAACAACAACAAAAAGAGCAAACAAGGCCAGGCATGATGGCTCACATTTCTAAGCCCAGCAATTTCAGAGGCCAGGACGACTGGACCACTTAAGGAGTTTGAGACCCGCCTGGCCAACGTAGTGATAGCCCGTCTCTACTAAAACTACAAAAATTAGCCGGGCCTGGTGGTGGGCACATGTAATCCCAGCTATTCGGGAGGCTGAGAGGCAAGAATCCCTTGAATCTGGGAGGTGGAGGTTGCAGTGAGCCAAGGTTGCACCATTGCACTCCACATTGCACTCCAGCCTGGGCGACAGAGGGAAACTGTCTAAAAAAAAAAAAAGAAAAAGAACAAATAATGTTCTTTAAAAGTGGTCAAAGGATATAAATAGACATTTTTCAAAAGAAGACACACAAATGGCCAACATGGGCATATAAAAAAAATGCTCAACACTAATCATCAGAGAAATGTAAATTAAAACCATAATAAGATATCATCTTTGTTAAAATGGCTATTATTAAAAAGATAAAACGTCCCACCTGCTATGTTGGTGAGGATATGGAGAAAAAGGAATGTTTACCCGCTGTTGATGGGAATGTAAATTAGTACAAACTTTACTGAAAATAGTCGGAGATTTCCCAAAGAACTAAAACTAGAACGACAGTTTGATCCCACAATCTCACTACTGGGTATCTACTCAAATGAATATAAATCAATATATCAAAGAGGTACCTGCACTCATGTTTCTTGCAGCACTATTCACAATAGAAAAGATATGGAATCAACCTAAGGGTCCACCAGTGGATGACTGGATAAAAAACATGTGGTATATATACCTGAAAAAATTCTATTCAGCCACAAAAAGAATGAAATCATGTATTTTGCAGCAACATGGTTGCAACTGGAGGTCATTATCTTAAGAGACATAAGCCAGATATAGAAAAATATCGTTCATAAGTGAGTGCTAAAAAAAGTGTCCACATAGATGTAAACAGTGGAATGACAGGCAGTGGAGACTCAGAATTGTGGGAGGATGATGAGAAATTACTAATGGGTACAATGTATAGCATTTGGGTGATGGATACCCTAAAAGCTCTGCCTTGACCACTATGCATATAACAAAATTGCACTTGTAACCCATAAATTCATACAAATTAAAAAATATATAAGACAAATGTAACCATGCTTTCTTCAAAAAAACAAAAACGAGGTAATCCCCATTGTAGTCCCAAAGATGGGAGGAGAGAGGCTCATCCAAGAAGGCCAGAGAGGGCTGGATATACCCTGCTTCCAAATCTGCTGTCTCTCCCACACCCCTTACAACAGACCCTTTGCTCTCCCTTCTACCTCCCTGTTCTCAGAGGCTTCCCTTTCTCTATTTCTCATCTGCCCCCTAAAAAGGAAGGCAGAAGATTCCGATTCCTTGTACCCTTAGGTACTTGGAGCAGAATGAAGTAAATTTAGTGAATCATGTGCAACTCTGTACTTCTTGGGCGCACTTCAAATATCAACAAGAACATTTATTCTGTGGAATAGACTGGTTTAATTTTGGCCTTTTACCTCAACTTTCAGCCATCTGAAATTGTGTAGACTTTTCCATACTATGTTCATGTGCCACCCTGACCTACTGCCTATCCCTGCAATTGGATGGGCCTTAAGAACCCAGCTCCAGGCCAGGCGCAGTGGCTCACGCCTGTAATCCCAGCACTTTGGGAGGCAGAGACAGGTGGATCACCTGCGGTCAGGAGTTCCAGACCAGCCTGGCCAACACAGTGAAACCCCTTCTCTACTAAAAACACAAAAACTAGCTGGGTGTACTGGCAGGCACCTGTAATCCCAGCTAGTCAGGAGGCTGAGGCAGGAGAATCGCTTCAACCCGGGAGGCAGAGGTTGCAGTGAGCAGAGATCATACCACTGCACTCCAGCCTGGGCAACAGAGCAAGACTCCATCTCAGAGAAAAAGAACCCAGCTCCAGACACTGCTCCCTGATGTCTATGCATCTGAGAGGTGCCTTCTTCCCAGCAGCTATTGCTCTAGTGGAACAAAGCACCAGGTTTCTTCTCTAATTACTTCTATCAGTAAATAATTTCCAGGCACCTAAGAGTTTAGATTTAGCCATGTCTTTGAGGACTGTAACTTTTCCCTAATTTGTGCTTTCTATAATAATAATTAGGGATTTATTGCTTATATTAAAAACTCATCAGAACTCTAATTGAAAAGGTTAACTACTTCTCATGAGTTCAAGTTGGGAATTACTATGCAAATTCACTGACAACTTAAAATTTAAGATAATTTTCTTTCCTACTGTGCAGGTTCTTCATGTGATAAGGATTTTACTTTTGCCAAACAGAAGTTCCTAGAACATCCTGGGAATATGGTATTTTAGAAGAAAAACAATAAGCAATTACTTAAAGTGAATTTAACATTTAGAACAAAACTGTGTTTCATTTGATTGATACATATTTTGTTTTTACCTTGAAGAATGTACCACAAAAGAGGGGTCACAGCAATGAGATATAACTTCACTTAACTTTTCAAACTGATACTGTCCAAATATTTAATAATATTCTGTTGATTAACACAGTGCTTTTAAAACTATGGATAGGAAAAGCATATTTCTTGTAGTTATATGTCTTGGAATAATATATAAATCACACATCAGCCTTAAATATTACTGTTTAGCAGAAGACAATCATAAAAAGAATTTTATCAATTTAAATTAGAATACTAAATAAACCAGTAAAGCTAGCATTTGCAGAACACTTGGTGTGTTACACATAAATATTCAATTAATTCACAGAAAAATCACAAGAGGTTGTCAGTTGCATAATGTCACTTTGCTAGTTAAGGTGGTGCAGGGATTTAAACCCAAGCCCCGGTGCACAACCACATCAGCATAGAGACAGATGTTATTGCATGTTGGCAGATGAAATTGTGAAAGTGAAATTCCCATGGTTCCAAATCAGAAATTGCTGCCTTAGGGTGTGGGGAGGAGGTGACAGTCACCTAGGCTGCTGGTGGGAAAATTTAAAAAATAACACAAGAGGGATAATTGGCAATGCCATACAAATAAATAAATGACAACTTTTCTGAGTAGAAGAAGGCAATCCACAAGGAGGCTGGAGGGTTAATCTAAGTCCACTTTCATATTCATTCTTTTCTTTTCTTCTTTTTTTTTTTTTTTTTTTGAGATGGAGTCTTGCTTGTCACCCAGGCTGGAGTACAGTGGCGCTATCTTGGCTCACTGCAACCTCCACTTCCTCGGTTCAAGCGATTCTCTTGCCTCAGCCTCCTGAGTAGCTGGGACTACAGGCGCCCGCCGCCACGCCCGGCTATTTTTGTATTTTTTTTTAGTTTCACCATATTGGCCAGGCTGGTCTGGAACTCCTGACCTTGTGATCCGCCCGCTTTGGCCTCCCAAAGTGCTGGGATTACAGGCATGAGCCACTAAGACCCGCCATATTCATTCTTTTCTAAGTGGTGATTCTTATGAGAAATACTCATATCCCTCACTAAATGGAGATGTTAATTGTATCAATTTTTATAACAGTGAAATAGTACAGGTCCAGTTCTCCAGCAATAGGTGGCTGACTAAGCAAATAATAGTGCCTCCATGCCCAAGAATAACATGCAGCCATGACAAAATAAGGTCATATTTACTGATAACGTTAATATATATTGCCTGTTAAAAAGGCAAAATACAGAATAGTGTGCATATTGTGCTCTGTGAAGAAAGAGTTACTACAGTAGGTTTGTTTTACTCAACTCTTTTTAATCTCTGGGAAAGCTTGGAGCCACAGGGAAAATAACTAACTTCAGGAATGTTCGCTTGGTCAGTGATAAAGATAGTATTCTCTATGGCCCAGGCAGTGGGTCAGGATGAACCTGGCTGACAGCATTGTTTAAACATGAAAATTCATGATGTGTACCTGGTGCCTGTTTGGCTTCTGCAACTTGGCTGGTTGGGTAGCTGTGTGATCAGCAGCCTTTAAGAACACTGGATTCTGAGATTTGAGTGGATTTTTTTTGTTGTTTGTTTGAGACGGAGTTTCGCTCTGGTCACCCAGGCTGGAGTGCAATGGCGCGATCTCGGCTCACTGCAAGCTCAGCCTCCCAGATTCAAGCAATTCTCCTTCCTCAGCCTCCCTAGTAGCTGGGATTACAGGTGCCCGTCATCACGCCCAGCTAATTTTTTGTATGTTTAGAAGAGAGGGGATTTCGCCATGTTGGGCAGGCTGGTCACTAATGAGCGGACTTTCTGAGGTGGAGACGCCTGCCACACATCTCCGCAGTTTGCGGCCAGAAAGGGCATGTCTGCACAATTCTCACGAGAGAGGGAACATGGAAACCTGGGCCTGACCTCTCTAGTCTTTGCTTATGCATGCCTGTGTCTCACTTCCTGCACAGTATCCTTTGCAGTAATATATCTTAGCTGTAGGCATAACTTTTTGACTTATATGAGTCCTTCCGGTGAATCACTGAGCACATCATGACCATGATGTAGTCGTGGGAACCCCAAAATATGTTCTCAGTTGAAATTTCCAAAAAAGATTTATACATATACATGCATATAAAGGTACAGGATTATTTCTGGAAGGATCTTCAAGAAATTAGTGTAAAAGGGTTTGGACTTGCATTTGTGTTATTTTTCTGGGAAATTTATTCCCTTTGGATTGAGAAATCTTACCCAATGCCTGTACCATCATTGTACCTTGAAAGAAAAGAAATCCCTTTTGAATTCAGGGACTCATAGGCAGAAGAGAATGTAGCCCTGTCTCAGATGAGGCTTTGAAGTTTTTACATTTGGAATGAGTTAAGACTTTTGGAAAATTTTGAAAAGGCATGATTGCATTTTGCTCTGTGAGAAGAACATGAGATTCTGGGGTATCAGGGTCAGAATAATATGGTTTGGCTGTGTGTCCCTGTGAAACTCATGTGGAATTGTAATCCCAAATGCTGAAGGTGGGGCCTGGGGGAGGGGATTTAATCATGGATGGGAGGGGGTTGGGGATGGAAGGAGAAAGGGTGGATAGGGTGGGGAGGAATGGATTGGCTGTAGGGTGGTGGGAGGGTGGTGGGTGGTAGGAAGGGGGAGTAACCTGCTGCAGACGCAGTGACTCATGGAAAACCTCTACTAGGACAGTGCACCTTTGACTTTACAGGGTTTAGCCCCTGTGGCTGCTCTCATGGGGTGGGCTGGTGTTGACTACCCATAGCTTTTTCACACTGAGGGTGTGAGCTGTTGGTGGGTCTATGAATCTGGGGTCTGGAGGTTGGTGGCCCTCTGCGTGGGGTCTCCAAGCCCATATTTTCCTTCCACACTTCCCTAGTAGAGGCTTTCCAAGAGGATCTGCCTCTGCATCAGGCTTCTGCCTGGAAACAGTGGGAGTTGGGGGTGGGGGGCAAATCCTTCACCAATGGTTAAATACCATCTTTTTGATGCTGACCTTGTGAGTTCCCACAAGATCTGCTTGTATAATAGGGCATGACACCTCTTTCCTCTCTCTGTCTTGCTCCTACTCCTGCCACGTGAATCATCTCATTGCCCCTTGACATTCTGGTATGATTGGGAGGCTTCCTGAGTCCTCCCAGATTCAGAAGCCAGTATGTTTCCTTACAGCCTGCAGAATCATGAGGTTCTTTATGATCATAGAGAAAATTAGTACTGGGAAGTGGATGTATGAAATGTCTTCAAGGCCTTTTCCCTATTGTCTTGGCAATCAGCACTCAGCTTCTTTTCATTCAAGTATCTGAGGCCTTCTTGTATTTTCTCCCTGAAAATGGACTTGTCTCCCTTTACCACATTGCCAGGCTGCGACAAAGATAGCTGATAATGTAGAAGCAGGCTCAGAAGGGGATGGCAGGCAGAGATGAGGAGAGTTTGGAGGGTTTTGAAGACAGGAAAATGAGGAAAAGTTTGGATCTTTGTAAAGAATTGTTAACTACTTGTGATCAGAAGGCTGACAGGAAAATGGTCAGTGAAAACCAGACTTGGAAGGTCTCAGATAAAAATGAGGAACTTACTGGGAACAGAAGCCAAGGTTACTTTTGTTTTGCTGTAGCAAAGAACATGGCTGCACAGTGACCCTGCCCTGGAGATCTGTGAAACTTTAAACTTGAGGGTGATGACTTAGTGCATATCTGGTGGAATGAACTTCTAGGAAGCAAAGCTCAAGAGGTGTCCTGTCTGCATCTAACAGCCTGTGCTCTGATGTGTGACTGAGAAAATGACCTCTGGATGGGATTTATATTAAATGAGTCCCAACTCTTATATTAAATGAGAAACAGGACTCAAAAGTTTGGAAAATTTGCAGCCTGGCCAAGTGGTCAAAAAGAAAAGCTGATTTTCAGGGGGAGAATTCAGGAAGGCTTCAGAAATTTGCATGAAAAGGAGCCCAGTGCTAATAGCCAAGATAATAGGGAAAAGCCCTTGAAGGCATTTCAGAGACTTTTCAGCAGCCCTTGGTGTCACAGGCCCTGGGGCCTAGGAGAGAAGCATGGTTTCCTGGGCCAGTCCTGTGACCCGCCTCTATGTGCAGCCTCAGGGCACTGCTGCCTGCGTCCCTGCAGCTCCAGCTCCAGCCATGGCTGAAAATGCACAGATGCAGCTTGGGTCACTGCTTCAGAGGGTGCAAGCTAGAAGCCTTGGTAACTTCCTCATAGTGTCAAGCCACTAGTAGGCTTGGGAGCCTCTCTGTGGACCTTGGAAGATGTACAGAAATGCCTGGGTGACCAGACAAAAGCATCCCAAAAACGCAGAGCCTCATAGGAAACCTCTACCAGGGCAGTGCAGAAGGAAAATATGGGGTTGGAGCCCCCACACTGGAGGCCACCGTCATGCAGACCCCAGATTCATAGACCCACCAACAGCTTGTGCCATCAGTCGGGAAAAGCTATAGGCACTCAACACCCGCCCAGCCCATGGGGGCAGCTGTGGGGCATAAACCCTGCAAAGCCACAGGTGCAGGGCTGCCCAAGGCCTTGGGAGCCCAGCCCTCATGTCCCTGTGCCCTGGATGTGGGATGAGGTTTCAAAAAGGGTGATTTTGGAACTGTAGGAGTGAATGACTGGCCTTCTGGGTTTGGAGTTTCATGAGGCCTGTAAGTCCTGTATGTGTTTTTTTCTTTCTGGCAAAATTCTTCCTTTCAGTTGAGAATGCTTACCCATTGCCTGCAGAAGCATTGTACCTCGGAAGTAGTTAACTTGCTTTATATTTCAGAGGCTCATTGGCCTAAGGGACTGTAGTCTTTTGTCAGATGAGACTTTAAGCTTTGGACATTTTTATAAATGCTGGAATGATACAAGATTTGGGGGGACTGTAGGGAAGGCATCATTGTATTTTGCAATGTGAGAAGGACATGAGATTTGGGAGCCAGGGACAGAATAATAAAGTTAAAAGTGGGGCCTGGTGGAGGGTGATTTAATCATGGTGGAGAGTGGGGGTTGGAAGGTGGGGGGTAGGGAGAATGAGGGGATTATGGTGGGGGTGAGGGGTGAAAAGTGGTGGTGGGGGGCGGATCCTTCACAAATGATTAAACACCATCTCCTTATTGCTGTGCTTATGATAGTGAGTTCTCTTCATGATTTTGGAGCTGTGAGATTGAATGGATACTGGCCTCCTGGGATTTGGACTTGCACTGGGCTTGTGGTTCTATTTGTGTTTTTTTCCTGGGAAATTTCTTCCCTTTGAATTGAGAAAGCTTACCCAATGCCTGTACCATCATTGTACCCTGAAAGAAAAGAACATCCTTTTCAATTAGGGACTCATAGCTGAAAGGGACTGTAGACTTGTCTCAGATGAGATGTTGAACTTTTTACATTTGAGTTAATGCTGGAATGAGTTAAGACTTTTGGAAACTTTTGAAAAGGCATGAATGTATTTTGCTCTGTGAGAAGGACATGAGATTCTGGGGTACCAGGGTCAGAATAATATGGTTTGGCTGTGTTTCTTTACCAAAACTCCTGTGAATTGTACTCCTTAATGTTGGAGGTGGGGCCTGGTGGGAGGTGATTTAATCATGGCAGGAGGGGTTTGGGGTTGGAAGGAAAAGGGGTGGGTAGGGTGGGAAGTAGGTTGGCAGTAGGGTGGTGGGTAGTAGGAAGGGGGAGTAGTCTGCTTCAGAGGTGAGACTCATGGGAAACCTCTGCTAGGGCAGTGCACCTGCAGCTTTGCAGGCTTCAGCCCCCATGTCTGCTCTCATGGGCTAGGCTGGTGTGGAGTGCCTGTAGCTTTTCCATACTGAGGGTGTGAACTGTTGGTGGGCTTATGAATCTGGGGTCTGGAGGATGGTGGCCTCCTGTGTGGGGGCTCCAAGCCCATATTTCCCTTCTGCACTGCCATTGTAGAGGTTTCCCAAGAGGCTCTGCCTCTGCAGGAGGCTTCTGCCTGCAAACAGTGGGCGGTGGTGTGGGTGGTGGTTCCTTCACCAATGGTTAATCTTCTTGAAGCTGATCTCCTGATAGTGAGTTCTCATGAGAACTGGTTGTATAACAGGATGTGGCACCTCCTTTCTCTCTCTGTCTTGCTCCTACTCCTGCCATATGAAATATCTCATTGTTGCTTGGCCCTCTGGTATGGTTATGAGGGCCCTGATGAGTGTGGGCCTCATCAGTGGGCCTAGTCAGTTGGGACTTGGTCAGTAAGGCCTATTTTCTGGGGGCGTGGTCAGCAGGGGTCTGCTTAGAGAGGGTCTCATTAGGGGGATCTAGTAGTGGGGTCTTGGTGAGTGGGGACCTAGTGGCAGCCACTTGTTTGGTGTCTGGTCAGTGTAAAACTAGGCTGCTGGACTTTGTCAATGGAGACCTGGTCAGCTGGGGCTTAGTGGTGGCCTTGTCAGCATGGGCTGCGTCACTGGTGACCAGCTCAAGGGGTGCTATTCAGTGGAGGCCTGGTCACATGGGACCTAGTCAGCAGGGCCTGCTGGCCATGTCCTCAACAGTGAGGCCCTTGTCAGTGGGGCCCTGGTCAGCGCAGCCTGGTCAGTGGAACCTAATCAGTGGGGGCCTGTTCAGAGCGAGTGCATTCAGTGGCGGCTTTTGTAGCACTGGTCTGTGGGTGACCTGGTCAGCGGGGATCTGAGCAGTGGGTGCCTATTCAGTGGGGCCTACTCACTAGGGTCACAGTCAGGGGCATCTGGTCACCTAAGGCCTGGTTAATAGGGGCCTGGTCAGTGGCAGCCTGTTCCCTGGAGGCCTGGTCAGTGGGGCCTCATCTGTGGTGCCAGGCAATGGGGTCATGATCAGTGGAACCTGATCAATGAGGCCTAGTCAGTAAGGACCTGGTCAGCGAGGCCCTGGTCAGTAAGGTCCTGGTCAGTGGGGTCCTGGACACTGTGGGCCTAGCAGCAAGGGCCTGGTTAGTGGGGCCTGGTCATGGGTTTCTAATCAGTGAGGGTGTGGACAGGGAGGACCTGATGTGCGGGATATGGCCAGCAGAGACCTGGTCAGCGGGGGCTGCTGAGCACTGCTGGGAGATGTCAGGTGCGATGCACGTTATCAAGGGCCCTGTGGACAGTCGGGATGGCCTAGTAGTGCCCAAAGGCCCAGTCAAAACTGGACAAAGCAGGTGTTTGGATGGACCTGGGAGATCTTGCTCAGAGATTCCAACAGGACAAAGGTAAAGGAAGGGCCGGAGTGGCCGGATAGATGGTCACAGTCTATGGGCCGCACAGGATGGAGGAAGCCAGGGAACAGGCAGGGTGAGCAGCAGGGGTGCAGGGAGAGGCAGGTGCATGCTGGGAGGTCAGACCCTGAGAGGGCTGTGGGGGCATCAGGTGGGGTGGGCTCCAGGTGCACCTTCAATACACTGGGTGGGTCTCAGGCCAGGCTCCCTGGACCCTGGTCGGGTGATGTGGTCACTCCCTGGGGGACTGCTGTCAGGCACCGGGCACCCACCATGGGCAGCACTGTCCCATCTCAGGACTGGACTTTCTCAGTTCCTGCAGAGGACACAGCCTCCAGCCCAGGAGGGGCAGCCCCTTGGTGCAGCCGGAGCTCTCCATTGGCCTGGAGTGTCCCCTGCCAGCCTTCTGCTCCCTCTTCTCCTGGGTCCCGCTTTTCCAGTGTCAGCAAGCAGAGGGGCTCCGTCCTCCCTTCCCTATGTGTCTCCTGGGCTGAAACTTGCAGCGGAATGGGACAGGGATGGTGCTTCCCTCAGGCCCATTTAGGGAGGAGACTGGCTCCCAGCCTGGCACAGGTCCTCAGCTCTGCCTTGGTTGCCTTAGAGTGAGCAGGATCAGTCAGTGCCCTGAAGGTAGAGCTAAGAGACTCTCCTTGCTGTGTGTGAGGCTGGTCTAGGGATGGAGGACTTAACAGGTCCTCCCAGTCTGTCAGGCCTGGACAGTACTGTCTTGTCTCAGGACTCAGAAATTCCAGTCCTGAGACGAGACAGTGCTGCCCAGGGTGGGTGACCAGAGCCTGACAGCAGTCCCCCAGGGAGTGACCATGTCACCCAGCCAGGGTCCAGGGAGCCTGGCCTGACACCCGCCCAGTGCATTGAGGGTGCACCTGGAGCCCACTCCACCTGATGCCCCCACAGCCCTCTCAGGGTCTGACCTCCCAGCATGCACCTGCCTCTCCCTGCACCCCAGATGTCCACCCTACCTGTTCCCTGACTTCCTTCATCCTGTCCAGCAGGATGGGCTGGACAGTGGGACAGCCTGTGTGCACATTTTGTGGCAAGTAGGAGTGACACCATCCCTGGGAGGCACCATGGTTCCTGCCAAACCCAACCCTAGAACTCTGTCCCTGAGGTCGTTTCACCAAAACCCAAAACCCAGAACTGTGGTTGTGGCTCAGGGGTCAGCACCTGCTAGTACCAGGACACTACTGGGAGGCTGGGACCTAATTGAAGCCCATGGTGTCTGTGGCCTGAGGACAGGGTGTGTTGGGGCCATAAGGCCCGGCCGCCAATGGCCATTGGGTCCTAGGGCCTCAGCCCCGGTGTTTGCCCTTCCCTGGCTCCTTCTGGTTCAGTCCCATTAGGACCCTGGAGCCCAAGACCCAGCACTCAAGGTCCCCTCCAGGAATGCTGGCGGTTTGGCTTCCTTTATCACGTTTCATCTGAGAGCAAAAATGTCAGATCGGATGCACAGAAAAATGGCCCAAATTGTTTAATGACTAGAAGAAATATAGGAGCAGCAAGAATGTAATGTGAAGAGGGGAGGGCCTCCATGACCGGTGTCTGCAGAGTCAGGGGTACAGGCACACAGTGTTGTGGCCTGGCACAACCAGCGTCTCAGAGGGTGGGTGGCACACTGTCCTTACCCGGAGGACAGCAGGCCTGATCACCAGCTTTTCTACATGTCCCTGTAAACATCACGTTGCTAGAAGAAAATCTCATGCCAGAGCTTGGACTATCCCTAGCTCAGAGGTTAGGGGTTGTCTCTTGGTGACCTAAATGAAAAAATAAGTCCAGATCAGAGTTCCTGACGCAGAGCACTCATCCACTCTTTGAATCGTGGGAGGGGAGGCCTGGTTTTAGGTAAACCTAACCTCTTTGAGGAACCACAGAGCCCAAGACTGGAAACCTTCAGAATATTCTGGCCCCCAACCCTCCCTGGGGACCCCTGTGGCCTGTCTCACCAGAGCACTCTTCTGTCTGTAGATGTCTCAGCTGCTCTACAAGGGGGTCCCATTTCAGGTGTGGGGCTAGGCATGGTCACTCCTGCTGGATGTCTAGAAGGTGGAAATTAAGGACCTAGGAAAATACCAGATACAGCCTTTCCACCCTCATCCAGAGCAGGACAAACAGGCCAGGTGGTGTCAGGAGCCCAGGTCTCCAGCTGGAGGGAACGTCAACCCTGCAGTGGGAGCCAGGGGCCCATCGCACATCCTAGGCACAGATGCTAATGTAGGCACCGCAGGTAAGCTGGGCTTTGTACCCTTCCCTGGCTTCAGAAAGAAGCCAACAAGGAGCGTTTTGCAGAATGAAACCTTTCTTTCCAGAAGCACTGCTGACTGTAAGTGACTGCCGTTTGTGGCAGTGAGCATTTTGTCCATTCTGAGGTTGGATTGGTTTCTCCTTTTGGCCTTGCCCTGCCCTACAGACCATAAAGGAGAACAGCAAGAGGCCCCCAGCAAACACCCGCAGATGGCCCTGGACATCAGCCACTTTCTGAGAAACGTCATGTTGTGGGAGGGCTAAGGCATCAAGTAAGGCCTATGGGGCTGGAGGATCCCAGGCAAGGTGGGGCAATCCAGAGCCATGGGGGCTTCCCATGGGAATTGGGAGGTCCCGAGGCAGAGTCAGAGGTTCCACGGGAGGAGTCACAGAGTCACCAAGGACTCACCTGGCCCAGGGAGCAGTCAACACCATGGACTGAGCACCTGCTGGGCTCCAAGCCCTGTGCCAGGCTGCCCGTGTGGGGCCAGGAGGCAACTCAGAGTGGGAGGCAGAGAGAGAAGTGTGCTCAGAGGGCACCTGTATCTGGATGTAATGTGGTCCTGAGACTCTGGCTGGGAAGTGCTTCCAGGTTATCCTATGTGTTATGCAGCTACTTCCTCTCCCCAGCCTTACCCTGTAGGAATTCTAGTGACTATGTTGCCACCATCTTGGAGCTCCATGCCCTCATAGTGTAGTGGCACCAGCAGATCTGCCTGTGCATGGACTTCCTGTACTACCTCACTCCTGAGGGGTGATGCTTCTGCAGGGCCTATGAACTGGTGCACAACTTTAGCCACCATCGTCCTGGAGCAGCGCTACACCCTCACTAGCCAGGGTGTCGACAGCCTCAAGGCCAAGGCCACATTCAAGACTTTGGGCTTCACTGATGCACTTGTGTCGAGCAAGGTGGGCATCTCTGGGATCTTAATTCAGGAGGTAGAATGCAGCTTCAGATCAAGTGTCTGATCAAAGAACTTGAACTTGATCTGGAGGGCTCTGGGGAGCCATGGAAGGTTCTGGATAAAGGGACAGTCAGCCACGTTTTAGAGATGACTGTGGAAGGCTTCCTGGAAGGAGTGAACAAGAGCCAGGAGACCAGGGAGGGAGCCTGTGGGGCAGGTCTGGAGATGGCAAAGGAGGGATCCTGCTTGGATGAAAAGTCTTCAGGGACCATCTCAGGTTACACTCAGGTGCCCTCTGAGTCAGTGTGTTCCAAGTAAGGGGTTCTAAGCCTCCTATTGTGGCTCATGCCTGACAGTGTCAGCACCAGCTCCCCTAACCCCACTGCTCAGGGTCCACTTTGCTTCTGTATCCTGCATGTTCCCCTTTCCTGCTGAAAAGCAGATTCCCCAATGAGCAGCAGAATCCTGTTTCTCCCTGCAGGCCCCTCTGCTCCTTATGACTGGTGTTTTGTGGGATTCCTCTCTTGGTTTTGGATGAGAACACCCTTTCCCGTTCCACAACGATTGTTTCTGTGGACCTTACCCCAGGTTTTCCCCTGGTCGGGCACCGGGCAGGTGGGGGTGGTGGGACCAACTCTTTAGAACCAGCAATGCCAAACAGATCCCACTCAGGGGAAGTTCATGTTAAGTGTCATGGGTCCTATGGAATTTTCTGAAGCTTTCCTTTTCTCCCCCACCTTCAACCAGCTTATCTGATCTCCTGGGATCTCTACTAGGATGCTGGCAGCCCAGCCAGCTGGTCTGGCCCAGGATGTGTCTTCAGGGGCTGGTTATGCTTCACGACCTGTGTTGTGGGGAGTGGTAAGCAGCACCTGCTTCTAGCTTCACTGTTTGGCCAGATTTCATCCCCACCGTGGCTCTTCATTGCAGCTGCTTTCTGCTCCCTCCATGGACCCTGCGTGGAATTGCGCCATGTTTCTGTTTGGGCACCACTGAGGAAGGAAGCATGAAGGACGCACAGGTCAGGCCATTCTGTTGCCCACCTCGTGCTGGGTCTTTACTCCTGGGATGCCTTCAGGGGCAGCTCCTTTTCCATGCCTCCCCCCACCCCACATCTCTCAGGTTGCTGCTCAAAGGTCACCTCTTGGAGGGGTCTCTCCCTGTCACTGTGTTTGGAACAGCTCCCTCAGTTTCTTTCTAGCTCATCTCACTCTGGTAATGTCTTTCATTACCACCACCATCTGACCTGGTCTTACGACCTGTTAGCTTCCTTCATCAGACATGAGCACCAGGATGGCAGAGGCCTCATCTGTCCCGTTCCTCCTGTGGCCTGGGTCCTAGCACCATGTCTGGTACAGTGTAGGTGCTCAAGGGAAGTTTACTGTTGAAGAACTGTCTACCTGGGAGAGGTTACTGTTAATCTAAGCTGCACTATTTGGTAAACCCCTTGCTGTTTTGCAGATCCTGGTCAGAGTAAAACATTCCATGGGAACTCGGGCTGTGAGAAACATCCTAACCACCTGACTGCAGAAACATCCTTATCACATCCTGCTGGGCAAAGGCCCAACAGCCTGACTTCAGGAACATCCTTATCATCTTCTACTGGGCAGCAAGCTATACTGTCCAGAGTGCTCCCTCCCAGCCCCATGATTACCCCAGCCTGTGAGCGGCAGTGGGTGCTGACACTAAGCTGGTTTCCCCCTCCGCAGGGTTTTGCTAGTAATAAACCTGTGTTGCTGTTGAAGCGGCCAATCTCTGTGTGTGCCTGTGTGTGTGTGTGTGTGTGTGTGTGTCTTTAACTCTTGCCTTGCCTTCAAATCCTTACAATAACTCCACTTCTCCATTTTACCATGGAGGATACGGGACTCAAGAAGAGCAAGTAACTTACCCAGAATTACACAGCCAGTGAGTCACAGAGTCTGAACTTGAACTCAGTTCAGCTGAATCCAGAACTCCCGTCTTCCTGAGAGTGCAGGAAAGGAAAGGTGGACATGCAGCTGGTGAGCAGCCCACATGCTTTTTCTAGGAGACCCCAAGGTGGGCTCCTGGGAATTGTGTCTTCATGGTCACAAAAGAAGGACTGCTCACCTGTGCTGTGCATCAGCTAAGTGTCCCCATTGTCCCAAATCTGCATTTCTTTTTATTCTTTTATTTATTTAGTTTATTTTGAGATAATGTCTCACTCTGTTCCCCAGGCTGAAGTGCAGTGATGTGATCTCAGCTCACTGAAACCTCCACCTCCTGGGTTCAAGCTATTCTCCTGCCTCAGTCCCTGAGTAGCTGGGACTACAGATGTATGCCCAGCTAATTTTTGTACTTTTAGTAGAGATGGACTTTCACCATGTTGGCCAGGCTAGTCTTGAACTCCTGACCTCAAATGATCCACCCACCTCAGCCTCCCAAAGTGCTGGGATTACAGGCACGAGCCACTGTGTCAAGCCTCAAATCCTCACTTCTTTTCAAATTTTGTTTTTTGTTTTTTTGGTTTTTTTTGAGATGAAGTCTCACTTTTGTCACCCAGGCTGGAGTGCAATGGTGCGATCTTGGCTCACTGCAACCTCCACCTTCTGGGTTCAAGCAATAGTAGGATATCCTACTATTTGTGACAATGTGGATGAACGTGGAAGACATGCTAAGTGAAATGAATAAGCCACACAGAAAGATAAATATTACATGGTCTCACTTATACATGGAATCTGAAAAAGAACTCATGGAAACCAAAAGTAGAAGAGTGGTTACCAGCAGTCAGGGGGTGAGGAAAATGGAGAGATGTTGGTTCAAGCGTACAAATTTTTAAATATAAAATGAGTAACTTTCTGGAAACCTAATGTAGAACATAGAGACTCTAGTTAATAATAATGTATTGGATACTTGAAATACGCTAACAGAGTGGATCTTAAACATTCTCACCACAAAAAACTCAGGAGGCTGAGGCAGGAGAATCGCATGAACCTGGGAAGCAGAGGTTGCAGTCAGCCAAGATTGTGCCACTGCACTCCCAGCCTGCGTGACAGAGTGAGACTCCATCTCAAAAAAAAAAAAAAAAAAAAAAAATGCTATGTATGTTGATGGGAATGTTAATTAGCTTGGTTGTGGTAATCATTTCACAATGTATACACTTATCAAAATATATTGTACACCTTAAAGACATAATTTTTATTTGTCAATTATATCTCAATGAAGCTAGCCAAAAACAAAAACAAAAACAAACAAACAAAAAAAACTGCATCCCAGCCTTGGGCAGTGGTAGACAGTGGATTCAATGGTTAATAGGATGATATGGCTGGGAGTGACTCTCAGAAACATGAGGACTTGGTTGGATGGCTAACCATCCCAAGTTAACCTGGTAAAGAGGAAGGCAAGAGACCTGGAGCCGGATTCCAGAGTTAAAATCCCAATCCAAAGCAAAGTCTTATGGTAAAACATTGGTTGATATCATCTTTCTTTCTTTTTTTCTCTCTTTTTTTTTTTTTTTTTGAGACAGGGTCTCGCTCTGTCACCCAGGCTGGAGTACAATGGCGCCATCTCAGCTCACTGCAAGCTCTGCCTCCTGGGTTGACGCCATTCTCCTCCTTCCTCAGCCTCCCGAGTAGCTGGGACCACAGGCACCCACCACCACGCCCGGCTAATTTTTTGTATTTTTAGTAGAGATGGGGTTTCACCGTATTAGCCAGGATGGTCTTGATCTCCTAACCTCATGATCTGCCCACTCGGCCTCCCTAAGTGCTGGGATTACAGGCATCAGCCACTGCACCCCGCCGACATCATCTTTCTAGAGCCAATGACAACAGCAGCACTTATTTCCTGTACCATGAATTTGTGGGATGATTCAGACCAAATTCCTCAGCCCTCTTCAGGACATTTTGGCTAACTGAGATCTTCTTGTCATGTCGGAGAAAGGGAGCAAGATGGGGATTCTGCACAACTCAAGCCCCAATATGTGGGGACAGACTCAAGTAGATCACCATTGAGGCTTTTTGTGGTAATGCAGATACTGGGAAGCCTGAGGAAGGCTGTGGCCACAAACAGGCTCGTTGAATTTACCCCTTGAAATCTGCACAGAACTTGGACAGCTCACTCCCCGATGAGCCATCACATTTATACCTGCAGCTATGACCTTTCTCTTGAGCCTCAGACCCTTATATCCTCCTGAGCACTGGTTATTTCTACTTTGATATTGAAAAGGCCCCTGGAAACTAACTCCTCTCAAACTAACTGTTCATGTGGACAATTGACATGTCAGAACCAAACCTTAGACTTATCCTCCAAACTTACTGTCCCTCAGTACCCCTTTGCTGTGAAAGCAACATCATCCTGACAGGTGTTCAGAATCCAGCTTTGTGGTATTTCTTGACTTATTCCCCTGTTGCCTCTTCTCCATCCCATCAGCAAAGCCTCTATCCCTACCTTCAGGATACGCCTGTGTCTTACCACGTCTTTGCCTTCATCTGTTCTTGACACCATCACTTCTTGACAGGATGACTGTGGCTGCCTACTAACAATATTCCTTCTCCTGCCCTTGCACCCAGTCTGTGCTCCAGCCAGCACCAGAATAACCTCCCAGGTCACTCCTCAGCTCAAAACCCCAATATATTTCCACTCATCAGAGTAGAAGCCAAAATATGCCCATCACCCATTAAGTCCAGGCTGAGCTGGCCACTGGTTATCTCTCTGATCTAACTCCAGAGCTGGGCCTTTGCTCACTCTGCTGCAGTCTAAAAGGTCACCTTGCTGCTCCTTGAATGCACGAAGATGCACCTGCCCCAGGGCTTGGCATTTGCTCTGCCTTGAATTGCTACCCCTGATACCCAAATGATGGTCTCTCTTCTGTTCTAATCTCTGCTGAAATGCCACCTTGTCAATGATGTCTCCCCAGATCACTTGTAGTGATCATCCATTAGGAATAGTGTTGACACCCACCCCCAAACCACCACCCCCTATTAACTTCCTGCCCCGTTTCTCTTGTAGCTCTCACTATCATTCAGTATGCCAAATACCATCATTATTTGTGTATTTCTCTCCTTCATCGCTAGATTGTAAGTTTCATGAGGGCAGGATTTTTTTCCACTTTGTCGCTGCTTTATCTCCAATGACTTTTACAGAGTGAGTGCACAGTAAACGCCTGTAAAAGAATGATTGAATTGCATAAGGACAAAGAAACTTTTATTTTACTATCATAATGCCATGACTTCCTGCAAATCTCCACGTGGATCTCTATGTCAGCTTTTTACTGCCTCTACTTAATTTTCTCCAAGACCTTCCTTGGAAATATCTGTAGGCTTAGGAAGTTTTAATAGCAAATACTGGAGTAAATAAATAAATAAATAAAATACAATAAAATAAGTTATGAAATATACCTAGCAGCCACGAAACCTCAACTTATAAAATGCAGAGAAGACCAGATATGTAACACTCTCACCTGTTGGGGGTGGCTGAGGAGTTGGTCTTTGTGTGGCCTAAATCAGAACTCAGATGGCAAAAGTGACTAGCTCAAATCTCAGGGTAGTGGAATCTGCAGGAAGCAGTGAGTATGGCTTGTGAAAAATGTACCAAACTACAGAACCAGGGATGCCAGCGGAAAGAGGTTTTTGATTAAAGAAGAATGCTGAGGCCTCTAGAAGAGGCAGGAGTGAATCTCCTAGGGAAATTAAGACATTAATAACAGCTGTCTATGTGGGGTATTTGGAAAAATAGCACACACATAGGCCCATGGAAGGTGTATGTCCAAAAGACCTCAAGTCTTTACACTACAGTGATTAACAAAGGTCTTCCTCCATGCAGAGCCGTTCTTCAAAGATTGGGAGAGGTGGCCATTTAATCCAAATTGCAGTTTTCAACAAAAACTTAGAAGGTGTGTAAGGAAATAGGAAAACATGCATAGCCCATTCAAAGGAAGAAAATGAATATCCAGACTCATCTTTGAAAAAACACAGGTCTCAGACTTACTAGATCAAGATTTCAAAACAGCTGTCTTAAATATGCTCAAAGGGCTAAAGGAAAACACAGACAACGAAGTAAAGGAAATCAGGAAAACAATATGTAAACAAATAAGAATATCAACAAAGAGATTGGAATTGTAAAGAGAACCAAATAGAAACTCTGGAGCTGAAAAATAGAGTAACCTAATAGAAAAATTTACTAGAAGGATACAAAAGCAGACTTGAAAAGGCAGAAGAAGGAATTAGCAAACTTGAAGATAAGTTCATTGAAACTATCAAGTTAAGGAGCAAAAGAAAACAGTGAGGAAAAGCAAACAGAGCCTAAGAGAGTATGGGACACCATATACCAAACACATATACATTATAGAAGTCCCCAGACAAAAGAAAGAGAAAAGGGCAGAAAAATTATTTGAAGACGTAGTGGCCAAAAACTTCTCAAACTGGAGGAAAGATGTAAATATACAAATCCAAAAAGTTCTGTGAATCCATGTTGGTTAAACCCAAAGTTACCCATAGTACATTCATGCATAATTATGTAGCACTTGAAGATTAAACATTTTAAATACCTTTTAGAATAGCATCTAAAATCATAGGGATACATTTAACAAAAGTGTGTAAGAAAACTAATGAAAACTAAAACTTTGCTGAGAAAAATAAAACTACTGTTAACAGATGACTTCTTTCCAAATATATCTATAGATGCAATGGAATACCATTCCAAATTCTAGTTGGTTGTTAAAAATAGAAACTAACAAGCTGATTTAAAAATATATATGGAAATTTAATCTAGAATATATAAGATATATATGGAAAAGCAACCTAGAATAGCCCAAAGAATTTTGAAAATGAAGAAATTTAGAAGACTTAAACTACCTGACTTCAAGATTTAGAATAAACTCACAATCTTCAAGATTATAATGTAGTGGTGAAGACAATATAATGTAGTGGTGAAGACAATAAAAAAGATTCCAGGAATAAACCCACGTATATATGGTCAAATGATTTGTTCAACAAAAACCCAAAAGCAATTCAATATGAAAAGAAAACAATTTTTTTCAAAAAATGATGTGGAAACAAGTAGATATCCATATGAAGGGGAAACAAACCTCAACCCTTACTTCACACCCTATATAAAAATGATTCCAAAAGGGATCACAGGCCTACTCATAAATAAAGTAAAACTAGGAAGCTTTTAGAAGAAAAAGTAGGAGAATATCTTTATGACTTTGGGGGTGGACATAAATTTCTTAAGGAATTGACAGAAAGCACTGGCCACATTGTTTTGAAAAATTTGAGTTCATTAAAATTTAAATCTTCTGACCATCAAAAGACATTCTTAAGAAACAGACAAATCTCAGACTGACAGAAAATATTCATATGTATCTGTCAAGGGACTTATGTTAAGAATATATTTTCTAAAAGTTGCTACAATTCAATAATAAAAAGACTAACATCCAAATTTTAAAATGTATAAAAGCTTTGAACTGACAATTTACAAAATAAGATATATGGCAGATCAGCACATTAAAAGATGCCCAGCATCATTAGTCATCAAGGAAGTGCAGATCAAAATTGCCCCCTGACACGAATACAGACCTACCAGAATTGCTAAAATGAAAAAGGCTAATCACTGCTAATGCAACAGCAACTCTCATACATGACTGTATGGTGTAAAATGATACAACCATTTTGGAAAACTGTTTGCAAGTTTCTTAAAACATTTATACATACCTCTTCCATTTAACCACAGCATCTACAGAAATGCAAACACATGCCCACAAAAAGCCTTGCACAAAAGTGTTTACAGCAGCCCCAAACTAGAAGCAACCCAAATGTCCATCTACTGTGAAGTGAATAACCCAACTGTAGTACATGCATGCAACTGTCTTCTGCTTCCGGGCTAAGTTCTTTGCTTTTAAGGGCTTCTGGAATTGGATCGGACCCACCCAGATAATTCCAGATAATCTTACTTTCAGTCCCACAAACACCACCATCCCCTGCACCACCTCAGCCCTCCTGCTCTTCAGAGCTCGGCGCACAGGGTTCATTTCCTCTCAGATGATCTTCTCCGCTAAGTCAGTTTATACAGGGTTCCCTTCTTGTGCAGAGCTAGGCCAGCTTCCCACATGTTCCAGGGCAGGCTCACTTTGAGCAGGCTGTGTGTGTGTGTGTGTTCCTGGCTTTCTGCTATAAATTGAAGATCATGGAGGGCAGGGACTGCCTTTTTCTTCTTTTTGCCCTCCACTTAGCCCCTTGACTTTTTGCCCTCCACTTAGTCCCTGACACAGTCCAGCTTAGTGGAGAAGCATGCGGTCTGTAGAATCAGATGGAACCATGTGAGGTTTGGGACCACAAGTGGATACACAAAACAGGAATCCTCTCTAATAAGGATACCCTTGAGCCAAGCATTGGGTAAGTGAGGAAGGCATAGCCACAGGGGAATCTGGGAAAGGCTCTGCAAGTGCACAGGCCCTGGGGCCCGCATGTGCTGAGTGTGAGAAAAAGCAAGAGGCCAGGATGGCTGCTGAGAATGAGGGAGGGGCCCATGTTAGGAGGCAGTGGGGACAGATGGTGTTGACCCTTTAGCTCATGGAAGGGCTTGGGTCCATGTTATGAGTGAACCGGGATGCCATTGGCAGGTTTGAGTGGAGGAGTCACATGATCTGACTTTTGTTTAACAGGAACATCTCCTGAAGCGCTGAGAATAGATTGAACAGCCAAAGCGTGGAGGTCAGGGCAGAGGTGACTGTATGTGCAGCAGCCTCCCCTCATCACTTGAGTCTTCAGTATTGTTTGTGCAGGAAATGTAGGATCACTGCTTGATTCTTTTCCTTCATTTACCAATTGTCATAGCAATCAGTTGGTTCCCTAGCATCCTCCAAAGGAAACAAATGGGGCTCTTTTTTTTAGAGAGACAGGGTCTGGCTCTGTCGCCCAGGCTGGAGTGCAGTGGCGCAATTACTGCTTACTGCAGCCTCGAAGTTTTGGGCTCAAATTATCCTCCCACCTCAGCCAAGTAGCTGGTATTACAGGCATGTGCCACCATGCCCAGATGACTTTTTTATTTTTTCTAGAGTCAAAGTCTCACCATGTTGCCCAGTCTGGTCTCAAACTCCTGGCCTCAAGCAATCCTCCAGCCTTGGCCTCCCAAAGTGCTGGGATTACAGGTGCGAGCCACCACATCCTGCTTAATGAGCATTCTTAATATTATTATAAAGTCTTGAGTTTTTCAAATATTTGATGTGTTTCAAAACATTCCAATTATTATTTTTATAGCTCAAATTATCCCATATTTGGCCAGTGAGAGCCTGTTCATGTTGGCGTCTTGACCCTTTACACGTGTGCCCAGTAGTCCTTGATGGCTCCTTGGCATCTGTTATAACAAGATGCTCCAGGCTCATCTGGTACATTTCCTGCACCAGGTAGGGAACAAGCCATTTCTTTTAGATGGAAGTGACATTTAGAGTCCGCAACGCAGACAACAGGAGTGCTTGTTGCTTCTAGATTTTTGTTTCCTGGAATATTGAGTGGATAGAGGTAGAACATATGTATTGTTAATTAAAATTTTAATTTTGAGATACTCATAGATTCACAAACAATTTTAAGATATTATTTACACAGATCTGCATTCCATTTACTCAGTTTCTCCCAACAATAATATCTTGCAAAGCTATATTGCAATATCACAACCAGGATATTAGCATTGATGTAGTCAAGACGCATTGCCTTCACTGTAAAAGCCCCCTCAAGTTTTCCTTTTCTAGCTACACCCCCTTCCCTCCTGTCCCCAGTCCCTCCTTCATCTCTGACAACCACTGAATCTATTCTCCATTTCTATAGTTTTGTCATGTCAAGAATGTTATATCAACAGAATTATGCATTCTGTAGCCTTTCGGCATTGGCTGTTTTGACTCTGTAATTCTCTGAAGATTTTCCAGGATGTTGTGCATATCAATAGTGTATTCCTTTTTATTGCTGAATAGTATTCTGTGCTATGGATGTACCACAGACTGTTTAATCATTCACGAACTGAAGGACATGTAGGTTGTTTCCAGTTGGGGCCACTACAAATAAACTTGCTCAAAACATTTATGTGCAGGTTTTTGTGTGAACCCAAGTCTTCATTTCTCTGGGAAAAATGCCCAAGGATGCAGTTGCTGAGTTGTGTGGCACTGCCAGTTTCATTTTTTTTTTAATTGCCAAACTTTTTTCCAGAGTGGCTGTACCATTTTACATTCCCATTAACAGTAAATAAGGGAAAGAGTTTCCCTTCATCCTCACTAGCATTTGGAGTTGTCACTATTTTTTATTTAACCATTGTCATATGTGTATAGTAATAGCTCATCATAATTTTAATTGTAATTTTCATAATAGCAAATTATGTTAAATGTCCTTCCTTGACTTCTGTCTGTGCTTTTTGGTGAAATGCGTGTTCATATCATTTGCCCATTTTCTGTTTGTTTATTTTACTATTGAGTTTTGAGAGTTCTTTATGTTATTTAGATACTAATCCTTTGTCTACTAAATGCTTTCAAAACATTTTGTCCTAGTCGGTAGTTTGTTTTTTCATACTCTTAGCAAGGTCATTCATGGAACAAAATTTTTTTCTTTAATTTTGATAGCATCCGGTTTATCAATTTTTGCTTTTATTGATGATGTTTTTGTTGTAAAGTTTAAAATATTCTTTGCGTGGCCCTAGGTCCTGAAGGGTTTTAATGTATTTTTCTAAAAGATTTGTAGTTTTACATTTAAGTCCGTGGTCTATTTTGAATTAATTCATGTATGGAGTGTTAGGTTCATGTCACCATTCAACTTTGCTCATGGATATGCAAATGCTCCAGCAATATTTGTTGAAAAAACTTCCTTTCCCCACACTGCATTACTTTTATGCTTTTGTCAATAACCTGTCAGTTATATTTATGTGGGTATGAGTTCTCTGTTCTGTTTAATTTGTCTGTGTATCTTTCACTCTACCAATACCACGTGCTGTTGATTACAATAGCTACACAATAAGTCTTGTAATGGGATAGATTGATTCTTCCAACTTGGTAATCCTTTTTCAAAAATGTTTTAGCTATTTTAGTTCTTTGCATCTCCATGACAATTTTAAAATAATCTTGTATTCATCTACAAAAAAATATTGCTGAATTTTTATACGAATTGTATATATGAGTTTGGGAAGTATTAACATCTTTGCTATTTTGAGTCTCCAAATTGAAGAACATGGTGTGTCTTGTCATTTGTTTAGATCTTTGATTTCTTTCATCAGAATTTCTAATGTTTAGCATTCAAATCTTATGAATGTTTTGTTAGAATTTGAAATGAGTATTTCCTTTTTTGAGCAATTATAAATGGTACTTATTGTATTTTTAATTTTTATATCCAAGTGTTCATCACTCAAAGCACACTTGACTTTTTTGTATGTTTATGTTGTATCCTGCAGCCTTGCTGAATTCACTTACTAGTTCTAGGAGTTGTTGATTTTGGTGGTTTCAAATAGATTTCTTTGGATTTTCCACATAGCCATCATGTTATCGGCAAAAGTGAGCAGTTTTATTTCTTCCTTTCCAATCAATATGCCTTTTTTAAAATGCTTTACTAAACTGACTAAAACTTCCAGTGCTATATTGAATTAGAGTAGTAAGAGCAGATATCTTTGCTTTATTCCCTTTCTTAGGAGAAAAACATACTTTCTTTGACCATTAAGTATAATGTTAAATGTTGGAGTTTTTGTAAAAGCTCTTTATCAAATTAAGGAAGTTCCTCTCTATTATTTTTCTCAGAGTTTTTTTTTTTTTTTTTTTTTCCAGATGGAGTCTCTTTCTGTCACCCAGGCTGGAGTGCAGTGGCTCAATCTCAGCTCAATGCAACCTCCACCTCCCAAGTGCAAGTGATTCTCATACCTCAGCCTCCCAAGTAGCTGGCATGCATCACCACACCTGGCTAATTTTTTTGTATTTTTAGTAGAGACAGGGTATCGCCACATTGGCCAGGCAGGTCTCAAACTCCTGGCCTCATGTGTTCTACCCGCCTCACCTCCCAAAGTGCTCAGATTACAGGTGTGAGCCACCACACCTGGCGTTTCTCAGAGTTTTTATCATGCATTTTGTCAAATGATTTTTCTGCATCAATTGATATGATTATGTGATTCTCTTCTTCATCTTGTTAATATGGTAGGTTACATTGATTTTCAAATGTGGAACAAGCCTTGCTTTCCAGGAATAAACCCTACTTGCTCATAGCATATAATTCTTTTTACATATCGCTTAATTCTGTGTCTATATTTATGAGGGATATTGGTCTGTAGTTCCTGTTTTGTTTTGTTTTTTTTTTAACTGTCTTTGTCTTTGGTATGAAGGTAATACTAGCTTTTAAAAATGAATTGAGAGAAGGAGAAGGTGGGATTTGGGGGGAAAGGTTGCAGAATTTTTGACTCAGGTCATTGTGGGCTTAGTCTCTATTGAGTGGCCGGGTTACTACAGGAAGCCACTCTCCATTCTTAGGAGCATTCTTGTCTATAAAAGGAGAAAGTTAAATGCCTCTAGAAAATCTCAGGTTTATTTTAGTGCTTAAAGTCTGTGGCTCCAAATTCAGATTCAGAACTCATTTGGCCTGGCCAGGGAGGGTCACGGAGTGCTTTCCTTACATCTCGTGTCTCTAGGCTCTGTAGACCTAGAGGTGTGGGATGTAAGAGCAGGCCCTTACCCACAGAATTTACATATAAATGGTGAAATAAGACAGTAAGTAAATAAATGTGATTATTCTGATAGTGGTAAAAATAAATAAATAAATAAAATCACTTGAAAAGTATCCCGTTGTATTTCTTTTTTCTGGAAGAGGACATATAGAATTGGTATTTATTATTCTTTAAGCTTTGGGCAGTATTTTCCAGTGAAACCATCTGAGCCTGGAGATCTTATGTGGGGCTCTTTGCATTATTTGTTTTATATTGATAAGTTGTGGTAGTTTATGCTTTTCAAGAAAGTGGTCTATTTCATTTAAGTTGACAAATGTATGTGTTTAGAGTTGTTTGTAGTATTCATTTATTATCCTTTCAACATCTACAAGGTCTTTAGTGATGCCTTCTGTTTCATGCCTAATATTTATGATCTATAATTCTCTCCTTTTTGCTTTGTCACTCTTGCTAGATGTTTGTGAATTTTATAGATCTTTTTAAAGAACTAGCTGTTTGTTTCATTGGTTTTCTTTATTGTTTTTCAGTTTTAAATTTTATTGATTTCTGCTATTATAGTCATTATTTCCTCCCTTCTTATTTTGAGTGTTTTTTTTTTTTCTCTTATTTTCTATGTACTTCAAGTGGGAGCTTAAATTATTGGCTTGATAATTTTCTTATCATCTAATTTATGCATTTAGTTCTATGAATTTCTCTCTCAGCCCTGCTTTATACATGCCCACAAATGTTGATGTGTTGCATTTTCATTGTCATTCAGTTCATTGTATTTTTTAATAAGACATATTTATTAAGCTAAAGAACAAATTTTATTTTTCATTTTCCCCAAACACTAAAATAGCACATGGCATAGTAATTCAGCACACAGCATAAACTGATATATGCAATCACTAATCCCAAAAATGGTTAAGTCTCACTTTGGGAGTCTTTAAAATCTTATGCTCTTAAATGACCTTTATCAAAGTTATCAACAGACAACAAAAGGAGTCATCTGGAAAAATTTTAGGGTACAAGATACTGCAATTCCTAGAATGTGGGAAAATTTTTATGTGGGAAATAACTTGATTTGCTTCTCTGTAACTGAGCTACTTTTTTCTCTAGCTCATTTTTAAGGTAACACTGCTAGGGTTCCGAGTTTGAGAAGGGATCTTCTAAAGGTAAGCTTAATATTGCAACTTTCACCACAAGGCCTCTGTCTAAATTGTATTTCAAGTGGAAGGAAAGGGGTGTGAGAAGTGAAATAGAATTTTGCTGCAGACCAAAATCATTCTACAAAATGTAGACATGATAATAGCTTACCATGAATTCAGCAAGATTTAACGCCAAGTACAGCGGTGTAGACCTCACAAGTATCCACTTCCACTGGGTGATCAGAAAAGCCGAAGGGACACACAGGATTTGGGACAGTGGCCTTTTAGACAGTGTTGGGTGTTGAAGACAGAACTTCATGGTAAATCCGTATGTTCTAATCTGATATTTATACAGGCTATGATGGTCTCCTGAAATGTTTCCCAATTCTTTATATGTCTTTTAAAGCACAATTTAACACATGCTAAAAAATTTCCTTCGGCATCAACCAGCTTTGAATTTAAAACTCAACTAAGTCTGCCAGATCGTACAAACCACACCAGGAACCTAAGGGCTGGATAGTTTGCATCCAGACTTAATGCGAAAGAAATCATTCTAAGACAACTCTTAAAATTAATCTACTTGCATTGTTCTGCTTGTACTTTAAACTATGGCATAATGAATTTGCTAATTCAAAATGTTGCAGCGCCAGTAACCCCAGTGTTATCTGCAGACCACGTGAGGTGCTTTTAAACATTTTCTTGAATTCTATTGTTTGCTTTGAAAACATGGGGTTTAAACGGTCAAGGAAAATGCGTTTCGTCTCATCATTCAGGAGCACTTCAGGACACGCGTGCAGTGTTGCAGACAGGATGGAATGCAGGCAAGAGGGTTCCAACTCCGAGCCCGGACCACTGGGAAAAGCACTTGTTGGGTCATCCTGAAAACTTCCCATTTCCGGCAGTTTTTGATGGCATGGCAGTCGTGACACCCGAGGCTCTCCTTTGTGGCCGTGGGTGGCCCTGGGCCCTCCTCCCAGCCAGTCCCCCGCCAGAGCTTCAACACCACTGCTGGACACCCGAGCAAAATACTCTGTTGGAGCAGGGAACAAACCCACGGCTGCGCTCAGAGTGGCTGCTGAGGCTGGATTTCTTCTTACTGATTCTTTCACATATGGAAGAACTGGGCCGCCACCGGAAAGCAAGAGGCCAGCCCCACTCGGATCCTTTCTCATTTCCAGTGATAATGCCTCACTCTGTGAATTTCCATCAGCCGCAGGCTTATTCATCCAGGAGGGTGCATCTGCAGGCCAAGGGCCCTCCGTCCGCATTCTTTTCTTAAGGCTGTATGATAGTTTGTCCGAGTCACCTCCTCCGGCCCACTGCACTTGTGCCAGGCAGGTGCCGAGGGGCCCTCTCCTGTCCCTCATGCTTCGTGTCCTTGGATGCGGTGGGCCTGAGGTCACGCCTTCGTCAGTCCGGGAGGGCCTTCAATGGATCTCAGTATGAACCTGTAGGCGGACGTTGAGCATCATGGAAGCCGCGATGTAGAGGTAGGGGAAGTTGATGCGCAGCCGCCAGGCCAGATGGAAGAAGACAGCAGCTTGCGAGTCAGCCCCTTGCAGAAGACCCCACAGGGGCGGGCGGCGGCCGAGCCCTACAGCCGGACAGCCAGGCCCGACAGATCCGCCGCCATACAGAGGCCCGCGCTCCCACCGCCCGCCCGCCGTCTCCGCGCCGCGTCGCTGCGGCCTCTGGCCTTCGCTGGGCGGGCTCAGGGAGCGAGGGAGGCGCCTGCTGGACCGGCGGGCGGGCGGGCTGCGGGAGCGGAGTCCAGGCGTCATGCTCAGAGAAGCGCCTCCGCGAGCCGCCGCCTGGTTCATACCCTCTTATTTTTAATGCATTTCTGGTTTTTGAAAAATTTCATACAAAAAACATTCAACAAACAACAGTCAAAATGATTGTGATTGTATCCAGCCTCTATCATTTTACATTCTATGTGATTTTAAGGAATAGTCTTAAGCACCCTGAGTTTCATTTCCTTCATCCTTAAAGGGGATTATATCTACTTCATTGGGTGTATGAGAATTGATATCCTATTATGTATAAAATGCTGAAAACAATTCCCGGCACTGAACAAAATTTGCAAGCTAATATATCATCGTCATCATCAACAATAACAAAAAATAATAGCAACATAATATACTATTATAGCTCATTACACCATGTCCCCATTTTGTGTGTTGCCTATTATATTCATCAAAATAGAATTATGAAGTTATTTTAAGTCATTATTTGTGCTTCTGATTATTTCTTGGAATATTAAAAAACAATTTGGGGGATTGTCTTAGTCCATTTCTGCTGCCAAAACGAAATACCACAGACCCGGCAATTTATAAACAATAGAAATTGATTTCTCATGGTTCTAAAGGCTGGGACGTCCAAGATCAAGGTACCAACAGGACTGATGTCTGGTGAGGGCTGTTCTCTCTTTCCAAGATGGTGCCTTGTTGCTCCATCCTCCAGAGGAGCGTAACAGTGTCCTCACATGGTGGAAAGGGTGGAACGGGACAAACTCACCCTTTCAAGTCTTTTTATAAAGGCCCAAAACCCATCCATGAGGGCTCCACCCTCATGACTTAATCACTCCCTGAAGGCGCAACTTCTTAATTCTATCACATTGGCAATTACATTTTAGTACTTGAATTTGGGGGATCAACGGGTATAAAACACTTTAAGAATATTGAAGCCTCTAGCCAAGTTGCACTCCACAACAAGTGAATTACCAATAGTAAAAGAAAAAAGGATAATTTTATTGCTATATTTTTACAACAGATTTGTAAATTAAAATGTTACCTCGCCAATTTGATAGGCATAAAGTGTTACAAAATGTTCTCATTTCAACATGAAGTTGCAAGTAATTTCACATATTCCTCATTTTGTATTTCTGTGCGTTCTTTCTTTAGCCATTGATTTATAAATTGTCCATGTAATAATTTAACCTTGTATTTCTCATGTATTTTTAAATATTTTTCTAGTTTGTCTATTTTTTAATTATGCTGTGCTATGCATGGAGAATTTCTAATTATTTTAATTTAATCCATTTAATTTTTCTTTTTTTTTTTTAAATTTGAGAGAGTCACTCTGTTTCCCAGGCTGGAGTGCAGTGGCACCATCTCAGCTCACTGCAACCTCTGCCTCCCAGGTTCAAGTGATTCTCCTGCCTCAGCCTCAAGAGTAGCTGGGATTACAGATGTGCACCACCACGCCTGGTTAATTTTTGTATTTTTAGTGGAGACCTGGTTTCACCATGTTGATCAGGCTGATCTCGAACTCCTGGCCTCAAGTGATCCGCCTGACTCAGCCTCCCAAAGTGCTGGGATTATAGGCGTGAGCCACCACTCCCGGCCTCTTTCTTTTCTTTTTTGATTTGCTTAAGAAATCCTAAGACCTCTCAAAAAACATGAAATTTCTATTATAACATAATTAATTGTCCAGCTGTTTAGAACTTATTTTGTTTGTGTGTAAAAATTGTCAAACAACTTTATAGCCTCCAAATAATTACCTAGTTTCCACAACACTGTTCAGTAAATTATTCTAAATTTTCCACCAAATTTATAGCATCAAATTATCAGGTACTTTATTTTTCTTTATAATATAATGATTTTCTTTTCTCTGTGTTCTATTTCTTTGATTTATCAGGTTATTTCTATGCTCGTAACTTAATTATTTATCTTTCTTATTACTACATGAAATACATTGCATATACAAAAGTTCATGAATGAACTTTTCATCTTTTTGTGATGAACTTTTCCAACATCACTTATTGATGATTCTTTCCTATTTATTACTCTAAATGGCTTTCAGAATATCTTTTTTATAGCATATTTGTTCCTTGATTACAATTCTATCAATAAATTGAATTTGTAACATTTAGCAGCTTTTGAATACTTAATCTTTTTTTCCATCACCCTCATATTTTTTCTAGGATTTTAAAGTTTTCTTTATGTCATTTCCTAAGTTCATGGGTTCTTTTATCTGGTTTATATGTATTTCTCTCTGTTTCTAAAACATCATAGTTGCATTGCTATTTGGGTAGAATCCTTCCTCTGAATATTCCCTAATCATTAGCATGAACACTTCTTCCCTACTTCTTTGTTCCTCAGTGATGGGAGTGCCTGTTGTGCTTTGATCTTTGAAGGAGCATTTTATTTATTTTTATGTTATTTTTTATTGTTTTTTATTTTTTTGAGACGGAGTCTTGCTCTATTGCCCAGGCTGGAGTTCAGTGGCTCAATCTCGGCTCACTGCAGCTTCCGCCTTCTGGGTTCAAGCAATTCTCCTGCCTTAGTCTCCCGAGTAGCTGGGATTACAGGTGTGTGCCGCCACGCTTGGCTAATTTTTGTATTTTTAGTAGAGACGGGGTTTCAACCATGTTGGCCAGGCTGGTCTCGAACTCCTGGCGTCAAGTGATCCACCTGCCTCGGCCTCCCAAAGTGCTAAGATTACAGACGTGAGCCACCACTCCCGGCCTGAAGGAGCATTTTAAATTTCAGTGAAGGTCTCTGAATTGGGGAGAATGAAAACACACAGAGATTTGGGATGAAAGTGGGCATGATGGGGAAGCAGAGGGGCTTTCCCCTAGTGTGTTTCTCTTCTCTGTGGAGAGCGATGAAAACAAGAGGGACATGAGGGGTGGGAACTGGAAGACTCTTCACTGCTAGATTTGCCACAAATGGCTGCAGAAACTTTCCTCGTTATCCCCAAATTTCAGTTTTTTCATTTGTAAATGTTAATGCTGGGAACAGATCATCTCTTAGGTTCCATTTAGAGCCCATAGAGCCCAATGGTGAAGGGCCTGGTCCCAGGAGGCATGCTGAGCAGAGGCTGATCCTGTGCTGAGCAGATGCTGATACTGTGCCTTTCAGGTTACTCCAGGTGGGTCAGTGGGAAAACTTCACTTCATTGACAGGGCCTTAATTGTTGGGACCTTGTCAGACACCCCTTTGCAGACAGTGTCACTGAGACTGCAGCTGCGATGATAATCACAGCTGGTGTGGGGAGGTCTGTTCCAGGATCCTTCCCTATATCTGGGGACCTTCTCTGTCATTCCCCTCCAGGCCCCTGCTCTCAAAGGCTCCGTGTGTGTGAGGAGGCGGCTGCAGAACAGCAGAGTTCCCTTTGGTAAGAGCCTCACCTTTCCAATTCTCTATGCGTGAGGAATGCACAAAACAGGGACGTGTTCCAGTGAGTTATAACAGTGTATTAGGTTACTGTTATTTTGTGGTTGTTGAGGATCATGATGGTATATTAGCTAACATGTCTTAGCCAGACACGCTTTTTGGCATTTTATGTATATGGTACTGTATCAATTCTCACACATGTATTACGGTAGCTGTAATTATAGTCCCCCTCTTAAAGATAAAGAAAATGAAATTCTGATTCATAATATTGCTTGAAGTCCACAGTGGGTAAGTAACAGAGCCTGGTTATAATCCTAGTGAATTTGAGTAGTTTTAAATAAACACCTTATTAGGGAAGTTTCTTTCTGGCATCCATGGTTTCTGATGTCGTGGGAATTGTCCTCATATAAGGAATAGAGCATTTCTGTCTGGTTTTTTCGAGTTTTCGGAAATCTGGTCATGGTGTATCTGGACATGGATTCATTTGGACATGACCTCTTAGTGGTTATCTTATCTCCTTGAATTTATGTATTTCACCATGTTTGTGATGTTTTTTTGCCATTATTTGTTCAAAAATGTTTTCAGTCCTGTACTTTTTTTTTTTTTTGAGACGGAGTTTTCCTCTGTTGCCCAGGTTGGAGTGCAGTGCCATGATCTCGGCTCACTGCAACCTCCGCCTCCCGGGATCAAGTGATTCTCCTGCCTCAGCCTCCCAAGTAGCTGGGATTACAGGCACCTGCCACCATGCCTGGCTAATTTTTGTATTTTAGTAGAGACGGGGTTTCACCATGTTGGCCAGGCTGGTCTCAAACTCCTGACCTCAAGCGATCCACCTGCCTCGGCCTCCCAAAGTGCTGGGATTACAGGCATGAGCCACCGCACCCGGCAGGTACTCCTTTCTTTTCTCCATCTGGGAGCCAATCATTTGAAAGTTAGACCTTTTGTTATTTTCCCACAGGTCTCTGAGGCTGTATTCACTTTTCTCCATTGTGTTTTGTCTCCTCTATTCTAACAGGACAATTTCTATTAAACTTGTCTTCAAGATCCCTGATCTTTTCTCTGTCATCTCCATTCTCTTGAATCTGTCCAGTGCAATTTATTTCTATTATTTTTTTCACTTCTAAAATTTTCATTTAGTTTTTACTGGTATCTTTCATTTCTTTGCCATGAATTCGTATTTTCTCCTTGTTCCAAGTATGCCTGTAATTGCTTGTTGGAGCACTGCTGTGATAGCTGCTTTAAAATCCTGATCACATAATACCAACATCTGTCTCATCTCAATGTTGGTGCCTAAAGATTGTATTTTCTTGTGCAAGTTTATTGTTTTATAGTCCTTGGTATAATGAATAGGTTTGGAGTGTATCCTGAATGTGCTGAGTATTATTATACATCATGAGACTGGATATGCTTCACACCTGTTATTTCAACAGAGAGTCCTCAGACAACAACAGAGAGTGCTTAGGTTCATAATACAGCTCAGTGCGCTTTTTGGGCTGTGGTTCAGCTCTCCCTTGATCTTTAAATGCTTTGCAGTGATGCTCACGCTTTCCCCACTTGCCTGCTTCCCAGAGCCTCATCTCACACCTGCGTGAGTTCAGACCAGTGCTAAATTCTCACACATTCTGCTATGTTGTTTCTGGTCCCTTTCAGGCACGGACCGCTCAGATTTCCGCCCAGAAATTCACACACATCGTGGAATTGTCCTCGGTTTTCAGGAGTCAGCTCAAATATTACCCACTCAGAGAGGTTTTCCCCGGGCCCTTGTCTAAAGTTGATTCTTCTAGTCCTTTCCATTGCTTCATATAATATTTTCATATTTATCACAACTTTTTTCTATGTTTCCTTACTTGTTAGTAGTCTATCTTTTCACTCCCCCCTAATAAAATACTAACTACGTAGAGACAGGGATTTTTGAAACTAATTATTCAGGACCTAACACAATGCTGGACAAATATGCACATATTTCAAGAAGTTTGTACAATATCTGCACTACAGCAACTGCTCTGTATACATTACCTTGTCCAGCACAGTTTTTCTAATGCTAAGTATACAATTTAAAATTTTCATTCTAACTTTATTTTCTCAGAAGAAAATTTATTCATATTAACTAAATATTTAAAATCACTCTCGATGGATATATAATATTCTATTATAACTAATATTCTACTGATATAATGAGAAAGCCCTTGAACCACAGATTTATTGAGCAAATATTTAATAGGCTTTGAATCTAGCTGGGACTATTTTGGGTAATTAAAGAGACATATAAGACTCCTTTCTTTGCTGGGTGCAGTGGCTCATGACTGTAATCCCAGCACTTTGGGAGGCCGAGGCAGGCGGATCACTTGAGGTCAGGAGTTTGAGACCAGCCTAGCCAACATGGTGAAACCCCGTCTCTACTAAAAAGACAAAAAAATTAGCTGGGTGTGGTGGCGAGCACTTATAATCCCAGCTACTGTGGAGGCTGAGGCACAAGAATCGCTTGAACCCAGGAAGAGGAGGTTGCAGTGAGCAACTGCCCTCCAGCCTGGGCAATGGAGGGAAACTTTCTCTCAAAAAAAAAAAAAAAAGAAAGAAAGAAAAGAAAAGACTCCTTTCTTCAAATAGCTTACATTCTAGTTGAGGGAAGGAGTTAATAAGTAAACAAATTAATAAATAGATTAACAAAATAATCCAGTGCATAACAATTGATGTGGGAAATTAGAGTAAGGATATGGAGAGTGACTAGGGAGGTGGATTATTGGGTACTTGAGACAAAGATGAGTTTCAGGAGAGAAAAATCAGACATGTCAGAAGTCCAGGAAAGGACCTTTCAGAAACTAGTCTCTGAGCAGCACATCTTCCTTTGTTCAAGAGAGGGCAGGAAGCACAGTGTCGCTAGAGTGCAGGAGCAGAACAGAGGAAGGAGAGGGGTGGCGTGACCAGGCTTTGTTGTGCTCAAGGAATCTCTTGTATTCTAATTGAAACTGGAAGCCCTTGGTGACATTTGATGCATGTCACTGTACTTCATTTTTATTGCTGTGTAGTATTCTGTTGTATGAATATCCCAATATGCATATACCTGTTCTAGATTTGATGGGCATTTGATAATTCTGGGGTTTGGGCTATTGTGAATATCTCTACTGTGAACATTATTGTTCATGACTCTTGGACATAAGTACCCACTTCCTTTCAGTGTACGCCTAAGAGTGATTTGCTAGGTCATAAGATGTGCACGTATGTGTGTATATTTGTGTGTGGGTTTATCTTTAGCAGGAACTGCCAAAATATTTTATAAGGGACTCAAACAATTTATCCTTTTACCAACAATGTGAGACAGTTCCAGTTGATCCAAATTCTTGCCAAACTCAGTATTTTAGGCGTTTTAAATTTGAGACATTGTGGTAGGTGTATAGTGGCATTATTGTTTTATTTACATTTATCAGGTGACTAATGATGTTGAGGACTTTTTTATATGATTAGTGTGCATGCAGATATCCTCTTTTGTGAAATAGATTTTCAAGTATTTTGTGTATTTTTATTTGGGTATCTGTCTTTTTAAATTGATTTCTAGGAGTTCTTTATACATTTTGGATATTAGTATCATGGAATATATGTATTACGCATATCGTCTCTCCGTTTCTGGATTCCTTTTATAAAAGATAATTATAGTAAAATCTGCATTCTGTGAAAAGTAAGTTCGTAATGTACACTCCAGTGTGTTTTGATATTTACATCCATTCAAAATATAGAGAAGTTCCATTACTACAGAAATTTCCTTTGTGTCCCTGTCAGTCACCATGCAAAAAATCATACTGCTGTTGCGATTTCTATGACCGTGTATTTGTTCGGCTGTTCTTGTACTTTATATATAAATGAAGTCATACACGGTATGTACTTGAGTATGTCTGGCTTATTTTATTCAGCATAGTATTTCTGGTAGTCAGTCATGCTATTGCATGTATCACAATGTGTTTGTTTTTTTTTTTTTTTGGTCACCTGCATGTAAAGTAAATGTATTCTTTTGTTGGTGAGTAGGATTCCATTTTAGGAATATGCCACAGTCACTTTATTCATTATCCCTTGATGAATTTATGGTTTATTACCAGTTTCACTTATTACTAAGAGCAACTATCAATATTCTAGTACAAGAATTTTTATGATTTTTTTTCACTTTGCTGTGAGGAATTACCTAAAGTGGAATTGCTCTATTATGAATTAAGTGTGTGTTAAAGAAACGGTGAAAAGTTTTCTAAGTGGCTGTGTGACCCTCCTCCAGGCAGAACTTTAGAGTTCCAGTTGTTCCACGTCATCTCCAGTGTGCTGGGTTCTCAGGCCTTCATCTCAGCCTTTCTAGTGGGTGTGTGGTGCTTTTTCATTGCACTGGGGACTCTGACTGCATTTTTTGCTGTTTGACTCCTGACAGCTTTTCAGCTTCACCCTTCCCTCTTCCCCCTGTGCCCCACATGTGGGCAGACAAGAAATGCTGCTACTCCTTTCCTTTGGTGCCCACAGAAAGGAGATTCAGCCCATGCAAGTCCTTGCCCTCATGTGAGGCCTCTCACCCCAGACCACCCCTAACCACAGTAAAATCCCGGGGCAGTCTCTTTTTCTTGCTCCTTCAAGTCATTTTGGATCTGCTGGAGAGGCCTGCCCTGGGCTCCCCAGAGAATTCAGTTATGTCGGCAGTGAACATTTTCGTATCTCCTGGTATGTGTGGCATCGTCAGTCTCAACATCTGGGCCAAAGTTTGAGTGGAGGTCCTTCCTGCTTTTTTGGGGTTATGATGGCACTCACTGTTGTTTAATATGTTTCCCTGATGATTGGTACAATTGGGCACTTTTCCATACACTTCCATTCCTGTGTGAGGGTCTGTTCAAGCCATTTTCCCATTTATTTGGGTTTCCTGTCTTTTTTAAATTTAAAAATATTTGTTAATTCAGTCAAAATAACAATAAATCACATTTACAAAAATTACCTTTTTTAATGAAAAAAACTGTATTTCCCAAAACAGAAATTCCCATAACAGAAGTTGTGTTATTTTACATTCTTACACATCTCCTAAATGTCTGTTCCAATGGAAAATAGCTGACTTCTCATATGTACTTCTGCATTCATTATTATTATTATTAATATTTGAGACAGAGTATCACCCTTCACCCAGGCTGGAGTGCAGTGGTGCCTCCTCGGTTCACTGCAACACCTGCCTCCCGGGTTCAAGTGATTCTCGTGCCTCAGCCTCCTGAGTAGCTGGGATTACAGGCATGGGCCACTGTGCCCAGCTAAGTTTTTATATTTTGTAGAGATGGGGTTTCACCATGTTGGCCAGGCTGGTCTTGAACTCCTGGCCTCAAAGTGATATACCCACTTCAGCCTCCCAAAGTGCTGTGATTACAGGCATGAGCCACTGTGCCTGGCCTACTATGTTTTGACATGTTGTTTTGATTGAGGTATATGAAGAAAATCTCACTTCACATAGATTTTTAGTGGGAAAATGGAGTTTAATAGACTTTCCTGAGGATTTTCCTCTTGGATGCCAGACTAAACAAGAGATAGTTTTTGGAAGTTAGTTGCAATGTGGAATCTGAAATCTTGTCAGTGAACTTTCTGTATACTTGTACATTCATATCCATTGATTATTTTGCACTTTGGCTCTATTTTCCTTGACAAATTTGAAAATATTTTATTACTGAACTATGCAGAATTTTCAAATATTGACATTTCATACACTATCCATAAATCACATTCATTCATTTCACCACCGATCTCCTTAGAAACATTAAGTAATCAGAACTTTTGAAGCTCACCTTCTGAATATTTAATGATTCCAAGGTTTTCCAAAGTTCTAATTTTTGCTTGAAAACATGAATTCTGTTACTGGCAACAGTAATTGACTTGCATTCTTCATTTTCAAGACAGCTTCTGCTAACTATTCTAGTCTGAAAAATCAGTTTGTCCACCCATCATTCTTTCAAGCCAAATGCTGTTCCATGCAGCTGGTCCTGCCCAGCCTCCCGAGCGCTGTGCCTTGAGACAACCATCATGCTACAACACGGAGCAGCAATGCTTTGTGGACTCCATGCATTTCAGCACTCAGAATACTAAAGAGGCATTTTGTATAGGGGCAGGATGAAGAAGATTAATTAAAGTTATCAATATTTAGTGCCTCGTTTTCAGGACATTCTTTTTTTTTTTTTGAGATGGAGTCTCGCTCTGTCACCCAGGCTGGAGTGCAGTGGCGCGATCTTGGCTCACTGCAACCTCCGCCTCCCAGGTTCAAGCAATTCTCTGCCTCAGCCACCCCAGCAGTTGGGATTACAGGTGTCCGCCACCACGCCCGGCTAATTTTTGTATTTTTAGTAGAGATGGGGTTTCACCATCTTGTCCAGGCTGGTCTTGAACTCCTGACCTCGTGATCCACCCGCCTCAGCCTCCCAAAGTGCTAAGATTACAGGCGTGAGCCACCGTGCCTGGCCGTCCAGGACATTCTTAAGGGAATTTGCCTTTTTTTCTTTTAACCCCCAGTGTGTGGCAGGGAAGAATGCTACCATTACCAATTTGCTGCTGGTGCCCCTGCCTTGATCTGTGCCCTAGAGCCAGCCATTTTCTGTCATGGCTGTTGCACCCACAGAGCAAATATAAACAAAGTTGTTCCAGAAGAACCATGAGATTCAATAAAGTTATTCAACTCTGAATATTTATCACCACTTACATTTGTTGCTGAGCATTCACATTAAAAAACATCCTTTGAAGAGTAGTGGGTGCTGATACAAGTCCAGCCAGGTCTGTAGATTTGCTCATTTGTTCGGTGAAAGTCAAATTCTATAAACAAGATACCAGCTCAAACCATATGTTTGCAGTTGAATCTTTAACTCGATGAGTCAGAGTAACATCAGAAGTGGCACTGCCCTGATTTTTCCTGATGTTTCACCCAGTGGGTATGCAGCAGTGTCAGCTATTCAAGAGAAACTGTCCACATTAAATATGTGCAGTTCCTTGTGTATCAATTGTAACTCAATCATGCTGTGAAAAATAAATTTTAAGAAGAGTTTTTACTGTTTCTGCTTCTGTGTGAGCTTCTCCAGCCAAAGCACTATGATAATTTACCCTGTAAGAGACTTCAGTGACTTTCATTTCAAGTTAGAAAAACTGGAAAAATTTTTCACTTTTGAAGAGCTCATAGTACATACATTTAAAATATTCCATTTTTGTCTTTAAATACTGAATGATTAGTCTCAAATGTTACCTGACTTTTTTAAGTGATAATTTATTTTTTGATTCTTGATACAAATTATTTAACAAATATCAGGCCGGGCACAGTGGCTCGTGCCTGTAATCCCAGCACTTTGGAAGGCCGAGGTGGGCGGATCACCTGAGGATGGGAATTCGAGACCAGCCTGACCAATATGGAGAAACCTCATCTCTACTAAAAATACAAAAAAAATTAGCCAGGCATGGTGGCACAAGTCCGTAATCCCAGCTACTCGGGAGGCTGAGGCAGGAGAATCGCTTGAACCCAGGAGGCAGAGGTTGTGGTGAGCCGAGATCATGCCATTGCACTCCAGCTTGGGCAACAAGAGCAAAACTCCATCTAAAAAAAATATATATATATATATATATATTTATATATATCTCTCTCTCTCTATATATAGATATATATAGAGATATATATAGATATATGTATAGATATATATAGATATAGATATATATAGATATGTAGATATATATAGATATATATAGATATATAGATGTATATAGATATATATAGATATATAGATATTGATATAGATATACATAGATATATATATCAGTATTGCAGCTACAGTGTATTCTGTATCTCTGTTACTTGCATTTTTATTTTCTTCTTTTAAAATTTATTTTATTTTATGTTTTTAGAGATGAGGTCTGTCTATGTTACCAAGCTGGTCTTGAACTCCTGGGGTCAAGTAATCCTCCCACTTTGGCCTCCCAAAGTGCTGAGATTACAGATGTGAGCCACCACACCTGGCCCATTTTTATTTTCTTCATGGTGCTTTTGCCTTTAGATGAACATAAGATTTTTAAACTTTCATAAAGTCCTATTTATAATTTTTGAGCAGTTAGTGCTCTTTTAATGTTATAAAGCTATTTCCCTCCTACCTTTTAGAAGTGCTTAAATTATGTTGGGCCTAAAGCTACCTCTTTTTGTATTTTAAATTTGAATCAAAAGGTCTCTCCATACATAGTGAACTGGAACAGATTGTAACCTACTCTTGTGCCAAAGGCTGCCAGCTGTTCAAACTATATTCAAATAAGGCAGATGTCAAACTGTAACCAGTCCAATTCTGTATCTCTCTTTTGTTTTCTGTAGATCACTTTCTTTATTCTGTCCATAAATCCTCTCCCACCATGCAGCAGCAAGGGAGTCGGTTCAGGGGCGGCCTGATTTGCAAATCATTCTTTGCACAGTTAAATTCTGTTCAAATTAATTTGCCTGAAGTTTTTCTTCCAACAAAGCTTAAAAGATGTATGTTTTATGCTTAAGTCTCTAATCAATCTCTAATTTTAAGTATGGTATGAAGCAGTAGTTCAGGTCCATTTCTTTCTGTAAGTTGATTCAGTTTCCCCAGAAAAATTATTGCTAAGAATCTTATTTCCCCCATTCAATTGCCTTACTACTTTTGACAAAAAACAGCCAACTATGTATGTCTAAGTCTGTGGATTCTCTCTTCTGTCCCATTTTTCCATTTGTCGGCTTTGCATGAGCAGACAACTTTCACACTGTTGGGATTACTGAAGCTATCCTAAGTTTTTGAATCTTTATATAAATGTTAGGACCGATGTTTTAATTTGTTCAAAAATGCGTGTTGGGATTTTGATGAGAAATTACATTGAATCTATAGATCGACCTTGTGCAAATTGAAATTTTAACGATATCCAGTACCTGATCTTTGTAAATAGTGTATCCTTCCATTGATTTGTTGTTGTTGTTATTTTTTGAGACAGTTTCACTCTTATCCCTCAGACTGGAGTGCAATGGCGTGATCTTGGCTCACTGCAACCTCTGCCTCCCCGGTTCACATGATTCTCCTGCCTCAGCCTCCGGAGTATCTGAGATTACAGGCGCCCGCCACCATGTCCGCCTAATTTTTGTATTTTTAGTAGAGACGGGGTTTCACCATGTTGGCCAGACTGGTCTCGAACTCCTGACCTCAAGTGATCCACCTGCCTCGGCCTCCCAAATTACTGGGATTACAGGCGTGAGCCACCGCACCCAGCCATTTTGTGGTCTTTATCTGAGAAACGTTTTGCAGTTTTCAGTGTATGTGTTTTACATGTTATTTGTTAAATGTATTCCTAAGTGTTTTATACTTTCAATACTATTTATTTCATTTTGCAAATGGATGTTGCTCTTTTTTTTTTTTTTTTTTTTTTTTTTGATACGGAGTCCTGCTCTGTCGCCCAGGCTGGAGTGCAGTGGCGCAATCTCGGCTCACTGCAAGCTCCGCTTCCCGGGTTCCCGCCATTCTCCTGCCTCAGCCTCCCAAGCAGCGGGGACTAAGGCGCCCGCCACCACGCCTGGCTAATTTTTTGTATTTTTAGTAGAGACGGGGTTTCACCTTGTTAGCCAGGACGGTCTCGCTCTCCTGACCTCGTGATCCACCCGCCTCAGCCTCCCAAAGTGCTGGGATTACAGGCTTGAGTCACCGCGCCCGGCTGGGTGTTGCTCTTTAATAAAACACAATTGATTTTATATGCAGAACTTTTATACTCCAAACTTGTTTAATTCATTCACTAGTTCATGTAGATCTTTGTAGATTTCTTTGTTTTTCATATACACAGTCAAGCTATCTGCAAATGAAGACGGTCTTCTTACTTTCCAAACTATCTTAGTATTTTATTTCATCTTTTTTCCTCATTGCACTGGCTAGGAGCTCCAATACAAACTGGAACAGAAGTATTGGGAATAGAAATCCTCCTCCTGTTCCCAATTTTAGGAAGGACATATACAATAATTCATTATTAATTATAATATTAGCTGCGCTGGGTTTCTTTGCAGACTTTTAAAAATCATATTGGGGAAATGTATTTGCTTGAAAGTTTATTATTAATGCGTATTGAATCTCATCAAATGTTTCTTTGTACAACAGTTTAGATGATCATGTACTTTTTCTCCTTTATTCTATAAATGTGATTAATTCTTTGGATTTATTTTTAAATACTAAAGCAACATTGCATTCCTGGGATAAATCCCCCTTGGTCATGATATACCTTTATATATCTTTTACCTTTTGCACATGTTTATGTTTTTGATGGTGATGATGGTTTCTGGATGTATACCTACCCAAAGTCATCAGGATGTATATGTTAAATATATACTGCTTTTTATATGTCAATTATGCCTCAATAAAGTGGCTTAAATATTTTTTCTTTTTTTTTGAGATGGAGTATCACTCTGTTGCGAGGCTGGAGTGCAATGGTACGATCTCAGTGTACTGCAACCTCTGCCTCCCAGGTTCAAGTGATTCTCCTGCCTCAGCCTCCCGAGTAGCTGGTACAACAGGCACACACCACCACACTCAGCTAATTTTTGTATTTTTAGTAGAGATGGGGTTTCACCACGTTGGCCAGGATGGTCTTGATTTCTTGACCTCATGATCTACCCGCCTTGGCCTCCCAAAGTGCTGGGATTACAGGCATGAGCCACCATGCCCAGCCAAATTTTTTTAATTAAAAAAACCCACATGAAATATCTTATGTGAGCACAACAGTATTATAATAAATTAGAAATCATTATATTATACCTTTATATATCTCCATATTTATTTTCTCTGTACTTATACCTTTTATAGATCTCTATATTTAGAGATTATACCTTTTACATATTTATTTATTTATTTATTTTATTATTCTTCTTATTATTTTTTTGAGACAGAGTCTCGCACTGTCACCCAGGCTGGAGTGTGGTGGTGCGATCTCAGCTCACTGCAACCACCACCTCCTGGGTTCAAGCCATTCTCCTGCCTCAGCCTCCCAAGTAGCTGGGACTACAGGTGTGCACCACCATGCCCAGCTAATTTTTGTACGTTTAGTAGAGACAGAGTTTCACAATGTTGGCCAAGATGGTCTCGATCTCTTGACCTCGTGATCTGCCCGCCTCAGCCTCCCAAAGTGCTGGGATTACAGGCATGAGCCACTGGCGCCCGGCCCTTCTATATTTATTTTAAACATTTTATATATCTCTATATTTATTTTCATATATTTTATTATATATGATATCTCTACATTTTCATACATTTTATTATGTATGATATCACTATATTTATTTCCATATATTTTATCAAAAATTTTTTCATCTCTTGTTCTTGAAGAATATTGGTCTCTGTATTTACATTGTGTAATGTATTGGTACCAAAGTTACACTGGTCACTTAAGTTAGAAAGTATTCATTCTTTATTTCTAAAAATACTTTTACAAAATTGATATTTCTTTCTTAAATGCTTCAAGAATTCACTAGTGAATTCACTATTGTCTTGAAGTTTTCTTTTTGGAAAGGTTTTTCATTATGAACTCTCTTTATCATATATAGAGCTACTTAGCTTTCTCTTCTATGTCAGGTTAATGAATTGTGGCTTTCAAGAAATTTATTTAATTGGTTATTTAATATATTGGCATAAAGTTACTCATAATATCTTATTATAATTTTTAATATCTCTGGGAATTGCACTTATGCCCCGTTTTATTCCTGGTATTAATAATTTGTGCTTTATTTTTAGGGATTTATTCATTTTAATTTCTTTTTAAATGTTCAAATTTTGGTTTTAATTTTCTCTATTGAGTTTTTTCCTATTTTATTGACTTATTTTCCTTTCTTTACTAGTGCATTACTTCTATTTATTTTTAGTTTATTTCTACTTTTTCTAGCTTCTTAAGTGAATCATTAAGTTTAATAATTTATTGTTTAAGCATTTTTCATTCAGTACTTCCTTAGATAGATCTCATATTTTTTGGCATTTGTTTTCCTAATTGTTTAGTTCAATAAGTTTCCTGATGTCCACTGTAATTTCTTCTAGTAACCATGGATTATTTAGAAGTGTGTAATTTAATTGTAATGTTTGGTGATTTTTCTCAGTACCTGATTTCTAACTTATTTATTTATTTATTTATTTATCTGTATATTATTTTTGAAACAGAGTCTTGCTCTGTCACCCAGGCTGGAGTGCAGTGGCACGACCTCGGCTCACTGCAACCCCCACCTCCTGGGTTCAAGCAATTCTCCTGCCTTAACCTCCTGAGTAGCTGGGATTACAGGTGCCTGCCACCACACCCAGCTAATTTTTGTATTTTTAGTAGAGATGGGATTTCGCCATGATGGCCAGGCTTGTCTCAACACCTGACCTCAAGTGATGCACCTGCCTTGGCTTCCCAAAGTACTGTGATTACAGGTGTTAGCGACCACACCTGGCCCTGATTTCTAATTTATTATAATACTATTGTGCTCACATAAGATATTTCACATGGGTTTTTGTAATTAAAATTTAAGCCACTTTATTGAGGAATCATTTACATAAAAAAAGCAATACATATTTAATGTATACATCCTGATGAGTTTGGATAAGTATACATCCAGAAACCATCATCACCCTCAAAAACATAAACATATCCATCACCTTCCAAATTTCCTCCCACCTCCTTTATTCTTATTTGTTTTTGTATGGCTTTAATATTTTAAAGTATATTGAAATTTATTTTTATTTCCCAGAACTCCGCCATTTTCACTCTGCCATTTTGTGGTGTAGTACTCTGTAAATAGTTGAATCAATTTGACTTGTTCAGATCTTTTACATTCTTACAGTTTTTTTAGTATGTCATTAATTACTGAGATAATGGCATTGAAACATCCAACTATGATGTGTGTTGATAGAGTTTTTTATTTAGTTCTGACAGATATTGCTCATCGCATTTTGAAGCTGTTACAGATAAATGCACACCTAGAACTGCTGTGACTTTTTGATGAATTGACAGTTTTATCATTAGGAAGTAGTCTCTTTCTCTGGCATTTCCGGTTTCTTCAAGTGTATTTTATTTGAAATGAATATAGTCACATAAGCTTTATTATGTTTAGTGTTGTGCATATCTGTGTCTATCTATTCGAATTGTATATGTTTTAGTATATATGTAGGTCTTGCTTTATAATGTCTGTATTTTATTTAGTTTATTTACATATAGTATAATTACTAATATAGTTTATTTTAAATCTATCATCTTACTATTCGTTTTCTCTTTGCTCCATCTGATCATGTCCCAGCAATTCAGGTCTACTCATGTCTTTTGCTTTGTTTTTATTTTTTGGTAAGATTTTCTTCACTGTTTTTAAAAGCATATAGACACACACACACACACACACACACACACACACACACACACACCTGATGTTAACCAATTATCTATGAACAGGTTACTAATATTTTTCAGATTTATTATATGCATTTTGACTTACGTTATTTTCATCATGCAAAAGTTCTTTAGGTCAATTTTTAACAATCCTTTTCTTATTTTATATGAACTTTTTATCTTGGAAATATTACCCTTGACACTAGTTAACAAGTAATGTTCACATATTTTCTTCTAACCGTCTCTTGCATAATTCCAGATAACTACATAAAGAGCTTTCTGATTTTTAAACACACGAAATTGTTGGCCAGGTGCAGTGGCTCACACCTGTAATCCTGGCACTTTGGGAGGCTGAGATGGGTGAATCGCCTGAGGTGAGGAGTTCGAGACCAGCCTGGCTCTCATGGTGAAACCTCTCTCTACTAAAAATACAAAAATTAGCTGGATGTGGTGGCACATGACTGTAATCCCAGCTACTTGGGAGGCGGAGGCAGAAGAATTGCTTGAACTGAGGAGGCAGAGGTTGCAGTGAGCTGAGATCATACCACTGCACTCCAGCCTGGACAACAGAGCAAGACTTTGTCTCAAAAAAAAAATAATAAAAATAAATAAATAAATACGTGAAATTGTATTGTTTCATTTATTGATACACTCTGTGTACTCAACCCATAATTAATGGGTTGCTCTAGTCTTTTGCTACTACAGAAAATGAAGGAATATTCATTCATTGCAGTGAAAAGTTTATTACAGTGAATAACTTTTTAAATAAAAATTTTACACATATGCAAGTATACTTAGAGGATAAATTTGTGAATATGAAACAGCTGACTGAAATGGTAAGAGAAAATGTACCTTTTGTAGGAAATGTTATGAAAGTACCTTTTACCCAACGACTCTACCAACAGAAATGAATAACTACCTTTTTTTAAGAAATCAGTCTTATTATGTTGCCCATACATTTTTTAATTAAAATTTTAATCTTAGTCATTCTAATTGTCAAAGAAATGGAATTGAAGTTTTGATTTGCATTTATCCCATTATAAATATGTATGAAAATATGTTCATCTAAGAGTCATTGTATTTTCTTTTTCTGTGAACTGTAGCCTCATACCCTTTGCACATTGTTTTCTATTGGGTTTTTGTTTTATATCTTGATCATTTTTAGAACGCAAAAATATCAAAATTCGCCCTTTGTATCTGGTAAGAGTTGCAGATTTTCCATTTTTCTCTTACCATTTATCATTTGAATTTGTTCATTGTGTTTCTTCTACTTAGGAATGAAATTCACTAATGAATATTCTAGTGCCAGAACATTTCAGCTAATTAACAGAGGAGAAATAGTATGATTAGAAAATCACTACTTTATAACTCTAATGAGGACTATGTCTAGGCAACGAACATGAACGGATACCAAGTGTTTAACAGGTTGATGAGGAACCTATATAACGGATGACTCGGGCTGATAATACTTGGACCCAATAATCAATTTTGATATCACTAAACAGACATTGTGCTTTGTTTTGATGCAAAAGGAAGTACACGGTACTATAGTGAAATATTCTCAATAAAACAAAAATGAAATATATCAAATCTGTAGATACAGTTGAAAGTTCTGCAAAATATAGAGGATGGAGATACAAGTAAAGTGAAACCATGAGGAAACCGTCTGTCAAATCCAGATTATGAAAAATTTGGTAGGCCAGGCACAATGGTTCATCTCTGTAATCCCAGCAGTTTAGGAAGCTAAGGCAGGAGGATTGCTGGAGGCAGGAGTTCAAGACCAGCTTGGGCAACATAGTGAGACCCTCTCTCTACATAAAATTTAAAATCTAGCCAGATGTGGTTGCTGACACCTGTAGTCCCAGCTACTTAGGAGGCTGAGGAGGGAGGATCACTTGAGGTTACAGTGAGCTGTGATCACACCACTGTACTCCAGTCTGGGTGACACAGCAAAACCCTGTTCTAAAAAATGAAAAACTAAAAAAGAGAAAAAAGGAAAAATCTATAGTAATAGTGGCATGATCTCTTCAATTTTTAAACATAATAACAAAAAAAGATGGGGGGGCAGCCCTCTCAGAGGAATAAGTAGCAGATTTATTGTTTCACCATCAACAATTGTCAAAGGGGAAGAAAATAAACAACTGTGTCCAGGTTTTGAAAAACAGACAGTACAGAATACAGTTCCTTTTATTTATTTATTTTCTTTCTTTCCTTTATGTATTTATTGGAGACAGAATCTTGCCCTTTGGCCCAGGCTGGAGTGCAGTGGCTCCATCACAGCTCACTGTAGCCTTGACCTCCCAGGTCCGAACAATCTTCCCACCTCAGCCTCCTGAGTAGCTGGGACTACAGGCACACGCCACCACATGTGGCTAATTTTTTGTAGAGACAGTCTCACTATGTTGGCCAGGCTGAATGACTATAATTCTCAAGTGAAGGGAACAGAGCCATGAGCCAGGAAATGGAGCCCAAACGTAGAGCAGAGATCTTGCTGGGTGATGAAACCTATGAGATGTTGGGGCTTTTGAAGTGGCTGAATTTTATGTGGAAAGTCACCAGAGGGGAAAGAGTGGGGCAGGGAAGGAGCCCCAGGATTGCATGCAGGTCATGTGATGTCCTGGTTGTACACTAAGCTGCACTTGCACAAGGACACAAGGCAGGACCCTGAGAGCCCAGAGAGGATAAATAAGGGGCTGGAGCAAAAGGGAGAGGGGCACTTGGGGGCTGAATGGAGAATTCTAGATTGCACTGCTCCCAGATAGAGTTCAAGCAGCCAGAACAGAGACCATGCATGACTCTTTCTTTATATTTCCCATTGTTATGGTGTTTGTTCTTGTGTATAGTGTGAGAAACTAATCCGACTTTTTCAAATGGCTATGCCATTGGAAAAATAAATGGCTGCATCATTTGCTTAAAAAATCCCCTTTTTTAGCCCAATGATTTGAGATATGAACTTTTTATGATTTACTAATTTTCCATAATATTTGGATTTTATTTGTGTGCTTGATTTTAGTTCTATCTCATTCATCTATTTGTATAGTCGTGGGCCATTATTATTGTTTTAATTACACAGTCTTTGCAGTTGGTTTAATATGTGGTGATGTTAATCCCCCTCATTTCTCTTGATAGTATTTTTCTACCCTTGTGATTATTTTTCCATATGAACTTCAATATCAACTTGTCTAGATCCAAAAACCCAACCAAAAAAACCTACTGTTGTTATCTCAGTTGGGATTGCATTGACTTCATATGCTAAATTACCGGAGAACTGACATACTGATGATATTGAGGCATTCTATCCAAATGTCTCTGTATCTGTTCAAGACACTTTTATGTTTTTTAGAAATGTTTTACAGTGTTTTTTTGGTGTGTGTGTTGTTGTTTTTTGTATCTGAGACAGGGTCTTGCCCTGTCGCCCAAGCTGGAGTGTAATGGCATGAAACAGCATCCTGCAGCCTCAACTTCCTGGGCTCAAGCAACCCTCCTGCCTCAGCCTTCCTAGTAGCTGGGACCACAGGCACGCACCACCATGCCCAGCTAATTTTTTTATTTTTTGTAGAGACAAGGGTCTCACTTTATTGCCCAGGTTAGTCTCAAACTCCCAGGCTCAAGTGATCCTCCTGTTTTGGCCTCCCAAAGCATTGGGATTACAGGTGTGAACCACAATTCCTGGCCTACAGTTTTCTTCTTATGGGCTTTGTACATTTCTTGGTAAGTTTATTCCTAACTATGTTTTATTGCTATTGTAAATGTAGTTATCTCTGCCCTTATAGCTTCTGATTGTAATTTGTATGTGTGAAGGCTATTTATTTTTGTACAATTGTCTTCAAATTTTTAATATGTATTTTAAATTGCTTTGCCAAAGATATCAACACTTAATCCCCATTAGCATTATAGGAAAATTTATTATCTTACTGGACCTTTACATTTTTGAAGCAGATTAATTTGGAAACTTTTACAAATTGATGAGCAAAATTATTTGTTTCCATTTGAATTGATGTAATAACTGAAAAAGTTATTTTTCATGTTTTTATCACTTATAAACCTTCTATACATTATCTTTAATTTCTCTTTTCCACTTTTCTGTTTCAGCCTCCTGGTATTTTTAAGGAAATGTAAGAGTGTGAATCAGGTACTGATGGTTTTGACTTCATTATGATCAGCATCTTTGGCTTCCATCAGAGTAGACACTGAATGTTTTCATCTAACCGGATAATGAGTGCATTAGTGAGTATTTATTTAGTTCATAATACATGTTCCTGCCACACTCCACTGTATTTTGTTTCACACTGACTAACATAATGAGAAATCTTACCAAATATAAATGGCACTGCAGATCAAAACCCACTTGATTTTTCTCATGTTATTCTGGGTTCTGGAGAGAGACTAATTATTACTGCCAAAATAAATGTGTGTCATAAATGAAGGCTTATTTGCTATGGAAATACTCATTATTTCCTATTGGTCTACATCATATCCCAAAATTACCTGTGAACATTGAGAGGGATAATTGGTTACCATGGAATTTTCCAACATGATATTTAATATAGTTCTATTCCTTTTGTATTCCCTTTTAAAGGAACTACATAAGAGATGAAATCCTTTCTCCCTGGGACATGTATCCTTTTGCGTTCTACTTTTAATTTACATTTTAATTTGATGTTTTTCAGTCTTTTCAGGCTGAAATATAATATTTGTATCATTCTGACAGCCTGTAACACCATGCTTTCCAGCAATACAATTACGGAATTTTTTTTCCTCTCTCATATTGACATTGGGATTTGGAGGAACTTACTGCTACTCCTGATGCCTATTTACACCTTTTTGACATGTCCCCAGCAGAAGAAGCCCATGGGCTTGCTTTTCCTTCACTTGTCTGTTGCTAATACGATGACACTTCTCCACAAAGTTATTCCACTGGCAGTAAAATCTTTCAATATTAAAAACTTTTGAATTATGCTGGATTTAGGGAATTTGAATTTTTATATAGAGTATCTTGGGGACTCCCCCTATGTACAACATACCTCCTAAGCATGGTGCAGGCCCTCCGTGGGAGCCCCAGCAAATCCAGGTGGGCATGGCTGAAAGATAAAATGCTCAAAACACCACTATGCTTCTTCTTAAACTCTGAGTCATCAACAGTCTCATCTACATCAGGCTTGTGCCGTTTGTTGGCACTATCAAATATGGCAGTGTCACCAAGAATCTCTCCATAAAATGTGTTTAGCTACACCACACATGGGTAACGCAATTGCCGTCTTTCATACGAGTGTTATCACACTCCAGGACTTAATTTTTCTGGTTCTCATGAGTTGGGCCAGTGGCTACTTTGTGATTTTCCTTCACAGACACCAGAAAAATAATCAACATCTTCACAACAACGGCTGTTCCTCTAGAGCCTCCCATGAGACTGGAACCATCACAACTGCGCTGCTGCTTATGATTTGCTTCGTTGTATTTAATGTGAGCAGCTCGTGCCACAGCATTTACCTAAGTATGGTGAAGAAAAGGGATCAGTTGTGGACCGTCTCAGACTTGATTTCCTCATGTTACCCCATTTTTTGGTCCATTTTTGCTCATTGGTAGAGAAAGTCGGATCCTGAATTCAAAATCTATGAAGTGGAGAAAGTCATCTTATCCCATAGATAAGTCAAAGTAAACTTTCACCAATATAAACTTCTTCCAGAACAACATTCTATAAAGAGTTGGTATTCTGAAGAAATGATGGGATTTAGGTCTGAAAAATGAGATATTTCTCAGTTCACTGCATGAAATATAATGTAATGACCTTTACCTTCAGTAAAGACAATATTGCATAGCTTAGTATTTAATGTTTGTATACATAGACATAATCATTTAATAGACAGGTAGATAGATAATTTTTCATGTCAGATGCCATAATGGACTTCTTGCAACTAGTCATTCAATATCTGTATTTTTCTTACTTTAATTACTCTGTGTTCAGCATGAAAAATCATTTGAAAAGGAGATCAGGCACTCCAGGAAGCAGAGCATCACTCCCCACTTCTAAACTGTGGGCTTCACATAATGACATCCTACCAAGAACTCAGTATAGCAAAGGAGGAAAAAGAGTAACTTCACATTGGAGAAACCTAACAAATCCTGTCAGCCAGGTGATCAAGGCCAGTGTGAGCAGTGATCAGTCAAGTTGAAAGTGTGTATCATACGACAGGATGAGAATGGCATTTTACCTTGACATGTTCCCTCCCAAAACTAATAATCCCACTACATCAGACAAACCTCAGCTGAGAAACACTTCCCAAAAACACCTGACTAGTGCCCCCTAAGACCATCGAGGTCATCAAAAACAATGTAGGCCTGAGAAATGATCACAGCCGGGAAAAACCTAAAGACTCAGTGTCCTGTGGTATCCTGATATGGAATCCCGGAACAGAAAAGGACATTAAGAAAAAACCAAGGAAATAGAAATAAAGTATAAACTTAATAATGTATCAATATTGATTCATTAATTGTGACAAATGTAACATAGTAATGTAAGACATTAAAATGGGGAAAATTGGGTATGGTGTGGAGGAGAACTCTGTGTATTCTATTTGCAACTCTTCTGTAAATGTAAACCTATTTGAAAATTAAAAATTTATTTTTTAAAATTTATTTTTTAAAAAGAAAATTAAGAAACCTATATACTTAAATTTGAGGAAACAAAAATTACTTTCCTTGCCTAAAGTAATCCTATATTTTAGGATTTACCTGACATCCTAATGAATAAACTATTTTATCACCTGTATATCAGGTGATATACAGGCAATGTCTAATTTAGAACTTAGTAGAAAAATTGGCCAGGCGCAGTGGCTCATGCCTGTAATCCCAACACTTTGGGAAACTGAAGCTGGTGTATTATTTGAGATCAGGAGTTCAACACCAGCCTGGCCAACATGGTGAAACCCTGTGTCTACTAAAAATACAGAAATTAGCCAGGCATGATTACAGGTACCTGTAATCCCAGCTACTTGGGAGGCTGAGCTGGAAGAATCACTTGAACCCGGGAGACAGAGGTTGCAGTGAGCCGAGATCATGCCACTGCACTCCAGCCTGAGAGACTCCATCTGAAAAAGAAAAATCAGAGGCTAACCCATATGACAACTTTGTCTTATTGGAGCTATTGATGAATGTCTGAGTTTTGACATACTTCAGCAATGATGGAGATCTTGTTGCACTAACAGTGCAAGTTGAAGGCCCTATGACATACTTTGAGGGGAAAAGTTCCTTTCTCCAGTTCAGACCATTTTGCTTGAGTCAGTCAAGTGCATACACAAGGGGTTTTACAGAAATAAAAATAATTCCATTAATGTACTCGCAATATACTTATTAAGTTGTTGCCATACTTGAGGCCTCCTCTAGGAACTAGTGATACAATGATGAACAAGATAGGTTGTGTCCTTTTCCACATGAAGAACACATTTTAGTTGGTGAAACAGACAATAAAAAAGGAAAACCTATGTGTGTTGTAGAGATTGTGACAACTTTTACATGAAAACAAAAATACAGAAACTGTAAAAGAAAAGGGAAAGGATTTCTCTATAAAACATTAGATACCTTTGAGAGACTAAAACAACCCAAATCGACTAAGAAAATTTATTCACGGTTCATATGTATGATAAAAAAAGCTCTTCCAAGCTGATGAAAAGTCAAAAATCCATTTGAAAAACTGCAAATTATGTGACTAGCACCCAAATATACAGATATATAAAGCAAATATTGACAGATCCAAAGGGAGAAATTAAGTGCAATACCATAATAGTAGGAGACTTCAATTCTCCACTTGTAATAATAGAATATCCAGGCAGAAGAGCAATACAGAAACAGCTGACTTGACCAATGCTATATTCTGAATGGATCCAACAGACACATACAGAACTTCCCACATAATAGCAGAATACACATTCTTCCCAAATGCCCACAAAACTTTCCGAGGATCACATTAGGTCACAAATCAAATCTTAACTAATTTTAAAAAGTTGAAAATCAGCCGGGCACGGTGGCTCATGCCTGTAATCCCAGCACTTTGGGAGGCTGAGGCAGGTGGATCACAAAGTCAGGAGTTCGAGTCCAGCCTGGCCAATATGGTGAAACCCCGTCTCTACTAAAAAAATGCAAAAATTAGCTGGGCATGGTGGTGTGTGCCTGTAGTCCCAGCTCCTCGGGAGGCTGAGGCAGGAGAATCGCTTATACCTGGGAGGCAGAGGTTGCAGTGAGCCAACATTGTGCCAATGCACTCCAGCCTGGACAACAGAGTAAGACTCCATCTCAAAAAAAAAAAAAAAAAAAAGGTTGAAAATCATACCGAGTATCTTTTCCTACCACAATGGAAGAAAATTAGAAACCAATAACGGTAAGAAAACAGGAAAATTCACAAATAGATGGAAACTAAATAATACTCTTGAGCTACCAGTGGGTCAAAGAGAAAATGAAAAGGAAACTTAAAAAATATCTCAAGATAAACGAAAATGTTTAAATGAATGATGTTGAATCTCAGCTGCTTGCCTGACACTGGAACTAAACTTAATAGGTAGTCTATGAAGCAGACTTCACTGCCTGCCCACTTATCTAAGTGACTGAGTGACTAACTTTACCACCAATCATTTCTGACCTGATGGTCAGGATGACAGGCCGCTGGGTTGTGTAACCCAACGAGTCAGAGAAGTCAGGGGGTGTTGTCAGAGCAAGTTGCTGCCTGTGCTGCTGCTTCATGCCTGGGCTCCTCTGCATTCCAGATCCATGCCTATCCACTCGCTTGAGCACACTTACAGATGCTAGGATCAGGTAACCAGCAAATAAATATTCTGAGATGCCTCCAGCCCCTTCCTAACCTAAGAACCATCAGTGACCTGCAGAGAGTCCATAAGCCACCAAGTTTGTGCGCATGTTGCTGTGGTGAGAGCTTATGGTTTCCATCAGATTCTTGATGTCATTGCTAACTTAAATGTCTCAAAATTGTCAAAAAAAAAAAAACACTACTCAAAAGAGACTCCCCCGCAAAAAATGCTCATGAATATCATAGTCTATTCAAAATCCATTTCACAGCCACTGCACTGTACTCTGCTGCTCTCTGGGGTCAAATGAGGGGGAGAAAGAGCAGGACTCTGAGTTGACCCCCGAGCTCCACTTGGAGCTCTGTTGTTCAGGGCGGCCTCTGATTCTCGTTATTCCCACTCAGTGTCCAGGAGGGGAGGTGTGGGCTGAAGTCTTCCAGAGAAATCCCAGGAGAGCCTGACAGCCTGTGTTGCTGACGGCCTTCTTATTCCAGCTGACTGTGACTTCTCCCTTCATGACAGATACTCTTCACTCTCAACTCAGGGAAAAGGACCCTGACAGGACACCATCCTGTCGGAGCTAACAGACGTGCACCTTTGAGAATGATCGTTGAGAAGATAATTTACGTAGATTTCTGTCTCTGAAAACGTCTGTTCATTTGTGTTGTAGAATTACACTCATGTGTTTGTGCTCTGAATAGTAGTGTGTGCATCCTATAGTCTTTTCACAGAAGTGTATGTGTCTGTAAAAACATAGAGTGTAATTTCTGAGCACATAGACACTGAGTAAACTCAGTGTATGATTTAATAACATTTAATCTTTACTAAATGAAACTTGTTACTCATTTTTAAATATAATATTTTTTGTAAGAAGCAAGTATGAATATGAGAATCAACTTGACCTGTTTCACTGGACAGCACCAACTCAGGATGCTCACACAGGAGCTGTAGAAGGAATCCTTTACCTCTTTCTTCTCCTAACCCCCCAAAACAAAAACTGATTCTTTTCCATTTTTGCCTCTTAGGTACCTAACATTTTTCCTTCCTTATCTTTATCCCTGAGGCCATCATCTTATTCCAGCAACCCCAGGACTTACTTCAGAAGCCTCTTAACTGCTTCTAATCTTAATTCTTTCAGTCCACTGTTTGCACAACACCCACAGTGATTCTAAAAGGCTCAGCACCTGCGACTACCACTCTGCTGATGACAATATCATACGAAGCTACTTGCACTCAAAAACAACTATCAAAAATGACAACATATGACACAACTGTTTTCAAGCACTGCACACAGCAGGCGTTTGGGGACAGTGATCCTTGAGGGAAGAGAAATGCATGATTTCGGTCCCTCTATCCTCTGTCTCTTTGCTTTATGGACACTTGGGGACAATGAGATTAAGTTCAAATGGAGCAATGGTCTTGCTGAGCTGCTGAAGGAATTTGAATCTGGGTCAGGATCAAGAAATGGAATCTCTAGTATGTGGGAAGGAGAGGTGTGGCAAAAGCTTGTCTGGAATTTGTGCTGTTTTTACTCACAACACTTTGGACACCAAATGTGTGGGGGGTTTTCTCACACCAACCAATTATCCAACTCTCCAGACACCAAACACCTGTCCAGTGACTCAGTTCACTTCTGACACTAAGCTCCTAGAGTCAGCATCAGACTCCACAGGAAACGAACTCAGTCCCACAAGTGCCCCCTCACTTCAGATGCCAGTTGCAAGTATTGAGTCCCCAGGTAAGCCACATTTCTGTCCAGCATGGCTACAAAGTCAGGGGATTCCCAAGGCACTGTACCCTTTCAGGTGTGATAACTTGCTGGAATGGCTCACAGAACTCAGGAAAACACTTTACTTAAGGCTTACTGGTTTATTCTAAAAGATACAACTCAGGAACAGCCAGATGGAAGAGATGCATAGGGCAAGGTATGGGGGGTTCTGCGGAGCTTCCATGCCTCCCCAGGCATGCCACCCTCTCTGCAGCTCAGGGTGTCTGTTTGTCATCCCAGAAGCTCTCTGAATATCATTGTTTGAGCATTTATAGAGAGTTCAATCTTTAGCACCCCTTATCCCTTCCCTGGAGGTTGGATATTAGGGCAGAAAGCTCCAACTCTCTAACAATTTGGTGTTTCTACTAACTAGTCCCATGCTGAGGCTGTCTTGGGGTTCACCCTAAGTCACCTCATTACCATAAGCTCAGGTGTGATGAAAAGGGGCTTGTTATGAATGACGTAAGATACTTCTGTCACTCAGGATATTCTAAGAGTTTAGGAGCACTGTGTCAAGAACTGGGGACAAAGAGCAGATTTTTTTTTGTATTATACCACAGATTTCAACATGTAATAGTGAGCAAGAGCAAGTCTAATTACACAGGCTGAGGCTTCCTGAGCCTAGCGGAGGTCATCTGCTTGGGCTGAGAGGTATGTGAACACTTCTGGCTACTCAGAGAGGAGAGACCTTAAGGAACACCTTGGCATTTCAATGAAACTATAGAAGAGTGAAGACTACATCTTAGCAAAAGGACCATGCCCTAAGATTAAGCTCAATGCCATCATAAACCCAGCCTATCAAAGTATGAACAAAGCCAGACAAAAAGGGTTTCCAGTAACTCAACTGATTGCCTGAACAAAACTCAAGGTCCTAGAGATGAATAAAAACAGAATCCAGAAACCACATAACATCCCATCCTCACTGTCCAGCATCCAGTCATGAACCAGTAGACCTGGGAACCCGGACAATGGAATCCAAAATCCCGGGAGGAAGTACCCATAAAAATACCTGAGAGGATATAGATCTTGGAATTAGCAGACAGATTTTGAAGGAGCTATTTTGAGTTTACGGACTTAAATATTATCATAAGGAGTGAGCAGATGGGAAATTTCAGTAAACTAAAAACTATTTTTTTAAAAAAGGAAATCCTTGGCTGGGAGCGGTGGCTCACGCCTGTAATCCCAGCACTTTGGGAGGCCGAGGCAGGCGGATCACGAGGTCCAGAGATCGAGACCATCCTAGCTAACACTGTGAAACCCCGTCTCTACTAAAAATACAAAAAATTAGCTGGGCGTGGTGGTGGGCGCCTGTAGTCCCAGCTCCTCGGGAGGCTGAGGAAGGAGAATGGCGTGAACCTGGGAGGTGGAGCTTTCAGTGAGCCGAGATCGCGCCACTGCACTCCAGCCTGGATGACAGAGCGAGATTCCATCTCAAAAAAAAAAAAAAAAAAAAAAAGGAAATCCTTGAACTTTAAAGCTGAGTATTTGGAATGAAACATTACTGAATGGCTTATTTGTGAACTTGAAGATAAATCCATAGAAAGTATCCAAACTGAAAATTGGAGAAAAGAATAGATTGGACAAATGTGAACAGAGCCTCAGAAGCACTAATTTCACAAATTATGAAACCTATATGTAATGAGACACAGGGGAAGGACTAATGGCAAAATCTTCAAAAAAAATAATGGCTAAAGATTCTCAAAATACAGTGGGAAATACCACTTATAGACCCAAGAAGCTCAGTAAAACCCAAAGAAGGTAAATATGAGGAAAATCATATCTAGGCAGAACATAGAAAACTTTTGAAAACCAGAAAGAAAAAGAAAACCTTAAATACTGAAAGAGGGAATAAAAAGGCAAGCTGCCCCATGGAGAACACCATACAAATGACAGCAGGCTTCTCATCAGAAACAGTGGATGCCCGGCTATGAGGGAATGATGTCTTCAAATGATGAAATTTTTTAAAAGTATAAACCCAGAATTCTCTATCAAGGAAATTATATCTCAAAAGTGAGGATGAAATAAAAACATTTAAATAAATAAAAACTAAGATATTTCATTGCCAGCAGATTTCCACTAAAAACAAAAAAACTGAGATAGTTTTTCAATCTGAAGAGAAGTCATATCACACAGCAACTTGGATACATAGAAATGAATGAAGAGCATTAGAAATGGTGAATATATGGATAGATTTTTTTTGAAGACTACATTTTTTCTTAGCTTTTATGAAAGACAGTTAAAGGCACAAATGACAGGATTATATCCATCATATGGGGTTGATTAATATGTAGCTACAAAATATATCACAACAATGACAAAAAGGACAGTAAATAAGTGGAATTCTATTGTGGAAAGGCTCTTAATGTGAAGTGGTCCAATTTTAACTCTAAATAGATTGCGATAAACTGAGGATACATATTGTAATCCCTAGCATAGCCACTAAAAAAATGCAATGAAATATAATAAAAATCCAATAAAATAATAAAAATGGAATACTAAAAAATATTTGATTAATCCAAAAGATGGCAAGAAAAATGAAACAGAGGCCCAAATGAAAAACAAACAAAACACAGGGGGCAAGTAGAAAATGAATTTTTAGGTGGTAATCTTTCACTTAATCATATCAAAAATTGTATTCATACTGAAGTGAGGACAGTGGGCATTAACAACTGGTTATTTCAAGAGATAAAAGGTGATATATCACAATCTTAATACAGGTTAATTTCTCCAGGGAACGCAATCATCATAAAGATGTTTATACCTAATAAGAGAACTTCAAAATACATGATACAAAAACTGAGAGAACAAAAAGAAAACATAGAGAAATCCACAATGTTGCTTGGAGATTTAACAAGTGTCATAGCGACATCTGTCAACTAGAGTAAACTATAGTGCCCTGTGTTGGTTAATTTTATATGTCAACTTAACTGGGCCACAATGTGCCCAGTTGTTTGGTCAAACGCTATTCTGGGTGTTTCTGCAAGGGTGTTTTTGGGTGAGATAAAAATTTACATCGGTTGACTGAGTGACTGAGTAAAGCAGATTGCCCTTCCTGATGTGGGTGGGCCCCATCCAATCAGTGAGAGGCCTGAGGAGAACCAGAAGGCTGACCCGCCCCCAAGTAAGGGAGGATTTCTGCTATCTAATGACCTTCAAAGAAGGACAGTGGCTTTCTTTATTTCCTGCCTTTGGACTCAAACTGAAATATTGGCTCTTAGGATATTGATGCTGCTGGCCTGTAGACTGGAAGTATACCATTGGCTCTTCTGGTTCTTGGGCCTTAAGACTCAGACTGGAACTACACCATCAGGTCTTCTAGGTCTCCAGCCTGCCAACTCACCCTGCAGATCTTGGTACTCTCCAGTCTCCATAATTGCATGAGCCAACTCCAAATAAGTAAATAGATAATAGATAAGTAACCAAAAATTAGACAAATATCAATTAAGTAAATATACATGTACACACACATATACAGAAATCACAGACACACAAACATACATACATACACACATACCCTATTGTGCTTTTCTAGAGAACCCTGACTAACACATGCCCAGTTGCTTCAGCAAACACCAGTCTAGATGTTGTGGGGAAGGTATTTTTTAGATGTGATAAGCATAGCTTGAGGCTTTGAGTAAAGTCCATTACATTCCACCCTCCACAGTATGGGCGGGCCTCATCCAATCAGTGGGAAGCCTAAAGAGAAAAGATTGAGGTCCCCCCGAGGAGAAAGGAGCTCTGCCTCCAGACTACCTTCAGATTCAAGACTGCAACATATACACACACCTCATAATGGTTCTATTTCGCTCAACAATGCTAATCCAACGTTTGCTACCAAGAATAGCTCTCCAGGAACAAAATCTTAAGAATAAATTTTCTGGATTGGCTCTGAGGTTTCTGGAATTGGTTCTCTAATCTGATTAGATTTAAAGACATCAATTACTCTATTTCCATTAGTGAAGACAGCACTGGCATGATCTGGCAATAGAGACACACACAATGTCACCATTAGATACTCTTAATCAAAAGCTCATAAAAGGCAAGCTACTGGGTGACCATATATTTAATATGTTATAATATTTTTGTCAAACTAATGAATAGAATAAAATTTGCTAATTGCTTCTAATTGCATTGCAGAAAGAAAAGGATGAGCTCAGGGATTCAGTACAAAGTGTGACCCATGAGGAGGTTTGCTACAGATGGATAGATTGCAAAAAATTTCTCCCATTCTGTAGGTTGTCTGTTCACTCTGATGATAGTTTCTTTTGCTGTGCAGAGGCTCTTTAGTTTACTTCGATCCCATTTGTCAATTTTTGGTTTTGTTGCAATTGCTTTTTGCATCTTCATCACAAAATGTCCTGAATGGTATTGCCTAGATTTTTATTCCTGGGTTTTATAGTTTTGAGTTTTACATTTAAGTCTTTAATCCATCTTGAGTTGATTTTGTAAGGAAGAGTTCCAGTTTCAGTTTCCTGCATATGACTAGCCAGTTCTCCTAGCACTATTTATTAAATAAGGAATCCTTTTCCCATTGCTTATTTTGGTCAGGTTTGTCAAAGATCAGATGGTGGTAGGTGTGCAGTCTTCTTTCTGTGCTCTCCATTCTATTCCATTGGTCTATGTGTCTGTTCTTACACCAGTACGATGCTGTTTTGGTTACTGTAGACTTGTAGTATAGTTTGAAGTCAGGTAGCATGATGCCTTCAGCTTTGTTCTTTTGCTTAGGACTGTCTTGGCTATTGGGGCCCTTTTTTGGTTCCATAGGAATTTTAAAATAATTTTTTTATAATTCTATGAAGAATTTCAATGGTAGTTTAATGGGAATAGTATTGAATCTATACATTGCTTTGGGCAGTATGACCATTTTCAAGATATTGATTCTTCCTATCCAGGAGCATGGATTTTTTTTCCATTTCTTTTTGTCATTTCTGGTTTCCTGGAGCAGTGGTTTGTACTTCTCCTTGAAGAGGTCCTTCTCTTCCCTTGTTAGCTGTCTTCCTAGGTATTTTATTCTTTTTGTGGCAATTGTGAATGGGAGTTTATTCATGATTTGGCTCTCTGCTTGCCTGTTTTTGGTGTACAGGAATAATTGTGACTTTTGCACATTGATTTTGTATCCTGAGACTTTGCTGAAGTGGCTTATCAGCTTAAGAAGCTTTTGGGCTGAGACAATTGGGGTTTTCTAGATATAGGATCATATCATCTGCAAGCAAAGATAGTTTTACTTCCTCTCTTCCTATTCGAATACCCTTTATTTCTTTCCCTTGCCTGATTGCCCTGGCCAGAACTTCCAATACTATGTTGAATAAGACTGGTGAAAGAGATTATCCTTGTTTTGTGCCAGTTTTCAAGGGGAATGCTTCCAGCTTTTGCCCATTCAGTATGATATTGGCTGTGGGTCTGTCATATATGGCTCTTATTATTTTGAAGTATGTTCTTTCAATACGTAGTTCATTGAAAGTTTTTAACAGGAAGGGATGTTGAATTTTATCAAAGGCCTTTTCTGCTTCTATTGAGATAATCATGTGGTTTTTGTCTTTAGTTCTGTTTACGTGATGAATCACATTTATGGATTTGTGTATGTTGAACCAATCTTGCATTCTGGGGATGAGGCCAACTTGATTGTGGTGGATAAGATTTTTGATGTGCTTCTGGATTTGGTTTGCCAATATTTTATTGAGGATTATTGCACCAATGTTCATTGAAGATACTGACCTGAAGTTTTCTTTTTCTGTTGTATCTCTGCTAAGTTTTGGTATCAGGATGATGCTGGCCTTATAGAATGCATTAGGGAGGAGTCCCTCCTTTTCAACTATTTGGAATAGTTTCAGGAGAAATGATACCAGCTTTTCTTGTACGTCTGGTAGAATTCAACTGTGACTCCATCTGGTCCTGGGCTTTTTTTGATTGGTAGGCTATTTATTACTACCTCAATTTTAGAACTCATTATTGGTTTATTCAGGGATTCAATTTCTTCCTAGTTCAGTCTTGGGAGGGTGTATGTGTCCAGGAATTTATCCATTTCTTCTATATTTTTGAGTTTATGCACACAGAGGTGTTTATAGGATTCTCTGATGGTTGTATTTCCATGGGGTCAGTGATGATATCCTTCTTATCATTTCTGATTATATTTACTTGAATCTTCTCTCATTTCCTCATTAGTCTAGCTAGTGGTCTATTTTATTAATTAAAAAAAAAACCAGCTTGGATTCATTGACTTTTTGAAGGATTATTTTGTGTGTCTCTATCTCCTTCAGTTCAGCTTGGATCTTGGTTATTTCTTGTCTTTTGCTAGCTTTGGGGTTTGTTTGCACTTGGTTCTCTAGTTCTTTTTGTTGTGATATTAGGTTGTTAGCTTGAGATCTTTCTAGATTTTTGATGTGGGCATTTAGTGCTATAAATTTCCCCTTGACACTGCTTTAGCTGCATCCCAGAGATTCTGGTACATTGTATCTTAGTTCTCAATAGTTTCAAAGAACTTCTTGATTTCTGCCTTAATTTCATTAATCAACAAGAGTCATTCAGGAGTGGGTTGTTCGATTTCCAGGTAGTTGTGTGATTTTGAGTAAATTTCTTAATCTTGAATTCTAATTTGATTGCACTGTGGTCTGAGAGAATGTTTGTTATGATTTCATTTCTTTCACATTTGCTGAGGAGTGTTTTACTCCTGATTATGTGGTCAGTTTTAGAGTAAATGCCATGTGGCAATGAGAATAATGTATATTCTGTTGTTTGTGGGTGAAGAGTTCTGTAAATAACTGTCAGGTCCACTTGATCCAAAGCTGAGTTCAGGTCCTGAATATCTTTGTTAATTTTCTGTGCTCTCTTAACTAATATGGTTAAATCTTCATTGAGACCATTGAGAAACATGGAGTTAAGTGCTACTTAAGCAGCATCAGTCTGTTCTTTTGAGAAACCAGAATTTTATTTAAATATTACTTTCTAGTTTATTGAAATAACCATGAACCAGCCTGCCTTCTCTTTGAGCACAAGCCAAAATTTTATTCCAATCTACTGGCTTTGGAAAAGCCATGAGAATAACTTTAATTAATGTGTCAACCAATTATTTGGCTTTTCTATATCTTGGAGCAAATTTTGATTTAAATCATCAGAAGAGGACAAATGTGAGTGGTGTGTGCCTATAGTCCCAGCTAAGCAGGGGACTGAGGTAGGAGGATCATTGAACTCAGGAATTCAAAACCAGCCTGAGGAACATAGTGAGTCCCCATATCTAAATAAATAAATAAATAAATAAATAAATAAATCATCAGAAGGATTTTCCCATCGTGCCAATTTTTGCCCAATGTCTGCCTCCTCCTGGTCCCACCAGCAAATGTATCAGCTGATAGAAATGGAAAACTCTAGGACATAACTTGTACAGACCATCAAGAATTCCTCGGCAAATCTGAGAGGTCCTCAGTCACCTTGGCAAATCATTTGGCTGTTGTATCACAGGCAACTCAGAACTGGACCAGAGTGTAAGACGCCATCAGTAAATTCTCTTTTTTATTTGGGGAGTATTGGAAGGGGTATGTAGGAATTGGGACAGGGGTAGGGAAGGCCATTGTAGGGGTTGCTAGTCTAAGTTTTGGTTCAGCTGTTTTAGGTGGCTGTAAAGGGGAGGGAATAGGAATGTCAGAGTTCTGCCGGCGGGGCATATGATGAGGCTGAGCGTGAACATTCTCCTGAAGATTTGATTTGATTTGGTTATTATTTTTTGTGACAGTGTCTTACTATATTTAGCCCAGGCTAGACTTGAACTCCTAGGCTCAGTGATCCCCCCACCTCAGTCTCCTGAGTTGCTGGGATTGCAGGAACATGTGTGCCCAGCCTCCTAAAGATTTTTATTTAAATGCTTGTTTTCTTTTACTAATTTAGAAACAGTGTCTTGGGAAAACTCTTTTAGATTTCATGGTCTTTTTTATGTGTATCCCTTCTGAATGCTAAGTATGCTTCCTATCCATTCTGAGTAGTGCAAACCTTTTTACTTCCAAGATGTTATCTTAAAATATATATATATATATATATGTATATGTTTGGAAAGGTCAAATGAGCCTCCAAGGGGCCACTGTAACTCCAGACTCTGGTCCTTGTCTTTACAAACTGTGAATAGGTTTTTCCTGACCCACTGATGCACAAGGACTCTTCTACTAACAATTAAAGAATTCTTTGTTTACTAAATAATCTGGCAAACAATTTATGTAATCTAAATAAGTTTCTATCAATGTGAGCCCTTGCTCTCTTGGGTGGTACAGTTTCTGGTTGGTACTCAGGTTGCAACCCACATTCCTGAGTAAACACTTATTGGCCTGACCGGCTAATTCCTCCTTTTGATTAGTGGGGAAGCCATGTGACTTCATCCTCCCTGGCTCGGGTAGTCTCTTCCACATCTGTGAGATACTCACTAAAAGCTCGTTGCGCTTTGGGATCTGAGTGCCTGCTGGAACCTGGAGCCACAAGTCTTCATTCACGCTAAAGAACTCCTGTCTTGGTGGAGGTATTTGCCTTTGTTTAAGTTTCTTGGTAGGGCTCTCCATCTTTTTGCTTGCTCTAGCTTTGTTTTAAGTTCTGACAAGGTGAGAATGGGCGCCTCTGCTTCCAAGCAAATTGAAAATCCCCCCTCTCCAGGGACTCCAGCTGGTTACATGTTTAAACATGATGGCCCTCTTCTTGTTCGTTTTATCTAAATGACACAATTTCACTAACCAGAGTTCGGAGTTACAGTGGCCCCTTGGAGGCCTTGTATAATGTGTTGTATACTGTTAAGAGCACAGCTGCTGGTGAAGAAAGTGTTTCTCACAGTTCTTTTGTGGGTCTCAGAGTTCCCCAGCAGTTCAGTATGGAGTCAGCCCTGATGACAGGATTCCCTGATGTCAAGCCTGCAAGGGTGCCAAGCTCACGCTAGTCAGGCCTCTCTAAGCCCTTAAGGTACCAACCTGGGGCTCTGACCTTGGCCTGCTTATTCAGGACTCTGTTGAGTCAAATTAGGCAAAATTCCCACCACTACCAAGGTCTCTGATCACTCTTGATACCTAATCGAATTCCTCAGGCCCTACCCTCAATATCGTTATCATCCCGGCCCGCCGTCAGGAGGCCGCAGCGGCCCGACAGATCCAGCTGTGGCTTGCAGGCGCCTCCCTGCTGCGAGCTGGGCCTGGCTCCTGCCTCTGCAGGGGCCATGCTCCCAGGGGCCGGTGAATGAGCCGGGAAAGTGGGGAGACTCCCAGCACTTCCTGCCCGGGGCCAGACAGCAGCGTTAGCAGCCTCTGTTCCCTGGGGCTGTATGACCTTGAGCTGCCCTGCACCCCCTCTGGGCCTGGGCCATCAGTTCTGACCCCATAAACGACGGCCTGGGGTTCTGGGGAGCTTCTTGGCTGAGGGGGGTCTGGCTTTCGCGGCTCGGCTGCTGGATCGCCGAGATAGGCCGCGCGGCGCAGCCTGGACGCCCTGGCTCCACCCACAGCTCTGAAACCTCCAGCGAGCTCTTACCTTTTCCGCGCCTCAGTTTCCCCATCTGTAAAATGGAGATAATATCACCACGCACTCAGCCCTAGCCACTTCATTGCTGTTACTGATACCATTACTGCTGCTATGTCGTTTTTTGGTGGCACAGCCCTTAGGGAAGGGGGATGAAGGGAAAAGCCGGGACCTTCCCGCAGGAGGTGGGCTGGGCACAGCCCTGAACCACGGAGGTCATCCACCCTGAGGTCGGGACCTGGGTTCCCTTCCTATCCACTGGGGGTCCCAGCCATTGTCTTCATCTCTCCAGGTCCCAGCCCTTCACAGTGGGCCCCTCTCTGCCTGTGAGGGAGGCCCCAGCCAGCTCCTAATCACCTCTCCAAAAAAAAAAAAAAAAAGGCTGCGTAGCCAGTATTTACGGACGCTAAGTTGCTTATTAAAAATTATCCCAGTGAATCTTACCAAGCAGGTAATTTGCTGTACCCATTTCTCAGATGAGGAAACTGAGGCACTGAGGTTTCTCAGAGCCAGCGGGTAAACTAGCCATTTGGCCTGAGTGACAGGCCGGTGCAGTGCTCTGCGGCTTAGTCTGCACCGAGCGCCTGCCGGGTCCTCACAGCGATCCTGGTTTGTACCCCCCGCCCACAGTGGCTCGGCTGTCCCGTGTATGGGAACCCATGAGGCTGTCCGCGCATCCCGAAGTGTGACCTCCCAGGCCCACAGGGTGGCTGGCGCTGCGCTTCTTCGTGGCCCGCGACAGTGCGGCCACCTTCATCGGCCGGTGGCGCACGGATCTGGGCGATCCCGAAGTGCTCCGCGAGCTGGCGAGGGAGACACTGGGCCTCTGCACCCGCTCAGCTCCCCAAGATAAAGGCCTCGGAGGGCAAGTTCCGCGTGGGAGACTCCGGCCTGTCGGTCTCTGTGCGGGTGCGGGGGAGCCGCGTGACGGCGCGCGTGGGTGTGGCGACCCGCTGGAGGGCTACCTGGACAGTGAGGACCCGCGCCGCTGCTCCTCCACCACCCACCGCCCGCCCCCGTCGAGGGTCCGCACCCTGTCCCCGCAGAGGGTGTCGCCCACCCCTAGCTCCTGCCCTGGTAGCCTGGTCCCCGCGAGAGAGCGCCGGCGCTCCGGGCCCTAGGTGACCCCTATTCGCTTACAAAGCATAAAGCAGGGGCCGAGGCTCCCAGGCCCTGGGATCAGCTGCCCGCCGCATCCCCGCTCCTACTCCGAGGACAGTGACTCCTCAGCTTTCTCAGCCCAGAGCCGCCCCCTTGGTGCCCGCAGCGAGGATGAGGCACTAGGCCGGGAGGAAGCGACCCAGACGGGGGCTGACCACCACCACCTGGCCTCTCCGAGACGGCCCCCTGCCCCGCGCAGCCAGTCCCGGGACCGGCTGGATCCAAGTCGGCCCCGGGGAGCTCCAGGAGAGAGGGGAGCCCAGCTGCGGCCCTCAGCCCTGCCCGGTGGGCGCAGGAGCAGGCTGGGCGCAAGGATGGAGATGGGCAGCACTCGTGGGAGCCACAGGGCAGAGGCAGCGGGGCTCGGGCAGGAGCACCCCTGGGCTCTCCGTGCCCACCGCCCTGAGGCACCCTGGCTTTCCCAGTCCAACCCCAGTTTAGAGTTTAGCACCACACCCGCCAGCGTCTTCCGCACACACCACAGCAGCTGCTCTGACGCCTGGACAAGGAGTTTCTGGCCAATGCCGGGACCCATAAGGCTGTTGCTAGCGGGACCCCCACTGGCCCAGCCCCTAACCGGGCTCCAGTCCCAGACCCTCTAGCTCCTGACTCGGCCTACAGATCCTCCAGTTCCTCCTCTTCATCCCTTATTCTCTTGTGCGGCAAACGTGGCCAACCTGGGGACTCTGGCCTTAAGAACAATGGGCTGCCCCGGCCCGTTGTCAAGCCCTTCCCAGCTCCTCCTCCAATGAAGGAAAGCCCTGCCCTGGCATGGGAGGGGCTACTAGATGCACCTGGGAGCCCCCTGACTGGTCCAGAACACTCGAGGACCTGAGCACTGGGTAGGATGGACACACAGCCAGACTGCAAATCTTCAGGCATCCCCATGCCTAGGGTCTCCCCCGGGTTCCTCCAGACCCACAGAGTTGGGGGGTGCAGGGGGAAGGGGAAGGGAGCTTGCATGCCTCCAGCCAGGTTCCTGGACCAGCCCAGGTGCCCCCAAACCTTATCCCTTCTCCTTTTCGTTTGTGACCTTAACCCCCTCTGCATCAGGGGGCCCCCTCTGCCTCTTGCGTTCCTGACCTCATGGAACCAGACTCCTCAGGAATATCACAATGGGACCTCTATTGTACATTATAGTTGGGGGATGAGCTTTGCTATTTAATTACTAATATTATTGAATGCCTTAGAGGAGGCCAGAGCAAGCTGGTATCCTGAGGACCTGTGGCCCAGCAGAGCCTCTAAACAGTAAAGTTTTGCTCCAGCCAAAATGAGAGAGAGAGAGAGAGAGAGAGAGAGAGAATCTATTAAGTTAGTTTCACCAGAACCCCCCTTATCCCTGATGCTTCCTCTTAGTAATTTTGTGTCCAGTGACCCCTGTCCCTTGGTCATAAATTCCTACTTGTGCTTGTTCTACTTGGAATAGAGCCCAGTTCTGTACTGACGTCTCTTTTCCCCTACTGAGATAGTTTCTGAATAAAATTTGCCTTTGCTGCTTTAACTTCTGTCTGACGCTGGTTTTCTTTGACAATAGTCTGCCCTGACCCATGATCTTGCCTCAGCCGTCAGTCTGAATTCAAAACATTCTCCACAGGTAGGAAAGGCAGCACAGGGGGGTTTTCTTCCACAGGAGGAGAGAGCTTTCAGGAACGGCCTTGAACAACAGAGATCACGAATGCCTTCCCCCTTTCTGGACCTTCCAGATACTAGGATTTTTGTTTTTTCTCTCATTATTGCAAAATCAGTGTGTCCTTTTCAGCAATCATAACTTTACATTTTTGAAATCATACCTTACTTTCATTCAGACATGTCGTCAGGAAGGATTGTCTGGAAGAGGAATAAAAACATTGTCACAGGAAAACATTATTATGCAATTTAAGTAAAAAGACATGCCATGTTCAGAAATTAGGATGAAATCTTGAATTTAAAAAAAATTTAAGGCCGGGTGCGGTGGCTAACGCTTGTAATCTCAGCACTTTGGGAGGCCGAGGAGGATCACGAGGTCACGAGATCGAGACCATTCTGGCTAACATGGTGAAATCCCGTCTCTACTAAAAATACAAAAAATTAGCCGGGCATGGTGGCGGGCACCTACATGTAGTACCATCTACTTGGGAGGCTGAGGCAGGAGAATGGCATGAACCCGGGAGGCGGAGTTTGCAGAGATGGTGCCACTGCACTCCAGCCTGGGCGACAGAGGGAGACTCCATCTCAAAAAAAAAAAAAAAAAAAAAAAAAAAAAAAAATTCAAAACGGGTTTACACAGATCAACTTGCTTTACTGAAGTGCGTACACCAGGAGAAACATAAGGAAGGCTGTTGTTGCAAGCTGCAAGTAATCCAGAAAGCCAAATAAAATAATCAACAGACAGCAGCAAGACCCCCAAAGGGGGTCAAGAGTCCAATCTGCCAGGAATGGGCAGGGAGTTCAGAGTCCCTGTGATGTGTCCACCCCAAACTTGTTTGGGGCAGAGATCACAAGTTTAGGAATGCAATTAGTTTTTGGGTCAGACATATGAGGCTGATCAGAAGCCTGATTGCAGATGGTCCCATAAGAGAACAAGCCCTTTCTTGTGGGCACTTGTGTGTGATGCACACAGTCTAGCCAGCATCCATGATGTTTTCATAGTTTGGGATCCCATGCAGGCATGTCCTAATCTGCAATGATACCAGAGTCTGAGTTCTGTTTATTGTGCTTATAGAGTTTTCGTTCAGCACGGTTTGTGCTGAGGCTGAAAGAGCCAGCAGCAGATAGTATAAGGTTGCATCTCAGAGTCAGGTCCAGGCAGTTAGGATTCCCCACAAAAAGCCAACAGCTTTTGTTCCGCTGTAGCAAAGCCAAAGCCCTGAAGAGTGGGAAAGCAGTGTTGCTGGTCCCAGTGACGGGCAAGGCTTTCCCAAGCCCTGTTTGGCTTGTTATTTGCTGAGTCCAAATGGACCCACTCAAAAATATGCTCAGAGGCCAGAAAATTATCAGCCTCTAAGGCGCAGGCATCTGATCTTACAAGAGCTCATTAGGAACTAAAAACTAATATTTAAAATTCTAAAAGTGTATCTCCAATTAGAGAGTGCCTGTCTTTGCATTTTGTCTCCCTTTTTTCAGAGGCTCCCATAGGTGAAAATCATACTAAAAATTGTCAGTTATGGAAATTATTTTCCTTTTAATACTCAAAAACTTGCATTTCAATTCCCTCACCAGCTGCAGCAAGCAAGGCAGTTGTATACCATCCTGGGTTTTGTTTGCTTTTGGCAGCTTTCCTGATCAGGATGATTCCTCCAATGTTTATGAAATGACAAGCATAGAGTATGTTTTTTTTATCATATATCTAGATGCAGTAGCCATAAGACACAAAGTCAGCTTTTAGAAACTCCCTTTCAAGTTTTTAAAATTTTCCATTCGATTGCGAGTTTACTCAAACCTCCAACAGTGCAAGTGGCATTTGAGAGTTAACATTACAGTTGCCAAGAAATGCCTAGAATGGGGGATGGGAGGCTCTCGCAACATCTGAAATGGGTTTTTCTTTTCTTTCTTCTTTTTTTTCTTTGTTTTTAGGAGTTTTTCTTTTCTTTTTTCCAGTTTATCTAATGCTTTGCCCCAGCCCTAGTACCTAATTTAGCTTTTTGTAGAAGAGAACAACACAAACTTTTAGCATTTTAGGTCCACCTGAAATTCACCTTTGGGAATGCTTGGGCCCCTTCTTTTCCTACCTGGAGGGAAAAACAAAAACCTAAGGCAACACCTGGGCTTTTTGTTTTTTTGCCCAACTGGCAGGTGTTTACCAATTTACTCTTCCACTGCCAGGATTTGAAAGAACACAGGCTTTCCACGCAAGTTTCCCTTTAGAGGTTGGAGAATGTGCTGTGCACAGTTGAGAATTTGACTCTACACTGTTTTGGATTTATCTTTTCTTAATAAATATATGTAACGTAAAATTTGCCATTATAAGTATTTTGAGTTACAATTCAGTGGCATTAACGACATTTACAATGTTGTACAGCCATCACTGCTATTTCCAAAATTTTTTCAAGAATGACTACAACCCAGATCTGAAGCTATTCTGGAGCAGAAACACACATCAAGATGGCACTTCCATCACTCACATACACACACGCTGCAGACCCCAGCTTCCATAGCTCACATACACACACATGCTGCAGACCCCAGCTCACATCGCTCACACACACGCACCCTGCAGGTGCCAGCTCACATCTCTCACACACACACAACCCTGTAAACTCCAGCTTCCATCGCTCACACACACACACCCTGCAGTTCCCAGCTTCCGCTCACATACACACACGCTGCAGGTCCCAGCTTGTAGTGGGGGTGATTTTGTTTCCTGTGATTCCTTAAAACTCAGGAAGTCTGCTCCAAGTTCTCTTCGCCGGTGGAATGACATTACAGTGCCCTCCTTGACAAGGAAATTTTAGTGATTGGCACCTGCTTTGGCTCTTAGTCATTGTGAAAAGTGGTGATTTCACAACTGTGATAGTTATCTATTGCTGCATAAAAATTACAACAAACTTGGCAGCTCAAAACAACACACATTTCTTATCACACAGTGTTTATGAGTGAGGAGTCCAGGCACAGCTTAGCAGGTCCTCTGCTCAGGGGCCCCCCTGAGGCTGTAATCTGGGTGTCTGATAGGCTGGACGAGGGAAGAAGCTGTTGTTGGCAGAATTTCAGTTCCACGGACTGAAGGACTGAGGGCCTCAATTTCCACTGTCTCTTGACAAGAGGCTGCCCTCGGTGCCCTCCCCTTTGGGCATGTAGACCCTCTAAGTTCAGTGCAGTGAGTAGGAGCAGACATGTGAGCACTGGAGTGCTTTAGAGAGGTATTCCTGGATAAAAAGCACTGATGTCCAAAGACAGAATTATCGTTCTCAACAGAGCAACATCGGTACTGAGAAGGCAAATTCATTATCTACTGGTACATACTTCTATGCCTGCAATAGCTATTTTTGTCTCAATTTTTTTCTTTTCTTTTCTTTTATTATTATTATACTTTAAGTTTTAGGGTACATGTGTACAATGTGCAGGTTAGTTACATATGTATACATGTGCCATGCTGGTGTGCTGCACCCATTAACTGGTCATTTAGCATTAGGTATATCTCCTAAAGCTATCCCTCCCCCCTCCCCCCACCCCACAACAGTCCCCAGAGTGTGATGTTCCCCTTCCTGTGTCCATGTGTTCTCATTGTTCAATTCCCACCTATGAGTGAGAACATGCGGTGTTTGGTTTTTTGTTCTTGCGGTAGTTTACTGAGAATGATGATTTCCAATTTCATCCATGTCCCTACAAAGGACGTGAACTCATCATTTTTTATGGCTGCATAGTATTCCATGGTGTATATGTGCCACATTTTCTTAATCCAGTCTATCATTGTTGGACATTTGGGTTGGTTCCAAGTCTTTGCTATTGTGAATAGTGCCACAATAAACATACGTGTGCACGTGTCTTTATAGCAGCATGATTTATAGTCCTTTGGGTATATACCCAGTAATGGATTCTTTAGCTTCCCAGCTGCTAGAAGTGGAACAGTTATCTTTGAGAATGAAAATGACTAACCCCTCCTGACAATTCCAACTCCCTCCCAACCAAGGCTCAATATTTCTCATTTGTTTTAATTTCAAAGGAATATATATGATTGTAAGACCAGGCACCCATGGCTCACACCTGTAATCCCAGCACTTTGGAAGGTTGAGGCGGGCAGATCACCTGAGGTCAGGAGTTCAAGACCAGCCTAGCCAACAGGGCGAAACCCCATCTCTACTAAAAATACAAAAAATTAGCCGGGTGTGGTGGTGCGCGCCTGTAATCCCAGCTTACTCAAGAGGCTGAGGCAGAAGAATCACTTGAACCCGGGGGACACAGGTCACAGTGAGTCAATGTTGCTCCACTACACTCCAGCCTAAGGAACAGAGTGAGACTCTCTCAAAATATATATATATGATCGTAAAATGACTTCAATACAACTGTCAATACAACAGTGTAAGGCATATTGTTAAAGAAAAAAGTGCTAAACCAAATATAATATGTACCTTATGGTGGGAAAGAAAAAGAGAATAAGAAGCTGTATTTCTACTTGGTTTGGTATGCATAAATATATCTGGAAGGGTGAATAAAGAAACCAACAAAGCATATTATAGGGGTGAGGGTGGAGAAGCGACCCAGATGTTTTCAAATCTTTCATTTGTTATATTTTTTTGAAGAGGTGTGGAACCAGCAACTTACCTGTTGAAAAAAAGTACTTTGTTTAAATTATGACAAAAAGGCCTGACACAGCAACTCACTCCCGTAATCCCAGCGCTGTGGGAGCCTCAGGCAACAAAAATTAGCCAGATGTGGTGATGTATGCCTATAGTGCCAGCTACTCAGGAGGCTGAGGCAGGAGGATCGCTTGAGCCTGGGAGGCAGAGGATGCAGTGAATCGAGATCGCACCACTACACTCCAGCCTGAGCAACACAGTGAGACCCTGTCTCAAATTTTAAAAATAAATAAATAATAAATAATTTTAAAAATTAAAAAATTGTTCCTTACACAGCATCCTAATGTCCCTATCAATGCTAGAGATCATTGCCAATATTCTTATAGCAATTTTCAGCCAGGGCTTCTCAGCCTCAGTCCTATTGATTTTGAAGCCAGTGAATTCTTTGTTACAAGTTGTTTATCAGCATCCCTGGCCTATTCACCCAGGCATGAAAATCAAAAATGTCTATTGACATTGCCAAATGTCCCCTGGTCCGAAATCTCCCCGAGTTGAAGACCACTTTAATAGACTCTCTCTATGCACATTGCTACATCTGCATATCAAAATACACATATATGGTACTTTGCGGCATTTTTCACAGCTTTTCTTCATCCTTAAATTCATTCTTCCAAAAATATACTTTATTTTTGAAAATGATAAAACAAAAGCTTCAACTATGAACTGACAAAATAGAGGTGAGTTGGTACTGGTGGGCCAATTCTTAACATGGACATTTTAAAATGCTGTTTTCCATATTACATCAAAATGATTTGCAATAAGAAATTGGAAGGGGGTGCAAAGGAGAGTGCAAAGCATGTACTGAGGTCTTTCTACAGGTACGTGATAGAACGCTGATTCAGCATGATAAAATGTACTTTGCAACAGTGGCCTCCAAGGTGTGCTAGAGCAAGCGTACCCCAAGGAACCTGTGAAAATCATTTTTTAATTATTCTAAACAGAAAAAGTGGTACCCACTTAAACACAAAGTAAAATTTCATGGTAAGATCTGCTGTAAAGCTACTTGCTATAGCCCACAGATTCAGTTTGTTCAACAACCTCCCTCATTGACAGAAAAAGTCAGCAAATAAGACTTACGACAAAAATATTTTCTATCAACCTCCACATGAAAAGACCACAGCTTTAATGATTTTACAATCCTTAAGCTTAATCATTGGTCAGTACAGATTTCCAGATCAAGATCAAGTCATGAGCTGTTCACAATAGCTACACTATACTAAGATGCTAAACGTTTTCTTTCCAGTATGTCTTCCTATGAAGGAAATAAAATAGCGGGACGTTTTCCTCTTTGCCTGTGAGGGGATTTATGAAAAGCCTTCTAATCTACAAGTGTTCTTCTGCAAAACTAAAATACATTATGAAGTCAAACAGGTAAATTAACAACAAAACCAAACTGATCTCAACAAAGTCTTGTTTCCAAAGTAAAATCTATTAAGAACAAGTAATATACAAGCACAAGAAATTACAAGAAATGAGGATCATAGTTAGTTACAGATGCAAAGTAGTATCTACCATCCCAAGCTTTTGGACATAATGATGAAAATCAAATAAATAAGTTAGTTCAAATATTATGTTCAATTTTGATAAGCTGGTCACGTGTTATTTGAATACACACCATATGTGGTAAACCTAAAAGTATATTACCTTTTCTCCTCCTTTAATATTTGTAGATACATGCCAATATGGGAAAAAAAAGTATTTCCATTTATGTACTAATAACAGAGAATAACAGAATTTCTACTGTGTATATTTCACACTGCTAAAAAAAAGTTGGCCGGGCACAGTGGCTCATGCCTGTAATCCCAGGACTTTGGGAGGCTTAGGTGGGTGGATCACAAGGTCAGGAGTTAGAGACCAGCCTGGCCAACATAGTGAAACACTGTCTCTTCTTAAAATTCAAAAATTAGCAGGACATGGTGGTGCACACCTGTAGACCTAGTTACTCAGGAGGCTGAGGCAGAAGAATCCCTAGAACCCAGGAGGCAGAGGTTATGGTGAGCCGGGATTATGCCACTGCACTCCAGCCTGGGCAACAGAGTGAGACTCCATCTCAATAAAAACATAAATAAATAAATAAAAGGCCAGGCGTGGTGGTGCACGCCTGTAATCCCAGCACTTTGGGAGGCCAAGGCAGGCGGATCACAAGATCAAGAGATCGAGACCATCCTGGCCAACATGGTAAAACCCTGTCTCTACTAAAAATACAAAAATTCGCTGGGTGTGGTGGTGTGCACCTGTAGTCCCAGCTACTCGGGAGGCTGAGGAAGGAGAATAGCTTGAACCTGGAAGGTGGAGGTCGCAGTGAGCTGCGCCACTGCACTCCAGCCTGGTGACAGAGTGAGACTCTGTCTCAAAAAAAAAAAAAAAAAAGGTGAGGTATATTTTCCTTTAAGAAAGAAAACAAATAAATTGCAAGAAGTTTAATTTATAAAACTTTAATATCGACTTATTTATAAAAATGAAAAAGAGTTTTAAAACAGATCCCATACAATTATGCTGCGGTCTCCCTACTGATCGGGAACTACAGAAGACACTGCAGGAAGGGATGCTGGGTCAAAAACAAAGCCTAACCCGCAGGATGTATGTTGCTCTCAAAATCTGATTTGCAGGAGAACTAGTTGCTTGTCCTAGGTTTAAGCTAATTACAAAATCCGTTTTCTTAGTGGTCCAGATATTTTGCCAATTTTTCCATCTCAACAGAACTTCTGTTGATTTCCACATTCATTACAGTCAACAAACGTTGTCATTGGTTCACCAGCACTGCAGGCTTGTACCTGTGTGAAAGTGCAATTCTGCTTTTTACATTTGCCACATGTGAGCGAATCAGGCTGGGTTCCACCTGTCTTGGCCATCTGATGCTCTCTGACGGCTTCTTTCGTCAAGTTTTTGTGCGTCTCTGAGCTCATCGCTAGCCATTTCTTCTGCCGTCATTCTAGCAAGTCAGTCAGGAGGAATATTCCCACACGGTGCATTTTTCCTTAAATTTGGATTCTTTGCATCTGTAAGATTTGATATCTTACGTTGGACTCTATTTTTGTACTTCGTGCCTGTGTTCCCTCTTTCTGGATCTATAGCTTCCTCAATTCGAGATCCTAATTCTTCCTCATCAGCTCCCATTTCGATGCAGTCATCTCCTGTTTGAAGAGCTGCAGGAAGCATCTCCCTGTACTTCATCTGCGCAGAATCAGAAGCGCTTCGTGCCGAGGAACACATGAAACAAATATCTCAAGCATTTGTCTTATCCTGTCTGCCGCTTACATTGCCGCTGGAGCTACTTCCTTTTGCTGTTCTGCGATGTCATTGCAGGTTCTATTCGCTTTTCGTTGGGGTCTTTCTCAGCTGACGGCTCATCTGGTAACTTTTTCCAGGATTTGACAAAAGACTTTGCTAAAGATGTAACTTCTTCATCTGTACTCTGCTTGAGACTAACATTAAGTAACATTCCAGTTCCTGTGGACCGCAGTAATTCCAGAATATTCTGAAGCGCGGTTAACAAACCCAGTGCTCCGGCCGTGTTCTTCTGCACCATCTCGTCCATCTTCTTGGCACCGCGGGCCACCTCATCCTCCGTGGCTCCGGCAGGTCTCCTCCGTGCCTCGCCCGCTGGCCAGGGGAAGTGGGCGAAGCTGGAGCAGAGGAGAGGGCGGGAAGCAGCCCCGGACGGCAAGACCCGCCACCGCAGGCCGGGCCTAGGCCTCCTCCTAGACCAATCCCGCCACGGCTCTTCCTCCTCAGGCAGCGCCAACCCAGCTCCGCACCTTCCCAGCTTCATTCAAGTATGACTGACAAATAAAAATTATGTCTACTTAGGATATGCAACATGATTTTTTGTTTTAGTTGTGTTTTATACAAATAAGAAAACTACAGTTCAGAGAAATATTGCATTTTGAATGCCTAACTTTTCTCTCAATGCTCTTTCAACATTGCTTTTCTTTATTTTTGATTGACAAATCATAAACATTTATGCGGTACAATGTGATGTGTGTGTGTGTATATATATATATATATATCTCCCCAAATATGGGATGATTAAATCAAGCTAATTAACCTATCCATCACCTCACTTCTTTTGTTTACCACAGAACTGTCAAGTCCAAATCCCCCCCCCCTTTTTTTTTTTGAGACAGGATCTCGCTCTGCTGCCCAGGCCGGAGTGCGGACACACAATCTCGGCTTACTGCAGCCCTGACCTCCCAGGCTCAAGTGATCCTCCCACCTCAGCCTCCCGAGTAACTAGGATGACAGGCTCGTACCATAACACGCAGCTAATTTTATGTTTTATTATTTTTGCGTGTGTGTGGAGATAGGGATCCCCTATGTTGCCCAGGCTGGTCTCAAACTCTTGGGCTTTAGTGATCCACCCACCTTGGCCTCCCAAAGTGCTAGGATTACAGGTGTGAGCCACCATGCCTGGCGTCTTCTTTTTTAATGCAGGCTTTTCTTGCTATAAGTTTCCCTCTTAGAACTGCTTTTGCTGCAGCCCATAATATGTTTTGTTTCCATTTTTCTTTGTCTGAAAATGTTTCATTTTCCCTTTGAATTCTTCCTTTACCCATTGATTGCTTAGAAGCATGTTGTTTAATTTCCATGTATCTGTGAACTTTCCCATTTTTCTCCTGTTATTGATTTCCAGTTTCATACCATTGTGGTCCAAAAAGAAACTTGATGTGATCTATATCTTCTCAAATTTATTAAGATTTGCTTTGTGGCCCAACATTTGCTCTGTCCTGGAGAATGTTCCATGTGTGCTTGAGAAGATGTGCATTCTGTTGTTATTGGATGGAATGTTCTATTTATGTCTGTTAAGTCCATTTGGTCTAAAGTTTGGTTCAAGTCTAATGTTTTCTTACTGTTTTCCTGTCTGAATGATCTATCCATTGTTGAAAGTGGAGTATTAAAAGTCTCTTGCTAGTATTGTATTGCTGTCTATTCCTCCCTTTAGATCTGTGAATATTTGCCTTATATATTTAAGTGTACCCAATGTTGGGTGCATATTATTTACAACTGTTCTATCCTCTTTATGAATTGACTCCTCTATCGTTATATAATAACCATCTTTGTCCTGTTAATTTTTGACTGAAAGCCTAGTTTGTCTAGTATAACTACTCCTGTGCTCTTTGCTTTCCATTTGCATGGAATATCTTTTCTCATCCCTTCACTTTCAGTCTTTGTGTAGCTTTAAAGGTGAAGTGAGTCCCCTGTAGCAACATATAGTTGGGTCTTGTTTTTTCTTTTCTTTTCTTTTTTTTTTTTTGAGACTCAGTCTCACTCTGTCTCCCAGACTAGAGTGCAGTGGTGCAATCTCGACTCACTGCAACTCTGCCTCCCAGGTTCAAGCAATTCTCCTGCCTCAGCCTCCCTAGTAGCTGCAACCACAGGCATTTGCCACCACACCCAGCTAATTTTTGTATTTTTAGTAGAGACGGGGTTTTGCCATGTTGGCCGGGCTGGTCTCGAACTCCCAGCCTCAAGAAGTCCACCCACATCTGCCTCCCAAAGTGCTGGGATTACAGGTGTGAGCCACCAGGCCTGGCCTTGTCTTTGTATTTTTTAAATCCATAAAGCCACCCTGTGTCTTTTGATCAGCAAATTTAGTTCATTTACATTTAAAGTAATTATTGATAGAGAAGGATTGATTATTGTCATTTTGTTCATTGTTTTCTGGTTGCTTTGCAGCTCTTTTACTATTTTTTTCCTCTCTTGCTGTCTTTATTTGTGATTTGAGGATTTTCAGTTGTGGTATGCTTTGATTCCTTTCTCTTCATCTTAGTGTATCTGCTAAGTTTTTGCTTCATGATTGCTATGAGGCATATTAAAACATCTTATAGTTATACTAGCCCATTTTAAGCTAGTAACAACTTAACTTTGATCCTGTATAAAAGCTCTGCACACACACATACACATTCTGTTTTTGATATCACACTTTACAAAATCTTTTATGTTGTGTATCACTTAATGAGTTATTGTAAAGTTATTCTTAATACTTTTGACTATATATGTACCTTTACCAGTGAATTTTATACTTTCATACGTTTTCATATGATTAATTAGCAGCCTTTCATTTTCAGATTGAAGAACTCCATTTAGTATTTCTTGTAAGGCAAGTCTAGTGTTAATGGACTTCCTCCCTCTGTTTGTGTGAAGAAGTCTTTATCCCTCCCTTATTTATGAAGGACAGTTTTGCCAAATAATGTATTATTATTTTGGTTTTTTAATAGGATCATACTATAAACATTGTTCTGAAGTTTGTTTTTTTGTACTTACAGTTATCCTGCACACCTTTTCATTACACACAGATACAACTATACACACAGATACAACTCATTCTGCTTAACCATCACATGTAACCATAATTTAAAATCTCATTATTGATAAACTTATAGATTCTTTTCAGGTTTTTATATTATAAATTATGCTATAGAAAAATCTTTGAATATGTGAATATAATATCCATGCTTGTGTGACTACTTTTGTAGACTGTAAGTGGATTCATTGAGGCAAACAGTATGCACTTTTTTACAAAGCATAAATATTCCCAATTTTTTGGTCAACAAAATTACATCAACTTACCAGTAAATGAGGGGACCCACTTCTCCACACTCACACCAACCCTAAATATTATTTAATCTGTTTAATTTTATAAAACTTAGAGGTTAAAAACAAGAAGTCTCAGCTTTGCAAGATGAAAAGAGTGTGAGGATGGGTGGTGGTAACAGTAACAGAGCAATATAAATGCCTAATGCCACTGAACTGCACTCTTCGGTGTATTTTGTTGCAATTTTTAAAAAATAAAAAACATGATCCTTATACATAAATGTACCACCTCACTTTCTCAGTAAAATTATTTTAGCAAAGTTCTAGTGATAACAAAAATCAAAACCTTAAAAACATGCATATTCTTCAAATCAGTAATTCCATTTCTAGATATGTATTCTAGAAAACCTGGCAAGGGAATAATATTATAAGGGGAATAATATCATAAGGGGAATAATATCACAAATACATTTGGCATGAAGTTTTTCAAACAATGACAAGTGGAAAACCACCTCAATGTTTCAGAATAGGGGACTGATTACATATCACTGCGTATCACCACACAATTAGCTATTTACAATTATGATCTAGATGAAGAATTGAAACATGAAATTTTGTTCCAGTATTTTGTTTTGTTGAAAAAAGCAGATCAGAAAACAGTGTATGTGTGTGTGTGTGTGTGTATGTAATGCTTTTCAAGTGATTAATCTAGACAATTATCTGACAAGCATCCAGAGATCATGTTAAAACTTTACGCAGATGAAGCTTGCGGAACCTGTCTGAACATTTTATTCGCACAAAAAACTACATCCACCATCTCTGAGTGCTCATTCTGGGCCAGGCCTTTTATGTATACAGCTCATTTAGTCCTCATAGCATCCCTTCATGGTAGACACTTTCATTATTTCTGTTGTGTAAATAATGACTCAGGAAAATTGAGTGCCAGGCCCAGGCTCACAGCCAGGCCTGGACTGGGCTTGGCTTACCTGGTGGGAGATGCAAGGGCTCAGGGTGATCTCCAGAGCAGGAGATGCTACACAGATGTGGAAACCTACCGTCATTTCTCCAGAGGAAGGAATGCACGGTACAGCCCATGCTGTCTGACAGTGGGAGGGAGAGGGAAAAAAAGGAATGAGTTCCAACCCCCTTTCGTTTCTTTCTATGGCTCCCAGGAGCTTGTTTTTCAGCAAGATTGTAGGATGTTTGTTTTCAAGGCTACCATGTAGCTGGGAGGATGTGATGAGCATAGAACAAATAAGAACATTACAAATCTCACTATTCTAACCAAAATTCAGCCTATGCTCTTGAATAAATGCTCCAAGATTACAGCAAACCTTTGGATATTTTCCAGAGTTCTGAAACAGTTGCTTCTATTTTTCTGAGTTGCTTTTATGAAGACAGGAATTTTAGAAGGTTCCTAGCTTGCCATTTTTACTGACATCACTTCCAAACACACTTTTTTTTTTGAGATAGAGTCTCGCTCTGTTGCCCAGGCTGGAGTGCAATGGTGCGGTCTCGGCTCACTGCAACCTCTGCCTCCCAAGTTCAAGCAATTCTCCTGCTTCAGTCTCCCTAGTAGCTGGGATTATAGGTCCATGCCACCATGCCCAGCTAACTTTTGTATTTTTAGTAGAGATGGGGTTTTGCCATGTTGGCCAGGCAGGTCTCAAACTCCTGAACTCAGGTGATCCTCCCACATCAGCCTCCCAAGGTGCTGGGATCACAGGTGTGAGCCACTGCGCCCGACCCCAAATACACTTTTAAATACATTTCTGAACTCACAGAAATGTAAAGGAAGAACAAAATGATTACACACACACACACGCACGCACGCACACAATCTAGAGGTGAAACTAAAGTCATCAGTCAACACAGAAGCCAGAGATGCCCTGGAAGTGTGCCAAAACCAAAAACCTAGAGCTTTGTTAGGCTAGAGCTTTGTGGCTGCCTGAGGTAGTAAATAGGAATTGGGGCAATCAACAGGAAAATAAAAATGCTTTCTTTTTTAAAAAGCTGAGAATGAGATGGCAATAGGGGACATCAGGGAATGAGATGTCAATAAGGGACACTGAAGTGCTTTGACACATTCCTGGGAATCTAGAATTTTTCTGGTTAACTAATAGGATTTTAACCTGACAAAGTAGGAAACTGAATCTGAGACCTCCACATAAATCCAGGCACCAAAATGGGCTATATATTTAGTGGAAAAGATAAAGCTGGAAGGATATGACAAGTGAACCAATAAGCAAATCAGTCTCTGCAGGCGGTGGGTTGTAAAACATTAATAATTTTAATAGTCTTCCCTAATGTTTTCTAACCAGCTTTACTTTTATGCTGGAATTTGAATTTACACCATACTCATAGTCCAAGAAAACTCAAACCAATAAATCTAACTAGAATGGTTCCTGATTGGTCCTGCTTCCACAGCCAAGCAGAAACCAAGCAAATCATCTCAATTTCGGTCTCTCAGTAAACCCAAAGTTAAAGTTTAGACAAATATGGGCGATTTATAAAATTTAACAAAGAGTTGAAGGGTCAAACTACCATAAGCAGGAGTCAACAGAAACCATAAAGAGAAGTACAAGACATAGAAAAATACAAATATTAAAATTATAACAAACTTTATACTCAGGAAGTAGGTTTAAAAGCATGTTTAAAGTGAAAAGATAGAGATCAACACGATGACTATGGGGAGCATTAAAGGGGCCATTGGTCCACGCTGGAACTTCAAAGTAGGTTTTCTGAAAAAAGATGATGCTTGAGCTTAGGCTTAAAGGACAGTAAATAATTAACCAGGAGGAAAAGTGGTGAGGGAGTTTCAGAGAAAAAGACCATAATGAACAAATACATGGAAGCACTGAATAGCAGAGGGACTTCAGGGGAAATTATAAACATTTACCTATTACTACAGTAACAAAGGTAGAGCAGAGAGGAACAGGAGATGCCTGTCCATTACATTAAGAAGTATAGACATTATTTAACAGGAAATAGAGAGTCAAAAAAGGATTTTAAGAAGGGAAGTCTCAGGATAATTTTGTTTTAGGTAGTCTGTGTTTCAGTGCTGAGGGCAGAGGGGCAACACTGAAGTGTCAGGGATCAGTTAGGAGGCTACTACACAGCTTAGGTGAGAGATGTTGATGGTCTGAAAACCAGGGTGATAGTAAGAATTGAGAAGAGAGACAGGTTTGAGAAACGGCAGAACACTAGCACAACTTGTGATTGACTAGCTATGTGGAAGACAGCCAAAGCAATCCTACGCAAAAAGAATGAAGCTGATGGCATCACACTACCCGACTTAAACCATCTACAAGGCTACAGTGACCAAAGCATCATGGCCCTGGTACAAAAACAGACACACAGGCCAATGGAACAGAAGCTTTACTTCCGAGGAGTAAATGAGAAAACACCGGTCTGTGAATGCACACCTTGATGAACATGGGGTACCCTACAAATGGAAGCATCACGAACGACAACAACTACCTTTTTATGCAAATGAAGAAGTGGAGCCCCAGAAGTGACAGAGGCTTGTTCAAGATCACACAGCAAGTTGACCATGGTGATAGGACTGAAAACCCCAAAAAAGGCCAATAGAGACTTACCTGCCCGTGGGGACACTGTGAAACTTGAATAACAGTGACAGCAAGCCTGCAGGAATAGAAACAGAGTTTGGGGCCTTGGGGTTCCCTCTCAGCACAGCCCCAGGAGCAGCCCCTGTGAAAATGGCTCAGATCCCACCCACCCACACCTACCTGTCCCCCTTGGGAGGGCTGATTCCCGGGCCTCCATGGACATCTCTCCCCAGTCAGTCACCCTGCTTGTGCCAAAGTAGGCGCACACTAAATTCATTCATTCACCTGCCCTCACGGAGGACATAGTCTTGGAATCCGTGATGGCAGAGCAGGAGGCCTTTAGAGAGCTCATCCTCCCTCCCCTCATCATTCAGGTGGGAGCTGGAAGTCCAGGGTTGGCAAGGGATTTATCCAAGTCACACATGGGCATGGGCAGACTTAGGTCTCCTGACTCCATGGCTGAGGATCTTCCCGCCTCTATGTGACCTGTTTGTAGACTCTGCTCAGAAGTCATGAGCCTTGATGCTTTACCCCACCACACCCCCCACAGGCATTCCTGGTTCTGTTCCAGCTTGGGTCATGCTCCCATGGTGCCCAAGGTGCTGAGCGATTCCCACCACCCTGTTCTCTCCTGGGCAAACGTCTGTCAGAGGCTGATGAGATGATATTATGCCACATCTAACCCTGGATACCCTCCGTTTAAATTTCTATGAAGCAGATCACTTACAAACTTTATGATTGCAGCCATTGGTGTATCAGTTGCTTGGGAGGCCCCTGCCCATCATCTCTGACTAAGTGGGAGAATCCCAGCCTCACAGAAAATGCTGCATGGGGGAAAGAGCCCAGCAAAGGAGTTGGGAACAAGGAAATGAGTCTCTGCAGCTTGAGAGTAGAATTGTTGGAGGGGTTTTCAGTCAACAACTGTTCTCTGGTGCCAGCTCTGTGCTAAGTCTGGTGCCTGGCACTGAGGGCACAGAGCTCAACATGAAGATCAAGAAGCTTTCATCTGGTGGGAGTGATTGTCCTCGAAGCAGGAGTGTATACTTATCTCTAGACATGACCCACACAGGGAATGGGGACATACAGACAAAGAGGCCAGAACACCTGGTCCACGCAAGTCTGTCTTGTTCTCTAGTGTATTTCCTGGCTTGTAGTAGGGAGGCAATGGTTGTTGAATGAGTAAGTGGATGGATGAAGGAATGTGGGAGTCTTGTATGGCTGGAGGTATATGCTAGACATTGTTGGGGGATGGAGGGAAAAGGAGAGGCCAGACTGTGATGGCCCTGAATGCACAGCTAAGGCATGGGAACTTTCTCCAAGGCTCCCGAGAGAAGCCACGGCAGCATGGATGCAACGCCTTGAAAAGGGCTCCTGAGTCTTCCAGTGGGGCCCCCAGCAGTTTACAGAAATGAGATTTCCTCAGGAATGGAAAACAAAATGCCATATTCTTACTTCTAAGTAGGAGCTGAGCTTTGGGTGCACAAAGGCACACAGAGTGGTATCATGGACGCTGGAGACTCAGAAGGGGGAAGGGTGGGAGCAGGGAGAAGGATAAAAAGCCACAGATCAGGTACAGTGTCCACTACTAGGCTGACGGGTGTGCTAAAATCTCAGACTTCACCATGATACAATTCATCCTTGTAATCAAAAACCACTTGTACCCCAAAAGCTATTGAAGTATAAATAAATAAAATAAAATTATGATTTATTTGAAAAAAAAAGAAAGGAGTTATCCAAAATCCCTGACTTCTAGTAACATTCTAATCACAAGCAGCCTTGTGTGAAGCAGATAGAATGCCAGCCTGGCCTTCTGAAGCCTCCAATGCAGTCCCCACAATGGGACCTTGGACAAGTCACTCCTGCCCTCCCTGGGCCTCAGTTCTGGGCAAAGGTATCCTCCAAGGGGAGCTCCCAGATCACCTCCAGCCCTGCGCCCAGAGTTCAGTCACACACAAGGAGTTGGGGGAGTGGGGGCAGGCAGAGACCGTCTTACCAGATCAGAGTAGCAGAAGCCCAGGATGGAGCTGACCAGCTGGAACTCCGACGAGAGGCAGGCAAAGAAGGGGAAGTGGGACAGGCCGACTTCAATGCCTCCAATCAGAAGCTCAAAGGCTGGGGAGACAGGGCCAGAGACGCTGTGAGCTTCTCTTACCACTGGGTTCGGGGGAGTCCCAGGGAAGCTGTGGTACCTCATGCTGACTTCCAGTCAGGGACCTCAGGACCCAGTGAAAAGAATGGAACAGCCCCAGCTTAGGACCAGCAGGAATGCAGGAATGGCTTTCATTCGTTCATACAACAGGCCCTTCCTGGTCCCTGTTTGGCGCCAGGCACTCGGCTTACTATTGACATGAAGGAGACTTGGTCCCTGTACTTGGTAAGCTCACAGTGTGATGGATGGAGACAGACTACATAAACAAACAGACAAATGAACGAGCAAAAATAGTGACTGCAAGTGCACCAGACTTAGAGAGAGGGGCTATGGTATGTGCAAAGCTGCTTGTCAACTACAGCGCACTTTACATATAAGGGAACAGTCATGTTAATCCTGCCACTAACTAGCTCTGAGATGGACTAACAGCATCCAGTATAATATAATCATGCATCATGATTAGATACTTTTCAAAGTGTCTACTCTGAGCTGAGTCCTGGGCCAGGCACTCAGAACAGGAGGAATGGACAAGGTTCTCGCTTTGAGATGCTGACAGTCCAACAGGGGAGACAGGTGGGAAAGTCAGTGGCATGAAATGACCTGTAAGACAGGGACATTCAGCCTGCTGCGAGGACACAAAAGATGAAGCCACTGACCTCACTTGGGGTATCAGGGAAGGCTTCCTGGAGGCAATGCAACATAAGCAGGAGACTACAATGGAGAGAAGTAGGGAAGGAAGGACATCAAAGGATGGGAGATAATTGGCTGGTCGGTACATGTGTGAGTGTGAGTGCTGGAGGGCTGGTGGGAAAGATCAATACAAAAACAATAATTGTGGTGAGGATAGCAGTTGCAGCAGCAAAACATTCTAATCTCCCTGAATTCCCCCCACAGAAACAGAGCAGCTAGAAAGACAAAACTAAAGACTCACAGACAACAACTGCAACAAATCTAGGTGACAAGACCCATTTGATGTCAATGTCTGAGTAAGAGGAAGCAGAAGAAAGGCTCTTGGGTCTGAAGGCCCAAGAGCTGAAGAACTCAAAAATTTGCAGCAGATATTAATGAGAAAATGCAGCTGAAGGCCACAATTCATAGGTGAGTGTAAGCAGACCTTAGTAGGATCTGAAGATGCTGGAGTTGTCTAAGCCCCAGGAAATTCCTATACTAATAACCTAAGGCTCCTCCTAGGACAAAGCCCTTTACTGAGCATAAATTGCTAGCAGTAGAATCCAAAATGAGGAGTAGCTAGGAAATAATGTGTCTGGACAAGGGTGGAAAAGAGAGGCAGACTCAGAAAATATGAGGAGATAGATGGATGGATAGATAGATACATAGGTATATAGTAGATAGATGATAGTAGATGGATGGATGATAGATGTTAGGTAGATGATAAATAATAATGATAATGAGATAGATAGATAGATAGATAGATAGATAGATAGATAGATAGAAGAAACAGAGATATAGTCACATTGTGAAAACAAAAAAGGGAACTCTAAAGCCACAAAGCAAGAAATAATGTCTGACCCAGCCTTCCTTCTTGAATTTATAAGAAAACTTATTTCACTAAAAATGAGGCACAGATGGGTGCCTGTAGTCCCAGCTATTGGGGGACTGAAGCAGGAAAGTCGCTTGAACCTGGGAGGCAGAGGTTGCAGTGAGCTGCGATCATGCCACTGCGCCCCAGCCTGGGCAACAGAGTGAGACTCCATCTCAAAAAAAAAAAAAATTCAAAGTTATTATTTAAAAAAAGGATAAGGAGCAGAAAAATATCACTACAGATCACAAAACCGCTCCAGAAAGAGGCCTGTAAGACAGATGGAAGCTGTAATCTAATATTTCAATATAAGCTAAAAAAAAATAAGAAAATGATAGCATCTATGAACAAATAATCTATAAATCAGAATTTGAAAAACTATAAAAGGAAGTGATTAAAGAAAAGAAAGATTTGACGACAGGTTAGATAACTCAAGAAAAAAATTATAAATACAAGAAAAAAATCATTTCAGAAATGAAGACCAAAGTAAAACAAACAGAAAATTGATATCCTGAATATATCAAGAGCACCTGAAAATAAAGTACACACTATATTTACACTTCCACCTGAAACAAAAACCAGACAAAATATATAAAACAACTGCTTTCAAGACACTGGACTTCAGGCAGCAGAGGAAAATGATCACTGAAGGACAGGAAATAAACAAGGTGAGCCCCACAATTTCCCTACCTTAATGCAGAATGTAGTACAGGCAGGGGAAACCCAGGCAGAGCCCTGCAGTTTCCCTGAGTTGAGGAGAAAGAACTGAGACTCTGGGAAGACAAAGACAGCTAGAATTTGCAGGAGGTAGTACTGGAGAGGAGGGAGCTGCACAAAGAGAGAGTTCTGGGAGACACAGATCTGTAGAGGGTTCCCCTGAGTCTTCAGCTGAGTGCTGACCAGCACGGTTGTGTAGGAAAAAACCACTTGAAAAGATTAGAGGTAAACATGTCTGCAAGTCACACAGTGCCAGGATAGTGCCTGTTCTCACCAGTCAGACTGAAAAACTTCATGACATCAAAAGCACAAGCAAAATTTGGACTTCCTCAAAATTTAAAACTTTTATGTATTAAAGGACATTATCAAGAAAGTGAAAAGAAAACCTACAGAATAAAAAAGCATTTGCAAATCATATATCACATAAGGATTTAACATATAGAATATATAAAGAACTACAACTCAACATCAAAAAGATAAACAACTCAGTAAAAAGATGGCCAGGACTTGAATAGACAAGTCCCCAGACAAGATATACAAAGGACCAATAAGCACATAAAAAGATGCTCAGCATCACTAGTCACTAGGGAAACGAAATCAAGACAACAATGAGATGCTACTGCACACCTATTAGGATGGTTATAATCAACACACACATACACACACAGAGAGAGAAAGAGAGAGAACAGTAAGAGTTGGCTAGGATGTGGTGAGATTGGAACACTTGCACATTGCTAGTAAAAATATAAAATGGTACAGCCTCTGTGAAAAGCAGTGTGCCAATTCCTCAAAAAGGTAAGCATAGATTTGACTTAGCAAGTGACCCAGCAATTCCACTGTCAGGTATATAACCAAAAGAATTTAAAATGGGGACACAGATACCTGTGTACCAATGTTCACTACAACATTATTAACAATAGCCAAAAGATTAAAACAACTCAAGTGCTCATCAACAGATAAATGGATTACCAGCCATAATATAATGCAGTATCAGCCATAAAAAGGAATGAGGTTCTGATCCATGCTACAACATGAATGATTCTTGAAAATATTATGCTAAGTGAAAGAAAGCCAGACACAAAAGTACAAATATTGTTTGAATCTGTTTAAAAGAAATGTCTTGAAGAGGCAAATTCACAGAGATGGAAAGTATATTAGAGCTTATCAGGGTGAATCTCATCTTGAATTGTAGCTCCCATAGTCCCCATGTGTGGTGGAGGGACCCAGTGGAAGGTAATTGAATCATGGGAGGGTGATTTTCCCCCATACTATTCTCATGATAGTGCGTAAGTTCTCACGAGATCTGATGGTTTTATAAAGGGCTTCCCCCGTTGCTCGGCTCTCATTCTCTCTCCTGCCACCATGTGAAGAAGGACATGTTTGCTGTTTGCTTCCCCTTCTGCCATGATTGTAAGTTTCCTGAGGCTTCCCCGGCCCCGCGGAACTGTGAGTCAATTAAACCTCTTTCCTTTACAAATTACCCAGTCTCAGGTATTTCTTTACAGCAGCATGAGACTGGACTACGACACCAGGGTCTGAGGAGAGGAGGAAAGAGGAGGAGTTATTGCTTAATAATGTTTGGAGTGATGAAAAGTTTTGAAAATAGATATTTGTAATGGTTGCACAAAATTGTGAATGTAATTAATGCCACTGGGTTGTATATTTTAAAATGATTGAAATGAAAAATTTATGTTGCATATATTTTACTACAATACAATTTTTTTTAAAGGAACAGAGCATCAATTAACTATGCAACAACTCCAATGCCCTAAAATTGTAGTCCTCAAGGAGGGAAAAGAGAGAAAAAATATTTAAAGAAATAATGGCCAAAATTTCTTCTTTCTTTCTCTCTCTCTCTTTTTTCTTTCTCCTTCCTTCCTTCTTTTTTTTCACTGAGACAGAGTCTCACTCTGTCACCCACGCTGGAGTGCAGTGGTGCACTCTGGGCTCACTGCAACCTCTGCCTCCTGGGTTCAAGTGATTCTCCTGCCTCAGCCTCCCAAGAAGCTGGAACTACAGGTGCATGCCACCACAGCTGGCTAAATTTTTGTATTTTTAGTAGAGACGGCATTTCACCATGTGGGCCAGGCTGGTCTTGAACTCCTTACATCAAGTGATCCACCCACCTCAGCCTCCCAAAGTGCTGGATTACAGATGTGAGCCACTGAGACACTGAGACTGGTCTTCCTTCCTTTTTTTTTTTTTTTTTTTTTTAGACAGGGTCTTGCTCTGTAGCCCAGGCTAGCCCAGGCTAGAATGCAGTGGCACAATCATGGCTCACTGCAGCTTTGACAACCCAGGCTCAGGTGCTTCTCCTGCCTCAGCTTTCCAAGTAGCGGGGAATACAGGCATGTGCCACCATGCCCAACTAATTTTATTTTTATTTTTGTAGAGATGGGGTCTCACTAAGTTGCCCAGGCTGGTCCCAAAATCCTGAGCTCAAGAATCCTCCTGCCTCAGCCTCCAAAAGTGCTAGGATTATAGCTGTGAGCCACATTACCATGCCCAAAATTTTTCTAAATTTGAGGAAAAATCAAAATGCAGAAATCAACAAACTCCAAGCATGAGAAATATCAAGAAAATTAGACACATAGTATTATAATTGTTCAAAATCAGTGTTTTTTAAAAAACAAGCTTTCTCACTAATATGAGGAACAAGAGAAGGATGCTTGGTCTGATCACTTGTACTGAGCATTTTACTGGAAATTTCACCCTCTGCAATTGGGAAAAACAATAACAATAAAAATAAAATAAAAGACCTCCATGTTGGAAAAGAAGAAATAAAACCACTGCCTTTATTCACAGATAATATGATGTAGTATGTACAAAATACTATACAATCTACAGAAAAAGCTACTGGAACTACTGAGTGAGTTTAGCAAGGTTGTAGGATATAAGATCAACATACAAAAATCAATTGTATTTCTATATATTAGCAATGAACATTAAAAAATATAAAACAGATATAAATCTGACAGAAGATGTGAAAGATCTATTCACTGAAAACTACAAAACATTGCTGAGAGAAAGTAATGAACTCTAAATAAAAGGAGATATATATTGTGTTTATGGGTCAGAAGACTCACTATTGTTAAAATAACAATTTTCCCAAAATGGATCTAAAAATGTACAAATGATGTAATCCCAATTTCAGCATTATTTATATAAATTGACAAATTCATTCTAAAATTCATGTAGAAATGCAAAGAATCTAGAATTGCAAAAATAACTTTGAAATAAAAATGTATCTGAAGGACTAATACCACCTGATTTCAAGACTTATTATAAATCTATAATAATGAAGACAGTATGGTATTGGTGCAAAGATAGACAAACAGACCAACAGGAGAAAATAGAGAGTCTAAGAATACACCCATATATATGTGACCAATTGCTTTTCAACAAAGGTGCAAAGGCATATCAGTGGACAAAGGACAGGCTTTTGTAGCAAATAGTGCTGGAATACTTTTTATATGGCAATCCAAAGGCAAAAAGAACTTTAATCCACACCTCCTACTATATACTATATGCAAAAAAAATTAGCTCAAAATGTATTGTAGACCTCAAAGCAAAATTTGAGGGTATAAAACTCTGGAAAAAAAAATAGGAGAATATCTACATGACCTTATCTTAGGAAAATATTTCTTATATGACACCATAAGCCTGATCCATAAAAGAAAATAAATGAGTCAATTGGATTTCATCAAAAGTAATGTCAACTCTTCAAAAGAGTTTGTTAGGAGGATGAAAATCTGAGCCACAGATTGGGAGAAAATATTTGCAATTCATATATGTGTATGATAATGGTCTCATACCCAGAATATATTTTTAAAACTCTCAAAACTCACTAAAAAGAAAGCTAAAAAACCAATTTTTGAAAATAGGCAAATGATTTGAACAGAAGCTTCATCAAAGGAGGTATAGGAATAGCAAATAAGCACATAAAAATATGCTCAACAGCATTAGTCGCTATAAAAATGCAAATTAAAACCACAATAAGAAACCACTATACACTTCTTAGAAAATTTAAAATTTAAAAAATTAAATTAAAAAAATGAATTTAATTTTAAAAATTAAATTTTTTACATTTATAAACTAAAATTTAAAATTGACTGTACCAGTGTTGGAGAAACTGGAACTCTCATACCGATGGGGATAATCTAAAGTGGTACAATCACTTTGGAAAGCAGTTTGACAGTTTCTTTAAAAGTATGATCTACTATATGATCTATGTAATCCAGCCTTTAAAAATATGATCTACTATATGGTCTGTGTAATCCAACCATTCTACTCATAGGTATTTACTCAAGGAAAATTGAAGCATGGGTACATGAAAAGACTTGTGCACAAAAGTTCACAGCAGTTTTATTTGCAATGGCCAAAAGTGGAAATAAATCAGACGTTACTCAAGAAGTGAATGGATAAACAAATTGTAGTCAATTTATATAGTGGAATACTACTCAACAAGAAAAAAGGATAAACTACTAACACATGTTACATGTGTATGAATCTCAAAATAGCTATGCTGACTGAAAGAAGCCAGACCAAAAAAAAAAGTACATTCTGTTTGATTCCATTTATACAAAATTCTGGAAAATGCAAACTAAGTAGATTAGTGGGCACGTGACAGAAGAGGGGAGGAAAGGGGAGATTACAAAGGGGAACAAGGAAATCTCTGGGATTCCTTATCCTGATTGTGGCGATGGTTTCATTGACGTAAACATTCGCCAAAACTTCTCAAACTGTGTACTTCTAAGAGGTGTGTAATGATACATTACTTTGGTTTTAATTTGCATTTTCTTAAAGACTAATGACCTGTTAGTGGGCATTTGATCATATAGGCTTGGAGCCCATGAGAGGGAACTGTCCTGGACAGAGAGGTTTGAGAATGATTGTGTCATGGAAAAGTGAACTTGTAGCTTAGAGTTACACTCCTTCAGATGGAGCATGAGGCATGGGGAAAGACGACGCCTCAGACTAATGGCCAAAAACATAAGCATTGTTCTTTGAGGAGGAATAGGGCTCATCAATATCAAGAAGGCAGCCATGGCTATGACACAGGAGAGCTTTTGGCAGGTAGGTGAGGAAGAACCTACTTCCTAAGACTTGATACATCATATCTAAAGGACCTCTAAATGTAACTGGGGAAAGCCCCACAAAGAAGCTTTGAAGATTTGTGGGCTAGGTGTTGACCTTGTGCAAGCAACAGGCTGGCAAGAACATGACCATTCACAGAGTTTCTCCCTGATCCCAGAGAGCGTGGGCCATATGGTCTCTGAGAGCAAGAATTTTCATGATGCAGTTTCCAGCAGGTATGAGGCATCCCCAGTACCTTGGGCCCACTGCAGGATCTGCAGGGGCTGGTAGCCTTCTGAGAACAAAACATGACCTTATTAGCTGTGGCCCCAAAGGTGATTCCATAGGACCATCGGTTACTGAAAGTGCCCACGAAGTCCAGAGGCCTGCAAACAACAGAAACAGTTTGTGAGGCCAGAAGGTGGCTCTGAGACATTCCCACAGATCATCGCCAAAGTAGTGATCCCACCCTGAGGAGGGATTATTGAATAGTCAGCTGCTCATTGCAATTGCCATTTTGTGGGGCTCTCTGTGCCAGGCCTAGGGGTAAGCATGAATTCAGTGTACTGAAGTAAGGAGGACAAAACTCTTGCTCTGGAAGAGCTCCAGGATGAGCAGGAGATACAAGCAAGGACACCAGAAGCCTTGACAGCAAAATGGGATGAGTTTCATCTACAAGAGACACAGACAGAATGACTCAAGGACCAAAACAAGGTGTATGTGTAAGACAGATATGGGGAAGCCTGCCCTCATTCAGCCACATTCTATGAGAATTCTTCCTTCCAATATACCTGATGAGGGTCTAGGTATTATTTGCTATATCTGTGCTTGAAGAAGTAAACAATAGGCACCCTAAAATATGCCACTCTGGCATATCGACTATTTTGAGTTAAAGACATTCAAAAAACAGCAGGTACAAGAAGATCACTCTGACCTTCATGCTATTTCTTAAAAACAGGAGATGAAATTTCTATGTAAAAAATGCTCTCCCTATACAGAAAGAAAGTAACATTCTTATCATCAGGGACACGAAGTTGAGGCCAAGAGAATTTGGTACAGACTTTATTTAAATAACTCTTGTCTTCTAGTCTCCCTGCACAACTTAGTTATTTTTCACAACTTAACTATTCTTTGTCCAATTCAATGTGTACGTATTCAACTCTAACTGTATATTTGGGTCTTCACTTCAGTATAAGGGCTCCTGTGTCACCTAAAACTTATATCAAATAAATGTGTATACTTTTCTCCTATTGTCTTATGTCAGTTTAATTACCAGGCCCAGCTGAAAAACTTAAGAGGGTAGAGATATAATTTTGTGTCCCCTACATATTCATGCCTTCCTAGCCACAGTTGACTGGACTATGGGCCTGTCTTTGGATGGGCTGATCAGATGTCTGATCTTATATTTTGCATCTGTGACCCTAAGGACATGAACAAGTTAGCTGTTAAAGTACTTGTCTGGAAAGTCATAAAAAGTTGGGATCAGAGTCAGTGCCAGAGGAGAGCCGAGGTTATAGGGAAGCAGAGATTCTAAGTCAGAGAGGAAAACGGTAGAATGGTGCTGAGGAGGCACCAGTAACACAGACGGGCAGAAAGAGAGAGAAAAAATCAATCTCCCACAGATTCCCATCTCAAGAGATCCAGTTCCCATGAGGCCTGTTCTGTTGGTTTATGTGAGACCTCTAACTTTGTAAAAAAAAAAAAAAAAAAAATCCTTTCTCACCAGGTGCGGTGGCTCACATCTGTAATCCCAGCACTTTGGGAGGCCAAGATAGGCGAGTTGCTTGAACCCAGGAGCTTGAGACCAGACTGGGCAACATGAAACAACAAGAAACCCTGTTTCTACAAAACATACAAAAATTACCTGGGTGTTGTGGTGCCCACCTGTAGTCCCAGGTACTCGGAAGGCTAAGCTTGGAGGATGGCCTGAGCCCAAGAGGTTGAGGCTGCAGTGAGCCGAAATTATATCCTTATACTCCAGCCTGGGTGACAGAGCTGGACCCCATCTCAGAAAAAAAAAAAAAAATCCTTTCTCTTCCTTTAATGTAAACAAGCTTGAGTGAGTATCTGTTTCTTCTAACCAAGACAGCTTTGTATAGGTCAGAGGAAGCAGTTGCATTTGGGAGAAGAAAAAAGTCTCTTTGAATGAATGAAAAGGGCCATTTAAAGTGGGCCTTAATGAAAACTCAGGAGGGAAGGGAGAGCCAGGCACTGCAGGCAGGGAGTCCCATTGGCCCACTCACCTTCACATTTAAGGCTCAGCAGAAGGAGCACATCTTCCAGGAAGCCTCCCTGTTCACCCACTGCCAGTGAGGCTACCCCATCCGTGTCCTCTCAGCATTAAGTTCATGTCCCTGTTGAGCATACCTCTGTCACCCAGGCTAGAGTAGAATGGTGTAATTTTGGCTCACTGCAGCCTCAACCTCCTGAGCTCAAGCGATCCTCCCACCTTAGCCTCCCAAGTACCTGGGACTACAGGTGGGCGCCACCACACCAGACCCTTTTGAGACAGGGTCTATCTCTGTCATATTATTTCCTCTCTGACTTAGAATCTCTGCTTCCCTATAACCGTAGCTCTCCACTTGTTTAGTAAACTATAAACCCCTTAGGGGTGGGGACCTAGCACTGAACCTTGGAAAGAGTAGGCGCTTAGTGCAGGTTTGTGGACATGCATTTTGTCGAATTGAATTGAATTCTAATCAAGATCCCATCTGTAGTACTTAAGAGCTATGTGAGACTCAGTTTCCTCACCTTTAAAACAGAGACAGAATCCCCTACTCTGCCCCTATCACATCATTTTGGACAGCAAATGATGAACTGCTTTATCACCTGCAGAGTGCCACACACTTGAGGGGTTATTGCTCGGAGAAGATAGTGGGCCAAAATTATCAGACAAGCAGGGGTTTAGGTGGGAAAGTAGCCAGGGAGCACGTCAATTGTGTCATTATCCATGTAATTCAAAGTAGTTGAATGTAACTGCTATGGACCTCCTACTTTATAAAGTCCTGTGCCAGCCCCTACATGCTAAATGTCTAGGGCAGAACTGAAGGTCTTTATCTACCAGCTTCAGTCTCTTTCTATGCCTCAACCAATGGGTCTCAGACCTGGCAGCTTGGAAAGTGTGGACTGCTGCAATGGGTGGTATCCAGAATGAATCTCTCACCTGCAGCTCAGGTCACCCCTTGCCTCAGTTCTGACATCTGTGCTTTCTCTCTCTTCTCCGGAGCCCTTGGCTGAGACCTCAGCATGTCCACAACTTGAGCCTGCTCAGGTTATAACGCTGGGGGGATTCAAAAGAATATAAGGCTGATCTGGGCTAAAGGTCTTGTCACTTGTTAGCTGTGTGGCTGTGGGTAGGTCACTTAACCTCTCTAAGCTTGAGTTTCCTCATTCATTGCATGAGGATAACAACTTCTACCATGCTAGATTGGCAAGAGGATTTGTCAGAATAATGTAGGCAAAGCAAATCGTTCAGTTCTTGGGTCACAGATGGTGTGCAATAAATGTTAACTGCATGATGATGAAGGTGATTATAAGAAGTGATGAAACAGAGATACGAACAATCAGAACTCAAGGAAGAATGTGATATGAGCTGCGGAGACTCAAAATGGCAGAGCTAGAAAAGCTCTGAAAGCTCTCCTGGTGCATGACCCATGGTGCCATCCTAACAAGAAGCTTTGCTGTTTCCATTCACAGGGAGCTCTCTCCCTCCTGCCTCCTGAGGTAGCCATAGTCTCAAGTGTGGGAAGGTCTTTTCCATAGTAGGCTGTGTCTCTGTGAGATGATTTAAGCATATTTGAGCAGCCCTGGGTGCTGATAGCTGCAATGGCTTGGAAACCAATTCTGAACTCTCAGAGCTTTGGTTGGGTTGGGGCACGGAGGGGCAGGGCTGTGCACAGTGGGGTAGAGGTGGAGGAGAGGTCCTGGTAGCTATCTGATCTCATAATTGACATTGGCTTCAACCACAGGGTACCCCAAGCTTTAGGGGTTGACTCAACTCACATAATAATGCCAAAGCGGTTCCCCAGCAGGTAAGAGGTATCATCTCTCTGTCTACAATGCTCTCATCTATGGGGGAAGGACATGATCAAAATGATGAAGAGCTGTAAGAAGAGAAGATGAGAGTTAGCGGGCATGTTCATTCTCAGCATGGCCTCTGAGCCCTCCCTGAAAACAAACGTGTGGGTTAGCAGAGTGCACAGAACATTAGTGACACCTCAAACTCCAGAGCCAGGGGGCTGACTGCATGCACCCTTGAGCTACCAGAATGTTCTGTACTGAGCCTTCCGTTTTGTTTCCCTGAACAGATGTAGGTTCAAATCTGGTCTCTCTCACATCCTGGTTGAGAGGGAGATTTAACTTTCCTGTACCTCAGTTTCCTCTTCTGTCAAAAGGCAGTAATAACTGCCAGGTTGCAAAGGCTTCTTTGCTGCTTTTCTGTGGATTCAGTCATGTTCTCACAAACTTGATGCTCTTTCTCTCTCCTGCCTTTCTCAGAAACTTCTTGAGGATTGTCTACACTTGTGTCTCCATTCCCTCACCTCTCACTGGCTCCTCAACCCCCGAACCTGGCTTCTACCCTCATCACTCTGCTGAAACAGCTATGGCCAAAGTCACTGATGACCGTTTTGTGGCTTGGTCCCGTGTATACTTGAAGTCCAAATCTAGCTTGATCTCCCAGTAGTATTCTACAGTGTTGACCATTCCCTCCTCTTTGAGTACTCTCTTCCCTAGGCCTTCATCAACCATGTTTTCTTGATTTTCCCCCATTATTTCTCAGCACCCTCTGCTGGATCACTCTTTACCCCAGCCCTTGCTGCAGAGTTCCTTATAGCTCAGTCCAAGGGCTACTCATCTTACCTGGTCTTCTCTTGGTGATCTCATTTATGTCGCCCAGGCCGGACTCAAAGTCCTGGCCTCAGGTGATCCTCCCACCCTGGCCTCCCAAAGCACTGGGATTACAGGTGTGAGCCATTGTGCCTAGCCTCATGTCCATGTTTTAATAACCATAAATACGCAGAAGACTTAAATTTGAATCTCCAGCCCCCACCTTGTCCATGAGCTCCAAAACTATTTAGCCAACTACACAGTTGATATTTCTTTTTAATGTATTGAAAGCTTCTCAGAGCTTTTATCAACAGCTTCAGTATGCGTCTTTTTATTTGAGACAGGGTCTCACTTTGTCACCCACGCTGGAGTGCAGTGGCACAATCACGGCTGACTGCAGCCTCAAACTCCCAGGCTCAGCTGATCCTCCCACCTCAGCCTCCTGGGTAGCTGGGACCACAGGCACGTGCCACCACCTCCAGCTAATTTTTGTAGAGATGAGGTTTTGCCATGTTGCCCATCCTGTTCTCAAACTCCTAGACTCAAGTGATCTGCCTGCCTCGGCCTCCCAAAATGCTGGGATTACAGGCAGGAGCCACTGTGCCTGGCCAAGTATGTCTTATATCTGCCCCAAACCTGGATCTCTTCTAATGTTCCTTAATGAGTAAATGGCAGCTACCATCATCCTTTCATTGTGCAAGTTAGAAACCTAAGTCATCCTCAACCTCCCCCTCTCCATAACCTTCCTATCCAGCCCATTACAAGTCCTGTTGTTTTCACCTCCTGAACTTCTGGAGTTGACATCATCATCTAGGATGTGATAAAATCACGTCTCACCTGGATCCCTGCAAGTCTCCCAGTTGTTTTTCCTGCCTCATCCCTTGCCCGCCTCCAACTCGATCTCCACATTGCAACCAGAGAGATCATTTAAAAACATACATCTGATCACACCACATTCATGCTGGAAACACTTCCATTATTTCCTACTGTACTTAGAATGAAGGCAAAACTGAACAGAGCCCCAAAGGGCTCTGCCTGGCCTGCACCTCCCACCTCCCCAGACCTCTCTGCCTCAATTCCTCACTCCAGCCATGGCTGAACTTCTCAGCTCTTCCCACTCTGCCTTCTCCCTCCCTCCCCAGAGCCTCTGCATGTGCTCTCCCCTTCTGTCTGCGATATCCTTAACTACATCCTCCAACTGACCTCAGAGCCATCATTACTTCATTGGAAAAGCCGGTTTCACTCTCCTAAAAGTCCATATGCCTGATTCTTGGGCCCGCAAAGCCTTCTTCCGCCATATTTTTGGTATATAATGTAAGACATTTTAGAAGGAAACTCAGCTGATCTCTTTCCTCTGACCTATTCAGGTCTCTTTGGGAATCTGTGTTTGGCAGCAGCCCAGCTGCCCTTTCCTGCCCTCCTCACCCTTCCCCTGCCTTTACTTACTGATGGGATGAGGGAATAATGAAGGAAGAGCTCTATGTCCACTGAGCTGGTACAAGTGCCATTTAACTGCCTGGTCCTGCAAAATGGCCAAAAACATCACATTCATATCATCAGTCATTGCTGTTGTCATTCACCCTTTAGTCTTGAACATCACTGTCAAGAAGTTTGGCCTAAGACCATCCGCTAAGACCATCTGATCTTTTCAAACTTCACTTTCTCAGAGCCAAGGCTACTCACCTGTAGTGTGTCTTCCCTAAGTGGAATAATCTTTCATATTTTTTTCTCCAGCTTGATTATTTATCCAACTTCTCTGCTAACTGAAACTAAGTCCTTCATTTAGGGGCAGAATCCAGTTCTGTGGGGGCTCAAAGCTTATATAATTTGGGCATGCTTTTAAAGTGATACTACAACATGTCTTCCTTTTTCATATTTTAAGGGAGACATATGACCATGTAAACACCTAATCAGGGTTCTTCCCACTCTCCCAGAGCCTTGGAAGAGTCCTGTGTGAGTGAGGGGCCCTGAGACTAAACATCCTTCACAAGAAATTAGCATTGGTCAAGGTTAAGAAACATCAGCTCACACCTGAGCCACTGCTGGACTGTTGGGGCAGGAGAGAGATTACTGGACTACAGGCTGCAGACTCTGTCCTCTCCAGCCCCCACTATCTGCGGGACAGGACTGTCATTGTCTCATGTCTAAAACACATGGCAGTAGTGTTATGGTTTCTCTTCAAAGAGATGCCTCCTTTCTGGGACTCCCACCACACTTTGTTCTTTCTGCTCTGATCTCCACAAGGCCACCACAACACACTCTATCATATATGTCCACATTTTTGTTCATGCTTTTCCCAACTCCTACACCATCCACCAGCCAGCCAGCCATCTGCTGACCTTTTTTCCCTAGACAGCACCTACTGTTCCCTCAGATGTCTCAGAGAAGAGGACTCCTCTGGGGATTCCACAAGCTTGGCATATTCCCCAGTAAGTCATTAAAATGCCAGTGCTCTACAGTTATGTCTAACCATGGATCTGATGTATCTGATAAGTGGTGGGGAGGGGGTGGATGAGACCCAAACTGTCAGATATGTGATAGAACTGTAAAAGTCAGACTTCTGCTTTCAGGGAGGTAAACAGAGTATATATACCAGTCTCCTCATCCCATACAAAACCCTCAAAATGACAGGAAAGAAAGGAAGAAAGGAAGGAAGGAAGGAAGGAAGGAAGGAAGGAAGAAAGAAAGAAAGAAAGAAAGAAAGAAAGAAAGAAAGAAAGAAAGAAAGAAAGAAAGAGAAAGAGAAAGAAAGAAAGGAAGAAAAGGAAGGAAGGAAGAAAGGGAAGGAAGGAAGGAGAAAGAAAGAGAAAGAGAGAGAGAGAATGCATAACCATACTAGAAAGCAAGAAGGAGCTCTATCAGGGACATGGAAATTACCAGAAGACCCTGAAAGATAGAGAGCAACTGGGACTAGATCAGAGTAAACACATCAGCCAACATGGCCACAGACTGTAGGAGCACTCAGGATGTGCTCAATACCCACAGTACAAGAAGTGGAAGCAGAATGGGGCTGGCAACAGACCACAAGAGAAGGAGGAAGAGGAGGAAAAGGAGGATAAGAGGAAGGAGGAAAAAGAATTCTGAAACTTTAACACAGGTCTTTTGAAATAAACTAGTCAGAAAAGAAAATGAGAATTAAAAAAAAAAAGAAAATGAGAATAAAAAAGAATGAGAGCAGCCAAGCGGGAAGGCTCAAGATGGTGTGCCTGTTGGAGACCCCAATCTGCATGAGCTTCCTTTCAGACCATGAATGAAAGTTACTGGAATTCTCCAGTCCTGTCACTCCAAAGGAGCTACTGTTTACAGATGCCACAGTGACACCGCACCTCATGGCACTGCTTAGCAGGTTCCACTATATCCAGGAGTACATCTGTCAGATCGTCTCACACTGCTGTAAAGGGGTCAGATCATCAAACAATTTTATTTAGCCGTGGTGCAGTTAAGAATATTGCTCACTTACTCACCTCATTCTTCTACAAAGTTCAAATGCAAGCACTGAAATGTTTCTCAGTTTTACCCTGGTAAATGTTTTAGTTGATGGAGAATTGTTACCACAGATTTTTGTGATGATGTTACAGAGGGATAAGCATATTGAGATGCAGCTTACATCAGCAAAATGTTTAACTTACACGTATACAGCTGGAGCAATTCAGACAGATAACAACTGTATTAAAGACATTGTCTTATTTGGTTCAAATGTGCAGTAAGAAGAGATTACTAGAGGAGAGAGTTAAAGGAGCTGAGACATTTGCCTATCTGATTCAACCAGATATTGAGCTACAGAGAATCGCTAGTGTAACTGATCACCTCATTGCCATGCTTGCTGACTATTTCAAGTATCCCAACTCATTGAGTGCCATCACTGATATTAAAAGGCTTGATCATGTTTTAAAACACGCTCATGAACTCTGCCAGGCTGCATTTAATCTCTACGACTCTCTTAGAGCAAATGATGAAGACATTCAGAAGAAAAGCCCTGAGACTGAAAATATGATGGACTGAATTGTGACTGGCTTGTCTGAGTCTAGTGTCAAGGTGCGGTTTCCTGCTGTCAGATGTTTGCACCGTTTATTCAGATCTGTGCAGCAGCTTCAAAACAGTTTCTAGGATCACACTCTGTGAAAACCTTTAATGAAGATTTTACAAAATGCACCAGATGAAGTCCTAGTAGTAGCATCTTCCATGGTATATAATCTTCTTGAATTTTCTCCAAGGAAAGAGTCAATTTTAAAATCAGGAGTTGTAAAGCTACTTTGTGGATTAACCCTGAGTGAAAATCCTGCTTTACGAGTGAGCAGAATTTGGGCTTTAATGAATATGGCATTTCAGGCTGAACAAAAAATAAAAGCAGACATGTTACAAAGCTTGAGTACTGAACAGCTATTCTGGTTATTATCAGATCCAGATTTGAATGTGCTGATGAAGACACTGGGACTTCTTAGAAATCTCCTCTTGACCTGGCTTCATATAATAAAATAATGAGTACTCATGGAAAGCAAATTATGCAAGCTGTCATCCTTATTCTGGAAGGGGAACATAACTTTAAGGTCAAAGAGTAGATACTGTGCATCTTAGCCAATATAGAAGATGAGACAACAGCAAAGAATGTATTATGACCAATGATGATATCCTTCAGAAAATCAAATATTACATGGACCATTCACATGTCAAACTGCAGCTTTCAGTTATGTTTTGTACATCAAACCTCATATGGAATGAAGAGGAAGGTTCACAAGAATGCCAGGATAAATTATGAGACATGGGCATCATAGATATTCTACATAAACTGAGTCAGCCACCAGATTCAGACCTTTGTGACAAGGCAAAGATGGCACTGCAGCAGTACCTGGCAGGATGAGAGTGCCCCTAGGCACCTGTGAGCATCCTACATCCTTGTTTAAGAAAGTACAGGTGGCTCAGGCCTGTAATCTCAGCACTTTGGGAGGCTGAGGCAGGCGGATCACGAGGTCAGGAGATCAAGACCATCCTGGCTAACACGGCGAAACCCCGTCACTACTAAAAATACAAAAAATTAGCCGAGCGTGGTGGCAGGTGCCTGTAGTCCCAGCTCCTCAGGAGGTTGAGGCAAGAGAATGGCATGAACTCAGGAGGCAGAGGTTGCAGTGAGCTCAGATCACACCACTGCACTCCAGCCTGGGCAACACAGCGAGACTCTGTCTCAAAAAAAATTAAAAAAAAAAAGAAAAAGAAAGTACAGAAACTAGTTTCATTTGATTCCTTCTATTTGCACAAGTTGCCTTGGACTGCAGGGAGCTGTTGTGCAAAAGTAATTTAGTAGGCTTAGATCTCAAATTCACCTTGAGAACATTTTTTGAGGTAGCAATTTCCTCAGAAGATTACTGTGTTTTGTTTTAGTTTTTTCTTAGCTACATGGACTCTTTATTAGAACAATCAATCATTTTCCTTTGGACCTACAATCTTTTGCCTATGCTGCAGCCACTTTGTGAGTGAGAATGAATATGTCTGTGTGAACACACAGGTGTGTGTTTGTGTGTGCATGTACATGGGCCAGAATGAATGTATATGTGTGTATGAGGGATACCTCACATTTTTCTTTTTCTTATTTTGTGTGAAAATCTATTTTCTACAGATTTTCCAGGTTTTAAGCATTGCTTGCTGTATAAAAACTTTACTGAATTATATAAAGTTTGAATGAAATGTTATTTTAAATACAAAACAATTGTTAAGTGTTCAATAAAGGTTATGCTGAATTTCGATCAGATGAATATTTGTAAGTAAAAAATATATACATGTCTGAACCTGAAAAAAAAGGAATGAAGAAAGTCAATGAGACTTAAGAGAAATAATTAAGCAAAGAAATAGCTGTACTATAGAAATGCCAGAGGGATAAGAGATAAACAAAGGCACAGAAAACCTATTTGACAAAACAATAGCTGAAAAGTTTACAAGTTTTGGGTGAGACGTGGACATCTAGATCCAGGAAGCACAAAGATCCCCAATTAGATTCAACCCAAAAAGATCCTCTCTGAGGCACATTATAATCAAATGACCAAAAATCAAAGACAAAGAAAGAAATCTAAAAGCTATAAGACAAAAGCATCAAGTCACATATAAGGGAATCTCCATTAGAATCTCTGCAGATTTCTCAGCAGAAACCCTGCAGGCAAGGTGAGAATGGGATGACATAGTCAAAGTGCTGAAAAACCAAACAAAACAAAACAAAACCCCTGTTAACCAAGAACACTATATCTAGCAAAACTCTCATCCTTCAGAAATGAAAGAGAAATAAAGACCTTCCCAGATAAGCAAAAACTGGGGGGATTTATTACCACTAGACCAGCCTTAAAAGAAATGCTTAAAGGAGTGCTGCAACTGGAAGCTAAAAATCAATAACCAGTAGAGGTACATTCATAATCAAACTGATACTACCCCAGTGTTATAATGGTGCTATGTAAATCTTTCATTGCTTTAGTATGAAAAGTAAAAGTCAAAATGGTCAATAAGAGCTACAATTAGTGGCTAAGGAACATGCAATAAAGATATAAATTAAGGCAATGAAAATATAAATTGTGGAAGGAGAACAATAGTATGGAGTATTTTTATGCAACCAAAATTAAATTATTATCAGCTTAAAGTTGTCTATTATAACTACAAGACTCTGTGTTAGCCCCGTAATAACTACAAAAAAAAAAAAGAAATTAAAAAAGACACACAAACAAGAAAAAGAAAGTAAACAATGGTTAATAACACAGAAAAACACTGAACCAAAGGTAAACAGTAAGAGAGGAAGAAAAAAGAATCTACCAAACAGTCAGAAAACAAATGGCAGGAGTACATCCTACTTATCAATAATAACCGTGAATATAAATGGATTAAATTATCCAATTTAAAGTGAGCTCCTGAATGGATTGAAAAATAAGACCCAACTATATGCTCCCTACAAGAGACTAGCCTCACTGGTAGACAAGCACAGACTGAAAGTAAAGGAATGGAAAAAGATATTTCATGCAAACAGATACCAAAAGTGAGCAGGAGTACTCATACTCCTGAAAGGATAAAAGAGATAGACATTTTATCAGATAAAATAGATTTTAAGTAAAAAACTATAAAAAGCAACAAAGGAGGTCATTATCTAATGACAAAGGAATCAATCCAACAAGTGGATTAACAACTGTAAATATATATGCACTCAACACTGCAGCACCCTAATATGTGATGAATATGTAATATTATGAATAATATATCATGAAGCACCCTAACATAAATGAATATTATTAGATCTAAAAGGAGAGATAGATTGTAATACAGTAACAGTAGGTTACTTCAGCATCCCCCTTTCAACAAGGGACAGATCATCTAGACAGAAAATCAAGAAAGAAACATTAGACTTAGGCCAGGCATGGTGGCTTATGCCTGTAATTCCAATGCTTTGGCAGTCCAATGCAGGAGGATCACTTGAGGCCAGGAGTTCAAGATTAGCCTGAGCAACATAGCAAGACTCCTTCTCTATAAAATTTTTTAAAAGTTAGTTGATCTCGGTGGCACATGCCCTGTCTCTATAAAACAAACAAACAAAAAACAACAACAAACAAACAAAAAACAAGAAACATCAGACTTAAACTGCTCATAGTCCAAATGGACTTAACAGACATGTACAGAACATTTCACCCAGCACTGCAGAACACACATTCTCCTCAACTGCACATGGAACATTCTCCAGGATAGATCATGTATTAGGCCACAGAATAGGTCTTAACAAATGCAAGATGTTGAAATCATTTCAAGAATTTTTATATTGACCACAATGGTATAAAAACTAGAAATCAATAACAGAAGGAACACTACAGCAGAAGTACAAATGTATGGAAATTAAACAACATGCTCCCAAATAACCACTAGGTCAATGAAGAAATTAAAGAGGGAATTTTAAAGTTTATTGAGGAAAAATAAGAGTGGAAACACATTGTACCAAAACCAATGGGACACAGCAAAAGCAGTTCTAAGGGGGAAGTGTATAGCCATAAATACCTACATCAAAAAAGAAGAAAGATTTCCAATAACCTCATGGAACTAGAAAAACACAAACAAACCAAACCCTAAATTGTTAGAAATAAGTAAGTAATAAAGTTGAGGTCAGAAATAAATGAAACAAGGCCAAGAAAAGCAATTTTTACTTCATTTATTTTTTATTTTTTTATTTTTTTTGAGATGGAGTCTTGCTCTGTCACCCAGGCTGGAGTGTAGTGGTGTGATCTCAGCTCACTGCAACCTCTGCCTCCCAGGTTCAAGTGATCCTCATGCCTCAGCCTCCCCAGTAGCTGGAATTATAGGCTTGTGCCACCATGCCCAGCTAATTTTTGTATTTTTAGTACAGACAGGGTTTCACCATGTTGCCCAGGCTGGTCTCCAACTCCTGACCTCAGGTGATCCACCTGCCTCAGCTTCCCAATGTGATGGGATTACAGGCATGAGCCACCACACCAGGCCAAAAAAAAGCAATTTTTAAAAACTTAGCAAAAAAGAGTTACTTTTCTGAAAAGATAAAATCGACAAACCTTTAGCTAGACTAACAATAAAGAGAGAAGATGCAAATAAAGTCAGAGATGAAAAAGGATACATTACAACTGACACCACAGAAATACAAAGGATCATAAGAGACTCATGAATAACAACTATATGCAAACAAATTTGAAAACATAAAAGAAAAGGATAAATGCCTAGACACATATAACACCCGAAGGTTAAATTATGAAGAAACAGAAAACCTGAATAGAGGAAAAACAAGTGAGAAAATTGAGTCAGTAATAAAAAGTTTTTCATCACAAAATGTCCTTGACCCAATGGCTCTGCTGCTAAATTCTATCAGACATTTAAAGAAAAGCTAATATCAATTCTTCTCAAACTATTCCAGAAAATTGAGGAGAGGGAAATAGTTCCAAATGCATTTTACAAGGCCAGCATTATGCTGATTCCAAAACCAGATGAGGGCACACAATAAAACAAAACTGCAGGCCAATATCTCTGATAAACATAGATGCAAAAATTCTCAACAAGGTGTTGACAAACCAAATTCAATAGCACATTAAAAATATCATTCACTATCATCAAGTGAGATTCATCCCAGGAATGGAAAAATAGTTCAATAAATGCATTTCAATACATGTGATACACCACATTAACAGAAAGAAAGACAAAAACCACATGTTCACTTCATTAAATGCTGAAAAAGCATTTGACAAAATTGAATATCCCTTCAAAATAAAAACTCTCAACAAATTAGGCATAGAATATATGTGCCTCGATCCAATAAAGGCCATGTATGACAAGCCCACAGCTAACATAATACTGAATGGGGAAAAGCTGAAAGATTTTTCTCTAAGATCAGGAATAAGACAAGGATGCCCACTTTCACCACTTCTATTCAACATAGTACTGGAAGTCCTGACCAGAATAATTAAGCAAGAAAAAAAAAAATAAAAGGCATTCATATTGGAAATGAGGAAGTCAAATTGTTTCCATTTGCAGATGACATAATCTTATATCTAGAAAGTCTTAAAGACTTGACAAAAAACTATTAGAACTAGCAAATGAATTCAATAAAGTGTCAGGAGGCCAAATCAAAATATAAAAATATCATTGCTATACAGGGAAGGAAGGAAGGATGGAAGGAAGGAAGGAAGGAAGGAGGGAGGGAGGGAGAGAGGGAGGGAGGGAGGGAAGGAATGGAAGGAAGGAAGGAAAAAAGAAAGAGAGAGAAAAAACAAACAAACCCCTAGGAATAAACTTAACCAAAGAGGTGAAAGATCTCTACACTGGAAACTATAAAACATTGATAAAAGAAATTAAAGAGGACACAAATAAATAGAAAGATGGTCCATGTACATAGATTGAAAGAATTAATGTTGTTAAAATAGCCATAAAATACCCAAAGCAATCTATAGATTTAATGCAATCCCTATCAAAACACCAATAATATTCTTCACAGAAATGTAAAAAACAATTCTAAAATGTATGTGGAATCACAAAAATCTCCAAATAGCCAAAGCAATCCTGAATAAACCTGGAGGCATCACACTATTTGACTTTAAAATATACTATTAATACAAAGCTATACTAACCCAAACAGCATAGTGTTGGCATAAAAAGAGGCACGTAGAACAATGGCACAGAACAGAGAGCCCAGAAATGAATTCATGAATCTACAACTAACCGATTTTTCACAAAGGTGCCATGAACACACATTGGGGAAAGGACACTCTCTTCAATAAACGGGGGTGGAAAAATTGGATATCCACATGCAGAAAAATGAGACACCCCCACTACCTCTCACCACATACAAAAATCAAATCAAAATGGTAAAGACTTAAATGTAAAACTTAAAACTATGAAACTATGAGAACATCAGGGAAATGCTTGATGATATTGGGCTGGGCAAGGATTTTTAAAGTAAGCCCTCAAAAGCATAGGCAACAAAACAAAAACGACAAACGGGATTACACCAAACTAAAAAGCTTTTGTGCAGTGAAGGAAAGAGCTGACAGAGTGACAAGACAACCTACAGAATGGGATAAAAGATTTGCAAACTATCTGACAAGGAGTTAATACCCAGAATATATAAGCAACTTAAACAACTCAACAGCACAACTAGTTATTTAACCCAACAAAAAAATGGGCTAAAGAACTTAATAGCCATTTCTCAAAAGAAGACATACAAATGGCCAACATGAAAAATTTCAACATCACCAATCATGAGGGAAATGCAAATCAAAACCACAATGAGATACCACCTCACTACAGTTAGAATGGCTATTCAAAAAGACAAAACAAAACAAGTGTTGGTGAGGATGTGAAGAAAAGGGAACATTTACACACTTTTGGTGGGAACGTAAATTAGTACATCCATTATGGAAAACAGTAGAGAAGTTCCTCAAAAAAACTGAAACTAGAACTACCATATAATCCAGCAACCCCCAGTATGGGTATTTATCCAAAGAAAATGAAATCAGTATATCAAAGAGGTATTTGCACTCCCATGTTTACTGCAGCACTATTCACAATAGCCAAGGTACAGAATCAACCCATGTGTTCAACAACAAATGAATGGATAAAGAAATTGTGGTGCATACACAGTGGAATACTATTGAGCCATAAAAAAGAATGAAATCCTATCATTTGCAACAACATGTACGAGCCCGGAGGACATTATGTCAAGTGAAATAAGTCAGACACAGAAAGACAAATACCAAATGATCTTACTCATATGCAGAATCTTTTAAAAAGGTGATACAGAAGTAGAACAGTAGTTACCAGAAACCAGGGAGGGAATGGGAGAAGGAAGAATGGGGAGAAGTTGGTGAATGGGTACAAAGTGATAATTAAAAAAGATTAATAAATTCTGGTGTTCTATTGCACAGTAGGGTAACTAGAGCTAACAGTAAGGTATTGTATACTACAAAATAGCTGAAGCAGAGGTTTTTAATGTTCTCAACACAAATAAATGATAAACGTATAAGATAATAGGTATCCTAACTATCCAGATTTGATCATTGTACAGCACATGCATAAACCAAAACATCAAATTGTGTTCCATAAATATGTAGAATTACAATGTGTCAATTAAATTTTTATTTTAAAGGATAAATAAAATGAGGGTCAATCTGAAGAGCGACATACACCTACGTGCTGCATCTAGAACAGAGTTATCTATATTCCTCCCTCCATTCTCCAACATGTGCCACTGATTGTCTGCCGGCAGGGGCGGGGTGGCGTCTCCCTCATCCTTCTGCTTTCTTTGGTCCTAACATGATCACTCTGTAGTAGTAAGTTAAACCTATGACAGTAGTTTTCACTGATTGGTGTCACTTTATTGTGTCCCTATGTCCCAGGCACTCTGCTATTTTATATTACCTAACTCAACCTTTACTAGAATCTTATAAGGTAGGTTGCATCAGCCCTTTTTTAAAATGAGGAACTGAAGCCAGGCGAGGTGTAATGATTTACCCAGGAGGAAGCAAGAGTGGGAGTCAGGTTCCCCTTCACGTCCCCTTCCTCTGTCCCAGTCCTTGGCTCAGTCAGGTGGCTTCTTGGAGCTCCAGAGTTTCCTGGCTTTCCAGGCTGTGGCCAACTCACCTCTGTCCTCAGAGACCAGTCCAGTGCCTGGCAAAGAGGCTCAGGGAATGGTGATTAATTCCATGGGACTCTCTGCCAGGGAACTGAGGCCCAGAGAGCAGAGAGCAGAAGCATCAGCTGCCCAGGACTTTTGAGGTCCCTCACTGTGCTCATCGAGCAGGGCGCTGACCACCTTGTGGGTACAGAAGAAACGGTTCCCACTTCTCAGTGCAGAGTGGGTTAAGGAAGGAGGAAGGGGTGTGTGCAGAGTGCGTGTGAGTGTGCATCCACGTGATGCCTTCTGCAATGCAGCCATGTGTGCTTTGGGATGTCTGATCCTGCACCAGCCCTGCCCTGCCTTTGTGAATCCCATGGATCCCCTAGTTCATTCCCCAGAATCCTGCCTTGGAGGTCTGAGGTAGATGTAGAGGTGCTGAGGCTGGCTTGTGCCAAATTGGAAGAACCAATTGTCATGCTCTAAGGAATTCTGCAAGCCAGTTGTGAAGCACCACCATTGTTTTTAAAAATTAAATTATATAAACCTATAATTAAATAAGTTATATTAAAAACAAAGAAAAAAAAAGACTCAAAACTCATCTCTTCAAGCTGGGCACAGTGATGGGCACCGATAGTCCCAGATACTCGGGAGGCTGAGGCAGGACGATTTCTTGAGCCCAGGAGTTTGACACCAGCCTGGGCAACACAGGGAGACCCTGTCTCTAAACAGCAAAACTCATCACTTCCCTATTGTTTTGCTACCTTTTACTATCATCTATGTTCTTGGGATTATTTACATCTATTGCATCTGTATAATGTAAACACTGTTATGATGTGCTGTTGTGCATCGCTTTCCAACTCCATATTCAGTGACATCACCTCGCTTGACATCAGCCATGGGGGGAGTGTTTATATCATGGCAATAGGCAAACACTACAAATCAGGGCTTGATTTATTGTTTTGTAGATTGCCTGTAAAGTGACAGAGAAAATGTTAATAATGCAGATTTAAAAACATGTTTGTAACTATTACAGAGTGCATAGCAGAAATAATTGAGAAAATATTCTTCCAGAATTCAAAAACGTTTACCCCACTCAGCAAAGTAGCTCCTGACAATCAACAAACAAGTCCTGACTTACATCTAGTCTCTGTTTTTTCCCATTTGTCTTGCTCATTATTATAAATAAAAATATCAACCAATAATCATGTTGAAACTATGTTCACTCATCAATTGCAATCATAGCTTGGCTACAGATGAATTCAGCAGAAATTAAGGAAAGCATTCTATGAGAATTAATTGGCTGAATGGAATTTGCAATAAAGATATTGTATATTTTTTGTCAATTATGTAAAATGTATTATATCAGTATAATTTATAATAAGCTTATATATACATATGCATACTTTTTCAAGAGCCAGTTATGATACATTTCCCAGCATACCACTAGGCACAAGTGACCCTGGCTCTGGCATTTCCTAAAATAATGAAGATGTCAGAGTTTCTAGGACCAAGGTCAACATTAACTATGCTTTAGAGGAAAGACAACAAGGTTAAATAAAAGAACTCAAGAGAAAGCCAGCACTCCACCCTATGCTCTTCTCTCTATGCTCTGCATTGCACAAATCCTTTTTCCCTACTTTGTAAAATGAGGACATTGGACCAGACAAAATTTTTTAACTACAAGTCACAATTGTATGTGTTACATATGTAACACACGACTCATAGTTACAACTATGACCCAGTTGAGATGTGTGTGTGTGCACACATGCATGTTTAACAAATTTCTGTGCATGCATGTTTAATGAATTTTCACAAAACAATACCCTTACCATGCTCAGTGCCCTTTGGTAGTCCCAATTTGGTTCAAGTCATTTGTACTCTGTCCCATTCATTTTGTACAATGCTGGTCATAAACACTAAATTGATTTTACAACCCACTAATGGGTTTCAACCAAGTGTTTGGAAAAAGAAAACACAAACAAACTTGACTATTAGATGATGCTAGGGGGCCATCTGTCCATGAAGGCCTCTGACGCATTCTGCAAAAATGTGTCTTCACACTGCAGGATCCTAAACACTCGCGACCCGCTCAGATGTGTAAACAGCAAGTGAGGTCAGGTGGAAACTTTAGCTCAGACCTTATCGCCTCTCTGGGCCCTCCTGCTCGCTCCTCCCTGACCCAAAGTCATTCCCTCCTCCCTCCCACTTCTCCTCTCCCAGCCCCACTGAACTTGGCTGAGCGTCCTCTCTAGCACTCATCACATCTTCTTCATGCTATAGGGACACTTTTCACATCTCATCTCTCACTTTACAGTTGTGAGGTTTTCAAAAGCTAGAAACACGTTTTATTCAACTGTGAATTCCAACCGTCCCTTACCCAACCCTTACCCTGAACTTCTGGACTTCAGGCAAGGTACATAATAAATCCAAGTAAATGCTTGCTGAATGAATGAGTGAGTGAAGGAAGGAAGGAAGGAGAGAATGCAGGAAGGGCAGGTGCCAGGGAGACACACACTCTGCACTGTGTGTACTTGGCCTGCATACAGCTGAGCTGTCTCCTGGCCCCTCATCCACTCGAAGCAGTGGCATCACAGGCTAGCATCCACCCATGGGAAGTGTGAATGCCTCCGCACTTTCTGTCACTCTCCCTCCCCACAGGGCAGCCCTGAAGCTCCATTTGGGCACTTTCAGGGGTAGGAACTCTGTACCTCCCAGGTCGACCCGGCCATCTTGCTGAGCGAGCCAGGCTCAGTGGAAAAGCGTGGGCTTTGGAGCCAGGAGGACCATGAGAGTGAGTCCCAGCTCCACCACGCGCCAGCTGTGTGACTGTGGGCAAGCCGTGCCCCTCTCTGGGTTTTACTCTTCTCATCCTGAAAATGGATCCAGTGTCCCCCTTCCAGGGCTCTGTGTGGATGAGATACAATGAGAGTTGAGTGCCCGGCCTCGTGCCCAAAGAGTAGTGCTTCTTTTCTCAATCTTTTCCCCGCTTTTGGACAGCTCTGACAAAAGAAAGGTGTTTTTCCTTTCACAGAACTGACAGGGGACTGTCAGTGGTTGCATTTCTACCCCCTCGGAGCCTGGACCCTGTCTACTCCTCTGTCCCCAGAGCATCTGGTAAGCAGTGGCAACCTCGCCCATTCCCCACAGGCTCTGCCTTCCACCCCCCAGCCCCAGTCCAGTGCCACGAATGGCTGTGCTCAGCCGGGCTGGCATCCCTGGCCTTCTGCTAGGGCTGAAAGTGCCAAGGACTCCACTACCTTTGGGCCCCTGACCGTGCAGTGAATTGCAGTCCCCACCTGGTTAACCAGTAGCCAGAGCGGCTGCCCACGCCTGGCCCCATGACCAATCTTACCTTTCCCTACTGCAGGAAGACTGACCCAAAGCCCAGAACCTTTGCCCAGCATGGGCCAGGTGCCCTCCTGAGCCACCGGCCTCCTTTGAAGCCCTCATGTGAAGAGGCCCAGTAAGGAAAATCCACTTTGAGTCCATCCCAGCTCTGCTGCTAAGCACTGTGGCTCCTTAGGCTCAGGGGCCCCATAGGTCTTTGTTTGCTCACTTCTGAATTGAGGGGATGGGATGGACTGCTTGGGACACGGCCCAGTTTCACAGCCACCAGTCCACTGTTTGGAGCTAACTTTTCATAGGCCTGTGTCCCCCACTGGATGGGGAGCTCTTCGAGGGCAGAGGCCCTTCTCATTTAGCTCCCTGTGCCCAGCTCCTGCCCATATCTCTGGCAACAGTAGGCACTCACTCATGCTTCCTAAACGGGTGGATGGAAAGCTAACATCCCTCAAGGGTCTACTATGTGCCAAGCTTTGTTTTAAACATTTAGTATGTTTACCACCTCGTTTCATCCTCACAACAGCCCTATGGGAAAGGTACATTATCACCCCATTTCACATATGAGGAAACTGAGGCACTGAACGATCTAGAATGTTGTCCAAACTTACGCAGCTAGCAAGCTGGGGAGCCAGGCATTGAATGCTAACAATCTGGATGATCGTAAAAGAACTCTCTGACTGTCAAGTTTTGATTTCAATATAATTTTCAGCTCCTATGGTCAGGGCAGTCTGGGCTCTCTCAGAATCAAGATGAGAGAATGGCAGGGGCTTGTGTAGGTTTGAGAACAAACTTCTGTATCAGATCACTTGTACACCACTTTAAGAATTCCCTGGAGAAAGCAGAATTCTTTTCAAAAATGAAATCCAGGCAGGCCATGGTGGCTCAAGTCTATAATCGCAGCACTTTGGGAGGCTGACGGGGGAGGATCGCTTGAGCCTAGGAGTTCGAGACCAACCAAGGAAACACAAGGAGACCCCCATCTCTACAAAAAATAAAAGGCTTAGCTGGGCTTAGAGGTGCATGTCTATGGTCCCAGCTATTCAGGAGGCCGAGGTGGGGGGATCACCTGGGCCAGGGAGACCAAGGCTGCAGAGAGCTGTGATTGCACCACTGCACTCCAGCCTGGGTGACAGAGTGAGACTCTGTCTCAAACAAAAACACAAAAATGAAATCCATGATGAAATAATAGGCTGCCTAGGAGAGGAGGAGGGGATGGGGGAGTATCAATGAAACAAGACTGGCCACGTGTTGACAATTGTTGAAGCTGGCGGTTCATGATACTGTTCTCTTTTTCTTTTGCATGGGTTTGCGTATTTCCATAATAAAAAGCTTACATTTTTAAAATAAAATAAGAGGAAGTCCATGACTACCATAAACCCACATAAGTTTGCTGACTGTCTTTCTGGTTGTTTCCCAGTTTCTCCTTTTCCCCTGCAGGCTTGCCTCTGACAGCCCCTCAGAGCATCACATGTGGCCCCCCTGCCTTTCTCTCTTTGTGTGTTGGCTTGTCTCTATGTCTGCCACTTTCTGTGACCTTCTGAGAACCAGGGAAAAGTTCTGCAATCAAGCCCACACATAAACAGCCCGTTTTTATTTCATTTTCTCCCAGAGCCTCTCTCTTTCTTCTCTGTATGTCCAAATCTCTGTTCTCTTTGTCTTTGCCTTGACTTCTCCATTCATTTTGACCTTGCTGTACGGCTGGCTAGGAATGGTCAGCTCCGGCTGGCACCCTGCTTTAGAAAATGTGCATGGAGGGTGTTTTCATGCATGTCTGAAAAGTTCAGAGAGTGCTACCACGAAAAAAACTGGTTGTTGCAGAAGACAAAAACTTTTCTTTTCTACCTCCTTTCTTTCTTGTCTAATAAAGCCATACTCTTTTTCATTTCTTTTCACTTAATAGAAATAACAATAATAATAGCCATTGTTTATTGAATGTGTGCTGTGTGCTGGGCATTTGGATGAGGTTCTTATAGTTATTGTCTCACTTAACCCTTCACGACCTGTGTAACATGTATTCCCACTTCACGGATGAGAAAACTGAGGCTTTAGAGAGGTTAAGTAAAAGCCCAAAGTCACTTAGCTAGAGGCTGGCAGAGCTGGAGTTTGAACTCTTCTTATATTTTCCAAAGAGGAAACATATTCAGGCACTACAATGACATTAAGACGTTGATAAAGGTTTCATGTCTGGGATCCTTAGTGGGGACAGTGACACCCCTCCCCCACCCCTCACTGGTAGACAAACCTGAACTACATGCTCAGGCTGGGCCTCGCCCTGTGAGAAGGACCCTGACCAGCTGAACCATACCCAGGAAGAGGACCGTGATGGAGAGGGGGCCCTGAGAGGGATGGGTAGAAGCTCTCAGGGGCATGGTGCTGACTTCAAAGGAAAGTCAAGGGTCCAAGGGGCACAACTGGCACCAAAAGGTAAGCCACATTCTCTGGGTCCATCCTGGACTTTCCCTCTAATTCCAGACCACAGGGCCAATTGTCAGCCTCCTGGTTATCTGTCTCTGGATGTCCCATGGGCACCCCAGTCCAACATGCCCCATCTGAACACCCCAACTTCCTGCTCCTCCCCTGGCATCCTCATCTCAGGAGTGGCACCACCCCCGACCCATTCATCCAAGTCAGGGACCCAAAGTCATCCTCCACTCCTTCCTCTCCAATCCCTGCCAAATCCAGACACATCTCTCCACCCTGACAGCCACCACCTTCGTCTAGGCCACTGTCCCCTTTGTCTGGACTATCTCAGTAGCCTCCGGCTCCGGCTCCTACCTCCTAACCATTTTCCATCCTATGACCAGAGGGATCTTCCTAAACATCCTCCTCTTAGCCTTTCCCTTCTCCCAGCCCAAGGGGCCAGCTGGAGAGAGAGAGGAAAGGAATAATGCTCTCAGACCTTCCAGTTCCAGTCTTTGCCCACCTCTGGCTGCCTCCTGTGCTCCCTGTCCACTGGTCCTGCAAGCCGTCCCTCTGGTCTGTTTCCGGCCTCAGGTCTTTTCCATCCACTGTGCTCAGGCTCCCTCCCTCTTCCCGTGGGTGGGATTCTGGGAATCTCCTTTCCCAAGTGACTCTGATTATTCCTGTTGGTGTTTTCTTTTTTTTTTTAATTTTATTATTATTATTCTACTTTAAGTTTTAGGGTACATGTGCACAACGTGCAGGTTTGTTACATATGTATACATGTGCCATGTTGGTGTGCTGCACCCATTAACTCATCATTTAGCATTAGGTATCTCCTAATGCTATCCCTCCCCACTCCCCCCACCCCACAACAGTCCCCAGAGTGTGATGTTCCCCTTCCTGTGTCCATGTGTTCTCATTGTTCAATTCCCACCTATGAGTGAGAACATGCGGTGTTTGGTTTTTTGTCCTTGCGATAGTTTGCTGAGAATGATGGTTTCCAGTTTCATCCATGTCCCTACAAAGGACATGAACTCATCATTTTTTATGGCTGCACATATTCCATGGTGTATATGTGCCACATTTTCTTAATCCAGTTTATCATTGTTGGACATTTAGGTTGGTTCCAAGTCTTTGCTATTGTGAATAGTGCCACTATAAACATACGTGTGCATGTGTCTTTATAGCAGCATGATTTATAATCCTTTGGGTATATACCCAGTAATGGGATGGCTGGGTCAAATGGTATTTCTAGTTCTAGATCCCTGAGGAATCGCCACACTGACTTTCACAATGGTTGAACTAGTTTACAGTCCCACCCCTGTTGGTGTTTTCTTGGCTCATTTCCCTCTTTGATCCTCCACAGTTCTAAACAGATATTGTGACACCAGAAGGTGACGGTTGGATTTTTTGTTATATTTTGGAGTAGGCTTTCAGTTCTTGGATCTAACACATTTGAAGTTTAGAATAAGAATTCTTAATTCCTGCCATCGGGGAAAGACTTTACAGATCTCGAATCCTTTCACATTCTTGTTCTCATACGATCTTCGCAAAGCTGTGGTTTAGGTAAGGCAGGAGGTATCACACCTGATTCAGAGATGAGGAAACTCCAGGATTTGAACCCAGGCCCCCTAACAACACATCTGGGCTCTGCCCACTCCACTCTGTCTCTGAACTGAAGATGAAAGGAAATCTATTCACTGACCAAGTAGCCTATCTATGTTATTTCCTCCATGCCAGCCTGTCTACAAATTAGCTGAAACATGCCTTTCTCCTGGTTTTCATTAATCACCAGCATCAAAGAAGACAGTTGCTAGGAATATGCCGCTATCCAGCGTGACTTGTCTCAGATCTGCCTCTTAAAGCTTACCTGGTGTTTTTGGGAAGCATCTTGGAGCAGGGGTACCACGTGCAGCCCTGGTGGGCAACACGTTGGCAAAGGAGGCTTCTCTCAATTGTTCTTCAGGTTCCTCCGGGCTCTTGGATGTCACTGCTTCTGATGAGCTGATGTTCTGCCCAGTTCTCGTCACAGCACCAAAAAACTCAGAGAAAAGGCAAATTTCCAGCAAATATTTACCTAAGAAATGAAAGCAAGCAGGCAGCCCACTTCCTCATTCCAGAACACTGCTGACTATTCAGCTCTTCCTCCCCTTCTCCTGCTGCAAATGTAGGACTTACACTCCTATTTCCTCTCTCCTGGGCTCTTGCTGGCCCTTTCAAGCTCCTGCTGTGGGCACCATCCCCCTGAGCTGTCGGAGCTTTGCCCAGCAGCCATGGCCCCTTTGGTTAGCTGTAAAAATTATTACAGGCAATAAACCAGGACTCTGCCTTAAGGCAATACACTAGGACCATGGGCTTCCAGATTCTCTTGGAAACAAGGCAGCCCATTTGCGGGGAGAAGAGGCTGGAGACAAGTTCAGAACTGAATTCCAACCACATGGCAGGACACACTAGCTGTCCACCAGGTGTTCCTGCTCCCTTTCTATAAAGTAAGGATTTTTTCATCCCAGGCCATACTTCCCAGCCACCCCAGCATCTAGAGACAGACATGGACTAGGTCTCACCCATGGAGTGTGAGCCAAAGTGATGTGTGTCACTTCTAGGCCAAGATGGCCAGGGAACAAGCGTGTCTTTCCCACCTTCTTCTTCCCCATCTGTTGGTTGGACTCTAAGGCTCTGAAGGATATAGAATCACAGGATGGAAGGCATCTGGGTCCATGAATCACCATGCAGAAAAAACTGTCCTCTACACAGGCTGTCCTCTCACAGACTAGTGCGTGAGCAAGAAGCAAGTTTCTATTGTAATAAGCGGGTGAAGAGTGGGGCTTATTTGTTCTAGCAGCTGGTGTTACCATAGCAAACACAGCACAGAATGTAGAGGACTTGCAAGCACCATGTGGTCCATCCTTTATTTTAAGGATAAAGCTTCATTTTGATGTAATTACCTCTTTAAACGTCCTATCTCCAAATACAGTTACATTCTAAGGTACTGGGAGTTAGGGCTTCAACATGGGAATTCGGGAGGGAGATACAGTTCAGTCCACAACACCCCTGATCGAATCGGCCATGGTGGAGTGGGAGAGACTCATCAAGGCAGTGAACAGGCACCATAACTGACAAACCCAGGCCATTTGTGTTTGCCAACCCTGACCTCTTCGCTCCTGCCTGGAGTGGCTCCTCCCACCTCTACTGATGGGCATCACTCTTGTTCATTAAATCCTGCCTCAAGCAGAATCTGCATGAAGTATCTTCTGATCGCCGTGATGCAATATTCTGTCTGGGCTTGGCCTACATCCTTTTATGTCATACGTCTATTTGTTCATTTAACACATACTTATGGAGAAATAGTCAGGTGCAGTGGTTCCAAGTGTGGACTTGAGGGCCAACTCCATCATTTACCAGCTGTGTAACTTCAGGCAAGTTTCACTGTTAACCTCCCTGAGCCTCAGTTTTATCTAAGATAAGCTATGACCACCTTATGGACAGTGGGGCTGAAATCAGCTAGTAGACATAAAATACTTAGCAGGGTACCTGACAGACAGTAAGCAGTCAGTGAACATCGGCTATCATTGGGAGCCGACTATGTGCCAGGTACTGAGCACACAGTCACAAAGTCACAGCCCCCTTCTAGGCCAGAGTGGCTTGGAAGCCACAGCTAGATCTGATTCAGCATGATATCTGGGATACAGGAGAGGCCCCATACATACTTATTCTCAAAATGAAAATGATGAAAGAAAAAAGAAGATGAGAAATACAAAGATTGAGTACAACATACCTCTTTTGCTGGATGTCTAAAAGCAAAGAAACACTGTAAATGCATTTCCTCTGAAACCAGGCTGTCTCCTTCACTGATAGAAGCAGTTCTTGGTACATCTTTGTCACATGGTTCATAGAAAAGAATTGCAAAGCTCTTCTCCTTCTAGGCACACGGAGATGCTATCTCTTCCAGGAGTGCCCATCCACAACGTGCTTCCTGGCTCCGTTTCCCAGACTTCAAATGGATATTTTAAATTCTTGGATGATTGTGGCAAGTTTCCTCATAATTTTACAATTCCTCTCTTCATACCATTAAGGAAGAGTCATTATTGAGTTGTCACCAACCACTCTGGGGACATTGAGAAGGCAGCCATCTTAAAGTGGGGGAAAAAAAAAGCTAAGACATTGGTTTTAAAATGCTTAAATTCTGGACATTGGTTTTAAAATGCTTAAATTCTGGAAAATTTGGTTCATAGTAGTAAAGATTCACTTCTGAGGGGCTGCCATGCTCCAGACTTGGACCCTTTTGAAATCAGCATGATAGATTTCATTTCCCTTCTCTTGGGCTTTCTCATTTTTGTGTTGAACTCAAACATAGAACTTGACATGTATCTCCGGAACATTTCAACATTTGATTTCTCTTCACCATGCTAAGCTATGCAAGCCTTTTTGAATATTGCTTTTCCTATCCAATGTATATTAATTTATTTGGGGGCATTTGAATACTCTGAGTTCATCTAGGTTACCGATAAAAACATTGACCAGAACAGAGCCCTATAGCACTCCACTACAGACTTTTTTCCAGGAGTTAATGCAATGGTGCTGCAGTTGGCAGAGAGTGAGGAAAGAGATTACTGACTGCACCAGACCCAGGTTAGGAAGAGTTACTGTACTGGGGCCCTGTATGTAGCAGGGTTCACAGCCTGGGTGATGTCGCAGAAGGAAATTCAACAGTGTATCACAAAGGTTGTGCTTGTTTCCTGAGTGTTGTAAGCTTATCACAGGCCAGCTTCTAGTTATTCTCTAGAGATATGGTTTAATTACTAAATTTAGAAACAAAAATCTCAGATATCTAGGAGACCCAGTGCAATTTCTTCATTAAGTTGTGAAAGGAAAATCTATCTCGGACCCTCACTAAGCTAAAGGGAAAAGTCAAGCTCGGAACTAAGTCAGGCAAATCTACTTCCCATTTTATTTCTAAATAAGATAGCTACAAAGCTTCAATTTAAAAAAAAAGCTACATACCTTTCTCATAATTTACCCACAAGGAAATTCTCTGTGGGCCTCAGGGTCTTTACCCTAAAACAGTTCTGTTGAATTTCACCTTGGCTATGTAAATTGATGGCTTATCTTCACACGTCCAGTACAAAGGACAGACAGAACTCAAAGTTATCCCTTTGTTCACCCCAGACAAATGCATATCTGATTGCTTCCTCTGCCCTATTGTTTATGTAAAAGTGCAGATTCACTGAGCCAGACTAAGGGATAAGTGACTATTCCTCTACCCTTCTCTCACATGTAAACTGTGTATTCGGGGAAAGGCTAATCAGACACTCAAAAGAATGCAACCATTTGTCTCTTATCTACCTATGACCGAGAAGCCCCCACTTTGGCTTGTCCCACCACACCAGACAGAACCAATGTACTTCTTACACTATTGACTGATGTCTCATCTCTCCCTAAAATGTATAAAACCAAGCTGTGCCCCGACCACGTTGGGCACATGTCGTCAGCACCTCCTCAGGCTGTACCACGGGTGTGTCCTTAACCCTGGCAAAATAAACTTTCTAAATTGATTGAAACCTGTCTCCGATATTTTTGGGTTCAAAAAGTAATATCAATGTCTTTCTGGGGAAGATAGAGTTTTGACTTGGGACTATTCTTCTCTCTTTGACAAGGAATGAAACCAACCTATATTCTGATCCTGCTCCTTCCCTGTTCTCTAACAGGTTTGCTTCCCCTCTGCTAGTAGAAGAAAGACAATCTTTTTAGCTGGGCATTCAGCGACCTTTGCAATCTATCCCCAACTAATCTTTCCAGACTATTCTAGAGAAGACTCAACTCTGGATAAGCCCACAGGAGAGCTGGGACTAACCTCTGAGGCCTATCCACCTCCCCTGTCTTCACTCATTCATTCACATCACAAATATTTATAAAGTACCTATGTACCAAGGACTATGCTAGTCCCTGAGGATAAATGCTCTTGGGACACATCTTGTTTCTTCTTCCCAGGGAGGACAAGATCCTGGCTTCAGCACAGTATTCACCCTAGGGAGAGTTTTAGTGTTTTGCAATTTCACACAGACAGAATTCAGATCACAAAGGAAGACATTACTGCATCAGAAAGCTGGCTGTGACCAATTACCATGATGGGGCCTGGGAACAGGCAGGAGCAGAAGACCAGATTCTGCAAAGGCCATTTCTAGAGCACCAGGAGTGGGACCCATTTAAACTGAAGGCCAACCACGTATAAGAAAGAGCTCTGGGCTGACACACCCAGAAACTTGGGTGCTTGCCCCAGCTCTGCCCTGAAGAGCTGTGTGACCTTGAGTGAGTCCTTTCCTATTCTGCGCTGCAGGATGGAAAGTGAATATGGCCCCCAAAGACCCCTTTTTACCTGACTCAGTGCAGGTGTCATCTCTGAAGCTTTCCATGACCTCCTTCACCAACCTATTGCTTCAGGCATACCTCTGAACATTCACTGACTTCTGTATGCATTTCTGTTCTCTCCACCTGACAGACGGCTCCTTATTCCAGCACTGTGGCTTGTAATTATTAGGAAATACATATTGAATTCAGAAATAAGGAACATCATCATTTCTAGATCTGTAATTCCAGCATTACCCACAAGGTGGCAATTTCCTACACGTGGTCCCTGCACAAACCTTACATTTGGATAGAAGCCCCCGGAAGGGCCAGGTGCAGTGGCTCATGCCTGTAATCCCAACACTTTGGGAGGCCAAGGCAGGAGGACTGCTTGAGTCCAGAAGTTCAAGGCTCCAGTGAGCTATGATTGCACCACTGCCCTCCAGCCTGTGAGACAGAGGAAAGGAGAACCAGAAGGACTTTCCAAAAGGCTCATCCTCTGGCCCCTGGTGGGTACGTGCTGTCCCCTTCCCCTCCACTTGTGAAGTGTCCGTCTGTCAGAAAGCAATACAGGCCTGCTTTACTGTGGCCAAGCCTAGGTTGCACTATTTCCAAGCTTCTCAGCTGGCCAGGAAAGACTGGTGGTCTGGCTCTTACTGACCTCTCAGGCTTCCCCTCCTATGTCTCCACACCCCACACAGCACTGCAGCTGTGCTGAGCTTGCTCCTGCTCTTGACTGTGCTGTCCTCTCTCTGGTCCTCATGCCTTCCCATACACTGTTTCCTCCATGTGGATTCCCCTTCTCTATCATCCTTCCAGGCCAACACCTACTGGCTCTCTGAGATTTAATTTAGGAAGTGCTCTGTCCAGGAGCTTTCCTTGACTCTCTTTTCCCCGAATACTCTTCAATAGTAACATTCATTGCACTGAAATTGCTTCCCTATCCACCCTACCTGGGCCACCTTCTTGAGCACACAGAGCATGGCTTCCTCAGCTACTCCCCAGGGTCCAGCACAGGCCAGGTGTACAGCGAGCCTTCTGAGAACTTGCTGGATGAAGAACAAATGAGTCAAGGCATCAGTGAATCTACAGATTAGGGATGTGATGTGGCAAGATGAACTGAGACCTGTACCCCTCCCCAGTATGGGAGAAATTTGAGAATAAGTGGGGGAAAAAGCTACAGCAGGTCCTTAAATAAAATCGTCACATTCAACATGATTTTTTTACAACATTGACGAGAGAAAAGGAAACCACCTCCAGCCAGGACCACTGTCTGTGTGGAGTTTGCACATTATCCTGATGTCTGTGTGGGTTTTCTCCAGGAGATGCCTGAAGATGTGCACCAGTGAGGGGAACTGGCGTGTCTGCATGGTCCCAGTGTGAGTGACTGTGGGTGTGTGTGAGCGCGCCCTGCGATGGCCAGGGTCAGTTCCTGCCTTGTGCTCTGAGCTGCTCAGATAGGGTTCAGCTCTCGCAACCCTGAGTAATAATTATCCTGTTCTTATTAATTTTTCTTAAATGTACCTATAGTTCACATTCATTTTAATGTTTATGATTAGAAGTATTTGGGGTTTTTATTTAGAAGTTTGGTAATGTTTTTATAACCAGAAAGATGCCATAGGAACTTAACCTCTTGTCTGTATCAATGAGCCTACGTAAAATTGGTTTTGTTATACGTTGTCTCACTTAAAGTCAGTTTCCAAGAACCTATCCACGGTGTTAAATAACAACTTGCTGTGTAACTTTTTGCTGATCTGGATCAGAAAGCAATCAAGTGCTCTTAGCACAATAACAGTACATTATTATTTTGAAAGGAAAAAGGCCAAAGGCATGAAAAAGGGGGCAAGTGCTTTCCTCCTATGAGACTAGGCTGTGCTGCCTTCTAAGAAAGTGAATTCTCCCATTGGCAAGGTGAATTCTCTTTCAATTATTTGTGAGGAAACTGGCAGCAGATATTTTACCCTCCAGGTCAGAAAGGAAGTTCCAGGGGCTTCCACTTTGTGTCACAGAGCTGATGCTGGGATTTTGCTGGTTACCAAGTGCATCTATTCTATTTAGGAAGTGGGGAAGTAACCACAGGATGTGTGCTCTGTGATCTGAACTTGGGCCCTGAGTGCTGTATTCCCCGACTTTGACTGTGGGCTATGGTGGTTCACTCTCGTAAACGGTCAGAGGTCCCTCTGGGGAGGGCTTACAGGATGGTTTATAGGATACATTTGTAAAGAGTCCTTCTTTAAGGGGACCCAGCCGTCCTTTCAAGGAAGAGGCTCTGGGTTAATATTAGGTCTGAAAATGGACAAGAAATTCTGGCTGTCCACTGTGGTAACTGAAATCAGCTTCTAGACACCAGATACAGAGTTTTTCCTGTTACATAGAGCACACAGCATTTTAATAAGATGCCCATCTCTTTCAGTCCTAGGGACACTGTGACAACTAGCCAATGACAAGATTCCTGTGAGTCAAAACACAGTGGTGTCCACCATTTTATTGCCCATTACAGTGTATGTGCCCTGCTCTGCCCTTGGCAGTTGGATGCTACCACTTGGCCTCTGCTATTCTGGGATCCCATGATTCCCAGTGGATTAAGGAGCCCATCACAGTGGTGTCATCTCTTATCTTCATATGTGGCCAATAGAGGAGAGCCACCACCAAGTCTTCAAGGATAGTAGTGGTCCCCTCGCTAATGAATTTCCCAATGTCATAGTGAAGGGAATGTCCTCTGGGCCCCCTTGGAGAATGTAGTGGTTGGTTGGTTGGGTGGGTGGGTATGTGAGTTGTCTATAACAAATCTATTCCAACATCTCCCTAAGCCTTTTTATCCCATCCCCTACAACACACCAAGGATGTTCTGGCATCTCAATATCTTTAAATACAGGTCACCATTGAGTCTCAGTTCCACTCAAACAGCTAAGTAAACTATAGAGCCCCTTCCCCCTGCACAAATCAACACACTGAATCCAGAATCTCTGATCAGTGCACCTGTATCAATAAATTTGACTTGATGCTAAGTTCTATTCTGCCTTCCTTGGTCTAACACCCTAAGAATCTATTCATGCACATATTCTCCAGGTTTCTACAATGTAATGTATCAAAATCTTGCCATTTTTTTGGTGTAGAAGCTAAATCTTCCCAGGGTAAACCTTGTATGTGCCCTACTCAAGTACACAGAGTTCTGATGTCAGTTGAGAGTCTAGTAGCCACAAGCCCTAGGTTTTGAGGAGAAAAGGTATCCCTTGCAAGGCAACTGCCTTGGGTGATCTTAACACACGGTCCTTAAGCAAGGGAAAGAGAGTCTTCTCAGACATGACAGGCAAGCTGCTTCCATTGGCAAAGGAAGCTCAGAATGACTCAAGGGTTCAGGATTCTCAGCTTCATCTGAGTCCACCCAGATTTCTCCATTCCATGTCTCAGGTTCTCATTCCCTAACTTTCACATAAGAGACTGGAAAGCCTGTGAATTCAACTTATAATTATGCGACACACACAATCACATTTTTTGTGTCATTTTCAGCAATACTGACCCTGTAGCTGCAAGAAATGTATTCTTATTTATCATTTAAATAAATAATTTGTATGATTATTGAAGCATATTTATAGTTAAGCTTTCTAGTTCTCTGATTGTGACCCATCTTTGACAGTTGTTTCCTGGGACCACTCCTGGTTCTATTAGCTAGATCACTCAAGCCTAGTCAGATGACAAATAGAATTCATTTCTCTTTTTTTCTTTTTCAGGCATGCAACAGCTCTGTTCCCCAGGCTGGAGTGCAGCGGCCTGATCACAGCTCACTGCAGTCTTGAACTTCAAGTCTCAAGTGATCCCCCCACCTCAGCCTCCCGAGTAGCTGGAGGCGTGTATCACTATGTCCAGCAAACTTTACATGTTTTTGCTAGTAGAAAAGAGGTCTCACTATGTTGCCCAGGCTGTTGAACTCCTGGCACAATCCTTCCCACAAACCTTGGGAGGTACAGGGATTACAGCATGAGCCACTGTGCCAAGCCTACAAATGGAATGTAATATAAAGAATTATTGGGCCAGGCATGGTGGCTCACGCCTCTAATCCCAGCACTTTGGGAGGCCGAGGCGCATGGATCACCTGAGGTCAGGAGTTTGAGACTAGCCTGACCAACATGGTAAAACCCTGTCTCTACTAAAAATACAAAAATTAGCCGGGCATGATGGCACGCACCTGTAGTCTCAGCTACTCGAGAGGCTGAGGCAGGAGAATCACTTGAACTCAGGAGGTGGAGGTTGCAGTGAGCCAAGATAGTGCCACTGCACTCAATCCTAGGTGACAGAGCGAGACTCCATCTCAAAAAATAATAATTAAAAAAAAAAGAATTATTGGCTGGGCACAGTGGCTCATGCCTGTAATCTGAGCACTTTGGGAGGCTAAGGTGGGCGGATCACTTGAGTTCAGGAGTTCAAGACCGGGCTTGACAACATGGCAAAACCCTGTCTCTACAAAAAAATACAAAAATTAGCCAGGCATAGTGGCAAATACCTGTAGTCCCCAGCTACTCAGGAGGCTGAGGCAGGAGGATAGTTTGAGCACAGGAGGCAGAAGTTGCAGTAAACCAAGATCATGCTACTGCATTCCAGCCTGGGCGACAGAGCCAGACCCTGTCTCAAAAAAAAAAAAAAAAAAAAAAAAGAAGAAGAGGAATTATTAACTAGGCAACTTGGAGGTAGCAACTGTGAAGCAGCTACCACCAGTAGGGCTAGGAGAACAATGGAAATGGTTGGAATGACTAAAACTTAGATGCATATAAGAGGGGTCCTTGGAGCTCAAACTCAGACCTCTGCAGGGTGTGCCACTAGGCTGATGCTAGTGTCACTGAGCCTGAAGAAAGAACCCCAGGGGGGCTGGGGCAGTTCATTCTGGGTGGGCCTGAACTCTAAAATCTTATCAGCACTGTGTGAGCCCCAAATCTCTGCTCAGCTCTCACCTCCCAGCAGCCTCCCTCAAGTCTTGCCCTGTACTTGTGCAGTACAGGGTCAGCCAAAGGTCTAAGACTTGTGGGATTCCCTCTCTGTGGTTCCTCATTTTCTGTCCTAGATCCCCAAATCTCTGCCTTAGTCCTGAATTCTGATGTCTACCTCTTCTGTCCAGTGAGACCACTTGACCTCCACCTCCCTGCAGAGTGGCCTGGAAAGTGTCCCCAGGGAGAAAGCTTGGGTAGATGTGGGGCTCACATTGTGTACCCCCTGACGCTCTCAAGGATCACAGCCCTGTATTAGAACACTGTCCAGTGCCTGTCCATAGCTGTTTTCTTTAAATTTGTCCAAGTTATATAGTGGTTTACAGCAGAACAGCAAATCCTCTATCATTCTTTTTTGTCTGCTCAGTATCTGAATTCCCATCTTTGCAGAGTTCTACATCTTGCTACATCCCCTTGCATGCAATACTGAAGTGAAATCTGCCTCCCTAAAAATCCCATCTGTCATTTATGGAACTTCCCTCTAGAAACTCACCTTGCCTTCTGCTCTGTAATGGCCCACCAGAGGTCTGGAGAAAGGGCTTTCACCTTCCCTTAGCTTGGAGAAGACTATCTATGATTGCCCTGACTGTTAAAGCTCGAGGTTCAAATCCATGGCCTATTTATGGAGTGGCCTTTGCTCAACTGAGCTTCTGTTCTCTTCCTCTGTGCTGGAAGCTCCCCAAGGACAGAGAACATCTGCCATTTATCTCTACGTTCAAGGGAGGAATTAACGGATGGGACATTCATACCCACTTCAGCAGCTGCTGGGTGGGTACACATCTGCTCTGAATGGGGGATTGGCTAGTCTCCCCTGTGTTGTGTTTGTGTTCAGGCTGGAAGCTGAAGAGGAAGAAAATCACACCTATTCTTGTTGCCTAATTACTTACCCGGGTGCATGGGATCTCTCCACCTGCCAGACAACAGAGGCACCTGAACCCCCCTTCCTGACTGGGAGAATTTGTCCCTACTTTCTCCTATCATCTTAAGGGGCCCACAGGTGTGGCCCACAGTATTAACTGGTACTCTGGGAACCAGAGAGATGAAAGAGCACAAATGCCTCTGCTGGGCTATGGGCTTGCAGGCAATTTTAAAAGGAAATAGACATGACTGATCACCTTCAAAGCTTGGGAATGTTTTCTCCACCCAGATACAGGGGCTTTGATGCCACAGGCTCAGTGTTGGAAAATGAGTCTTCTGATTTAATTCTCAAAGAGTCATTATGCATACATAATACCCTCCCTACCATTTAAAAGGAATGTAGATCATATGTAAATGTGCCTCTGTGAGATTGTGTATCCTAACCTGCATTAAGCACACATTAATTTCATTATGACACCGTTCACTTACTCCTCCTTTAATGTCTGCATAAAAAGCAGGCAAATCATTTCTCTACACATTTATTTCTCAATCATGACCATGTTTTGTCCAGTCCAGGTCTCAGGGTCGGGCACTGTACTACAGGAATGGTGGCTCAGTTTGAGGTAATCAAACATCAACTCCCCTAACCCCTAATTCTGACCCCCTCCATACTCCTTGCCAAGACTCATTCTTAAACTCCTTCTTTGACAAGGACCTCACTATCTCTGGAGTAGCCTGATTTCTCTTTGGACAACTATGAACCATTAGAAAGTTTGAACTTACCAGCAAAGTTGTCCCTGAAAAGCAGCATGGAGTTCGCTTATCTCTTTTGTTTGCAAATCCTGCTTTGTTCATTTAACATTATAAGTGTTTCCTTCTCATAGTGAGACCCCATCTCTGAAACAAAAAAATTATTTAAATTAGCCAGGCGTGGTGGTGCTCACCTGTAGTCCTAGCTACTCAGGAGGCTGAGCGGGGGAGGATGGCTTGAGGCTCAGGAGTTCGAGGCTGCAGTGAGCTATGATCATGGCATTGCACTCCAGCCTGGGCAGCAGAATGAGGTACCATCTCTTTTTAAAAAAAAAAAAAAAAGGGTTTCCTTCACATCATTAAAACAATCTTAAATTTTTGCATGTTTACACATTCACATATTTACAAATATGCCATTACATTAGATGTGTACTTTTTAACTGCTATTTTACTAAACAATGTATTATAAACATGTTTTCATTTCTATTAACCCATATCTTCTTTCTAATTTTTAATGCCTGCATAATCCTCCATTGTTAGATGTACCATAATTTATTTAATGATTGCCTCTCAGTGGGCATTTATAGTAACCAACTCCAGGATGAAATCTTCACACATAGTAATCATTTTTTTAGGAGAGATTCCTAGAAGAGCACAGAGGGGTCAAGGGGTGAGAGCACTTTAAAAGGCCACTCCTGGTAAAGACAGCAGCCTCCAAGTTGAAGGTCACTATTGATACGTTCCGAGAGCTGCGCTGACTGCATTACCAACATTGTTATATTTATTCCTTACCACCACCCCTTCACGGTGCCTGACCACCCCTGCTCTGTGTGGCTGATTGTAAGGTAAGGCCCGGCGTGGACCAGGTAGGTGGCCCTCCTCTGGCCACCACATAAAGTGGCCTCAGAAGAGGCTCCTTTCTGGGGATAAGAAGACTGCAAACTGGAAAGGAACTGGGCTTGAAAAGCAAAAAGAACCCCACCCAAGAATGGTGTAGCTGGTCTTCCCAGGCTGCAAGAGGCTTTCTCCATCTCCAGGAGTTCAGCAAAGAAAAAACAATAGAGCACAAGACAAATGAGGGGTGGCCAGTAAAGGCAGGAAAAGTCTCCTATAAAACCTGCTCAGCGAGTCCCTCCCTCCATCCAATGCCTTTACCCGGCAACACATCAAATCCCAGCAGCCAAGACTCTCTTAGGTTTCTCGTCTGGGTGCCCTGCCAGAACTTAGGCAGGATGGTGTGCACAGAGCCTGGCCCAGAGAAGGCGCAACGGCGGCACGAATAACTGACTACAAGAAACTGCATCTTTCCAACATGCATTCCCCACTAAGCCACAGGTACACTGACGCTTGTGCACCAAGACTTCATCAAAGCATTATTCGTATTAACCAAAGCATGGAAAACAAGTGGTTAAATAACTGCAACTAAACCCTGTGGAAAGGCCACTCTGTATGAACTCCAAAATATATCACCATATCTCATCACAACAAAGTCACTGTGGACGGAGATGCACCATGACTTTATGCAGCATTAAGAAACACACTCACAGAGCCAATGAACTATGCTCCCATTGATTGTATAAGAAACCCAGTTTCACAGATGACAAGAGGTGGGGAAACTGTGAAACACTGTAAGTGCAAAAACCAAGTGCAGACTAATGTGTATGGCACGCTACTCTGTGTGTGTGAGAGAGAAACAGAGTGTGTGTGTTTTAAAGGAAGGGGCTTTTTTAGGCACATGTACTTTTATAGGCATAGAGAAAATTTCAGAAAAGATATACAAAAACCCGATAGCAAGAGTGGCCTCTGGAAGTCGAGTTGGAGGATGGGGATACAAGGTGGTAGGGTAACCCTCTTTTCATCCTTAGATGTATATGTAAAATCTACATTTTAAACCATATATTCTCTTTATAAAATAAAACTTTGAAAACTACTGAATGCAAAATAAAATTAAATAAAATAGCGCATCCTTCTGGGAGGATTTACGGGCATACTATCTGGAGCCAGCCTTGGATCCGGAGGCCTTACGGTTATCCAATCCTGACTCTGCCATAGCGACCTCGGGCAAGTTCTCGCCCCGACTGGGTCTCGGATCCCTCAAGAGTCCAATCGGAGGTCGGAGAGCTGCTCTTGGGGCGTCCCTCCAGCTCGGAGCCCCAGGCCGCGGGCACCGCGCGGGTCCCGGGCTGGAGCAGCGGTCTGCTGGCGCCCCGCGGTGCAGGCCCGGCCAATCAGCGGCCGCGGGGCGGGAGCGGTGACTGCTCGGCAGGCGCGGAGCGGAGCGCGAAGCAGAGGCGCCGCCGCTGTCCCGGAGCAAGCCATGCCGCGCTTGTCTCTGCTCTTGCCGCTGCTGCTTCTGCTGCTGCTGCCGCTGCTGCCACCGCTGTCCCCGAGCCTCGGGATCCGCGACGTGGGCGGCCGGCGCCCGGAGTGTGGTCCGTGCCGGCTAGAGGGCTGCCCGGCGCCTGCGCCCTGCCCGGCGCCCGGGATCTCGGCGCTCGACGAGTGCGGCTGCTGCGCTCGCTGCCTGGGAGCCGAGGGCGCGAGCTGCGGGGGCCGCGCCGGCGCGCGCTGTGGCCCGGGCCTGGTGTGCGCGAGCCGGGCCGCGGGGGCGGCGCCCGAGGGCACCGGGCTCTGCGTGTGCGCGCAGCGCGGTACCGTCTGCGGCTCCGACGGTCGCTCGTACCCCAGCGTCTGCGCGCTGCGCCTGCGCGCCCGGCACACGCCCCGCGCGCACCCCGGTCACCTGCACAAGGCGCGCGACGGCCCTTGCGAGTTCGGTGAGTCGGGGTCGGGGATTGGGTGGGTAGAGAAGGAGGGATTCCAACCCTCTGGAGTGTGGAGCGAAGGGGTGTGTCCACCCCTGCCCAGTGGTGGACGGCGCTGCCTGGCACTCAGTTTCCCCTTAGGGAGCAGTATTTCTTATCTCTCCTCGTGCTCAGAGAGACTGGGGCGAGAATCCTTGGAGACGCCACTCACTGTGCTAGTCGAATTTTTGGTGAGCCTGCTACGCCTTTTGATACTTAAGTACCTGCTGATGCAGTCACTTATTTGTAGGCGTGGTATGTTTGCCCCGCAGGAGACTGGGAGTTAAGGAGGGGGATCCCAGTTCCCAGGTATCCAGCGCTAGGTGGATTGTTTGAAGGGGGAGGAAGGGAAGTTGAGGATGCGGAAGGAGGATGAGTTCCAGACCGGGGAATCAGGAGTCACCAGGCCATAGCACCAGAGCACCAGGGCCCCAGGTGTGGGATGGGGCTGAGCTGGGGTGCTGAGGGAGCTCCATCCAGGAAAAGTAAGACATTTGGAGACGTAAGATCTGAAAAGATTGTGGTGCTATTAGGGGCAGACCCAGGTTTCGTGGGTCTAAGACATATATAATTCGGAGAGTCCTGCCTTAAGTAAAGGAATAGAACTGCTAGGGACTTAGAAACTTATTATGAAATGCTAGGGACTTAGAAACTTAAGCTTCATTAACATCACAGTAAAATAATCTCTGAGTGCTATAGTTGCCCACCCTCTTTATGTACCTTTTGAAAACCAAACAAAAAGAAACCAAAACGTTAGCACTGCTTTACCGGCTTCCTAAGCATGAGTGTATCCCACCCACTAGGTTTTGAAGTGCCCCTGTGTACTCTGCCTGGAGTGGGCAGTGCAGAGTTTAGGGTGAGTGAGAAGGTGGCCAGTGAGTCCCAAGGAGCCTGGGTTTCGGCCTGGGGTTCAGGCTTCTGGGAAATAATTCTGGCCTGAGCCCAGAGACCGAGTCCAGACTTTAGTGCCTAAGTCAGTGTAATGAGTTAGCTTCAAGAAAGAAGCTTGGGGTGGGGTGAGACCTTTCCAAGCCTTAAGAAGTATCTAGTAGTCTTTCCTCTCAAGTAGTTCAGGTAGATGTACCCAAGTCCAGGAGACGCAATGGGTTGTTGGAGATGGGGCAGGAAGCCTCCTGTCCTGGGAAATGTAAAACCAGTGTGTGGCCAGTTGAGCACAGGAGAGTCACCATTGACTCTTCCTAACTGAAGCTCCCCATGGAGGACAGAGCTGGCTGGGGGTGCATCTGTACTGCCTCTGGCTCCCTGAGTGGCCCTGGACGGGCCCCTTCCCCTCTCTGGCCATATCAGCCCCAGTGGAGTCATTGTTGAGGTCCCTTTCGCTCCGGAACACTTAGTTTCCGCCCTGTGGCACTTAAACAGTCCTGTCTCTTTCCTTTTGCTAGTTCCTGTCACTCGTTTTTATAACTGCTTTCCTCAGCAGTTAATTCACAGGCAATTCTCTTTGTCTCCAGACAGGTAACACTTTAACTCCACATGCAGGAGACATAAGAAATGCTGACCAAGTCCTCAGACTATAAATGGTGCTGATGATCTCAGATAATTTCTCCCCAGAGTGGCATTCTCTTCCTAAGAGAAAGGCACCTTAAAGACATTCAGACCAAATCTGCTGTTATACAGAGAAAGAGACTGAGACCCAGCAAGGTCAGAGCCCTTGTCCAGGGTGACCAGTAAAGGATGACCAGCTCCCTGGTCCCAACATCCTGTCCAGTGCTCTTTCGGCACAGGACTTGATAGTATTAAGTCAGGCAGATGGTGGTTACCATGGTTACCAGAGTGAGGCCAGATGGCAGATGGAAACTCCATACCCCTAATTCACTGAAAATTACCAAATGACAAGTAAATGTGACAGCCCCTTCACTCTGATCTATGGGATCTGAGGCCCACCTCAGGCACAGACTCAGGGAATAAAGATGTTCATGGGGCCACACGGAAGCAACTCAGAACTGCTTTTCATGATCTCATTACTGACAGGCGTCAGGCCTCCCCGGGGTTCAGCCCTCCTTCCGCACCAGCCTTTGTGTCATCCACCACAGAACCGGGCACTGTTTGCCTGTCACTCTCTGTTCTGAAGTGCTAGTGTGGCCTCTGCCCTTGTGTCCGGATAAAGCATGAAGGTTTGGACAGGGGATGTTTCCTAGCCCAGGCAGCAGCTCATTCTATGCTGTCCTAAAGCCATCTTTTATTCAGAAGACACAGCGGGAGCGTTTTTTAACAATGCCCCTGGGGATCCCGGTTGAAGGAAAACAGACTGTGAGTCAGAGCAGGCCTGTTCTGCTTCAATATTCGTGATAAAATCACCCCTCCTGACTCCCTGGGTACCCAAGCACCTAGATTTCATGGAATGAGGCCTCGGGAAGTATTTATTATGTTGTTCACAGTGTGTGAAGGGCCCTTATACATGCCTCTGAGGAGCCTGGGGAAGCAGTTTTCAGGCTTAAATTCTGCCCTTTCCTCCTGTGCCGTGAAACGCCCCAAACTGCCACATAATGAGAGTGATCCTTTGATCCGCACACATGTATGGAAGACTCACATATGAATAATTCTTACTGTTGGAAATTGCTTTTGCATTTTTTTTTTTTTTGTTTTTGAGACAGGGTCTCACTCTATCTCCCAGGTGGAGTACAATGGCTTGATCACAGCCCACTGTGATCCTGGGCTCAAGGAATCCTCCTGCCTCAGCCTCCCAAGTAGCTGGGACTATAGCACATGACATCATGCCCAGCTAATTTTTAGAATTTTTTGTAGAGACAGGATCTTACTGTGTTTCCCAGGCTGTTCTTGAACTCCTGGCCTCAAGCACTCCTCCCACCTCAGCCTCCCAAAGTGCTGAAATTACAGACATGAGATACCATCCCTGGGCTGCACCCATCTTTTTACGTGATTTTTACAAGTGCCCTGGGGAGGTCTCCTTCCCATTTGATAGAAGGGAAAGCTGAGGCACATGGAAAGAAGTTCCCTGGAGCCACCTGGCTGGTCCCAGCTGTGAAAGGGCTCCAGTGTAGGTTTGCCTGGCTGTTTTGTTTTGAGACAGAGTCTCGCTCTGTCACCCAGGCTGGAGTGCAGTGGTGTGATCTTGGCTCACTGCAAGCTCCACCTCCTGGGTTCACACCATTCTCCTGCCTCAGCCTCCTGAGTAGCTGGGACTACAGGCGCCCACCACCATACCCGGCTGATTTTGTTTTTTGTATTTTTAGTAGAGATGGGGTTTCACTGTGTTAGTCAGGATAGTCTCGATCTCCTACCTCGTGATCTGCCCGCCTTGGCCTCCCAAAGTGCTGGGATTACAGGTGTGCGCCACCATGCCTGGCCTGCCTCGCTATTTTCAGATGGGCGCTGCACAGCTAGCTGCTAGCAACCTGATGAGTAAGGTGCTGTGCACACGCCAGCCTTGAATCTTGGGGGTTTCTCAATCTGGGTCCACCTTCCTGTTTTTCCCAAGGTTTGTCACTTGTGCCTCTATTTAGCACTATAGCTCCTGAGAGAAGCCTTGAAGGATGGGGAGAGAATCCCAACGCTAGCAAGGGGGAGGCACAGCATGAACTGAGGCTCAGAGGTGGTAGCCCTTTGGTGGGTGTGCAAGTGGGCCCGTAGGGCCGAGGCCTGGTAGGATGGTTGGGAAAGGAGATGACACCCCAGAGTAGTTTGGGGTAGGCCATTGCAAGCTTTGGGTACCAGGCCGAAGGGGGAAGCTTCATTCTGCACTTTGGGAGGCTGAGGTGGAAGGATTTCTTGAGGCCAGGAGTTCAAGGATAGCCTGGGCAACACAGCAAGATCCCATCTCTACAAAAAATTCTAAAAATTAGCTGGACATGGTGGCATGTGCCTGTAGTCCCAGCTACTTGGGAGGCTGAGGCAGGAGGATTTCTTGAGCCCAGGAGTTCGAGGCTACAGTGAGCTATGATCATGCCACTGTATTCCGCCTAGGAGACAGAGTGAGGCCCTGTCTAAAAAAAGAAGAAGGAGGAGGAGGAGGAAGAGGAGGAGGAGGAAGGGGAGGAGGAGGAGGAAGAAGAAGGATGCAAAAGCAATTTCCAACAGTAAGAATTATTCGTACGTGGGTCTTCAATACATTCTGAATTATTGGTTCAGCTTCTCACTGGCAAGGTGGTGTGGCCTTAGTATTATGATGATTATTATTGCTCTCATTACTTTAAAGGCTGGATAGTTCAGTGTGTGCACCCTATTTGTTAGCATTGGGAGAGGGTTGGGGTCCTACGGACAGCAAGTTAATGTCATGTTTCAAATGATAAATTAGATAGGAACAGGGTCCCGGCCAGCACCCGCCAGGGCATTGAGCCCTGGCAGCTTCAGTGAGCTCCTGAGACCCTGAATCTTAGAAAATTCAGCTTGGTTGAAATTCCAGCTCCACTTAGAAACCTAGGTCGGTGCTAGTGTGTGTTACCAGGTAACCAGGAGAGGCAGTGAATGCCACTTCCTGAGAGGGACAAAGAAGGGGGTTTGTGCTCAAAACCCTTTCATGCTGAGGGAGGAGATCTGAGGCAGAGGCTGCAGGGAGCAGGATTAAGCTGTTTCTTGTTCCACATCATAACGTGACTGTTAGCATAAATTATCAGGGCTGTTCAGTGTGTTGATTATTAAAATCTTTGGTTGTGTCCTTTTTAATACAAGCAGATGGGGTCCTGGGGGATGACTTGATATCCTTTCTTTCCCTAGCACCATTAACTTTAAAGAAATCTCAGAGGGATTTGGGAAGATTTTTTCATTCCAGCCATCAATGATCGATATAATTGACGAGGTAGGGGGACAAATCACCATACACTATAATAATAATATTGATCCCTTTCATTTGTACAGATCCACACAGTTAATAACACAGTCACATCCATTTTCTCCCTTCACCCCAAAGATGCAAGGCTGTGGTCATTATCTTCATTTGCAGATAAAAAGGAAATGATTAGCAACTTGCCCAAGCTCAAGTGGTTGGCAGCTATACCCCTGGGCATTTGAGTCTCCCTCTGGTACTGTTTTTGCTCACCCCACAGTACTGCCTCCTGTGACCATGTGCATCTGGGTGACTGTCTTACCTGCTGGTTAGCCCTTGGATGGCTGGATTTGTGCAATTCTACTAGGGCTATTGCTGGCACAAGCAGAAGGAAACAAGTATCAGCAAGGAAGAGCTATAGGGGGATGAAGCTTCCACATTCACAGACTGGGCTAGCTAGAAGCCATCCTCCCTCCTGCAGGCCACATCATTCTTGTGAAAGCCAGGCAGAAAGGAAAGCCCTGGTTCCTCTGGCAGTGTGGCGGCTCTGGCAACAGTAAGAGTATGTACTTGGCTCCCCAGAGTGAGGGCTGTAGTCATGGTCCCTGGTGCCGCTCACCCGAGGCCAGAGGAGGGTCTCATGCACGCAAGGAGCTTTAGAGGAGACTGCCTAGGGACAGCACACCCTGCTGAGTCCTCAAGTCCCTCTGCAGAGGTCTTTTACAGTTTGTAAGGGGTCTTGCAATTGTTCCTCACAACAGCCTTTGGGGAGTGGGCTGGGAAGGGAATAGATTCCTGTGCCCATTTTAAAGAAGAAGAAACTGAGGCCAAGACTGGGATGTGGCAGAGAAAGGTTTTGAACCTGGACTCTTCCACCCCTGCCTGCCACGCTGTCCTTCCTGCCTGTCGTGGCAGCCATGACATTGAGCACTCCAGTGCCTTGCTGGAATGAGCCCTTGGGGATAGCAGGGACTAGAAATGTCCTGCTGGTGTCAAGGACACATTGCTTATGTTATGGGTTATCTTCACAAGAGCTGTTCCCTGGGGGTGATGTTTGGGGTGTTTCATTGTTGTATAGAAAGGAGCTAACACGGCAGGCCTGCGACCGTATCCTCAGAAAGGCCTGCTGGCAAGGTTGGCCCTGGGCTGGTATCTGGGGACTTAGATTTCAGGGGGGTTCCACTCTTCTCAGAATTGATGAGAGTGGCTCACTGTGCCTGAACTGTACAAACAATGTGGTTTATGCTGAATCCCTGCTTTCCTTCTCAGAGTGTGGAATTTGGGTATTCGGTTAGGCAGAGAGTGCCTCTGTGGCCAGCTCCCAGTAAAAAGCGTGGGCGCCAAGTCACTCTTGAGCTTCTCTGGTAGACAGCATTTCACATGCTCGTGAGTCCATGGGGAGGGATCTTGGAAGCTTGGGCCTGCTTCCCCCACCCTGACTTTTTCCCTTGGCTGATTTTGCCAGATGGGAAAATCCTTTCACTGTAATAAATCACAGCCTGAGTACCACTATATGCTGAGTCCTGTGAGTCCTCCTAGTCCTCCTAGGATATCATTGAACTGGAGCGTTGTCTTGGGGATCCCCCAACACAATCCCTAAGCAACTCTTCTCTTATTCTGGATCGGAGCCCATACAGATAACAAATGTTCCACTTCAGAAACCAGTGTGGGAGTGAATGGAATCATGGTGCCTGGGTTTGAGTCCCTGTTCCTCTGGGCACTTTACCTTTCTGACTATTGGTTTTCTCATCTGTAAAATGGGGATGGAAGCAGCTACCTCACAGGGCTGCCATGAGGATTAAAGGGTGGTGTACATGGAAGGTCCTCTAGGGAAAAGGCAGGATGGTGTTAGCACAGTGGTTCAGAAGAGCTTGGGATCTGGAGCCAGATCACTGGGCTCATAGCCTCCTCACTACACCCTTTAATGCTCGGTAACCCAGGGCAGCGCCACCATCTGGCAGCTAGTGAGATTGCTGGAGAGATAAACAGGTTAATACCTGTAGGCAGAGGAGTGCTTAGCACACAGCGAGCACTGTGCTAGCTGATAGCATAATAACAGTGTTATTATTATTGATCTTAAAGAGCTACTATGGATAAAAATATTTTAAATTTAAAATCAGATATGTTGGGCCGGGTGCGGTGGCTCACGCCTGTAATCCCAGCACTTTGGGAGGCTGAGGCGGGCGGATCACGAGGTCAGGAGATCAAGACCATGGTGAAACCCCATCTCTACTAAAAAATAAAAAAAATTAGCCAGGCACAGTGGTGGGTGCCTGTAGTCCCAGCTATTCGGGAGGCTGAGGCAGGAGAATGGCATGAACCCGGGAGGTGGAGCTTGCAGTGAGCAGAGATCGCGCCACTGCACTCCAGCCTGGGCGACAGAGCGAGACCCCGTCTCAAAAAAATAAATAAATGAATAAAATAAAATAAAATAAAATCAGATATGTTAAAATATGTTAAAATTAAAAACAGGGCTGGGAATACAATGACTCATGCCTGTTTTCCCAGAGCTTTGGAAGGCCAAGATAGGAGGACTGTTAGAGGCCAGGAGTTTAAGAGCAGCCTGAGCAACATAGCAAGACCCATCTCTACAAAAAAAAATTTTTTTTTTAATTATCTGGACGTGGTAGTGCATGCCTGTAGTCCCAGCTACTCAAGAGGCTGAGGCAGGAGGATTGCTTGAGCCCTGGAGTTCGAGACTACAGTGAGCTATGATTGTGCCTTTCATTCCAGTCTGAGTGATAACATGAGACTCTGCCTCAAAAAAAGAAAATTAGAACCGGATTATTATGGCATGAGCAACATGAAATTTTTTGAGGTCACAGAACAACTGTTCTGTATCTTGGCTATAGTGGTAATTACATGACTGTATCCATTTGTCAGAACCTAGAACTGCACACCAGAAAGAACGAATTGTGCTTTGTGTAAATTTAAAAATAAATAAATAAATAAATAAATAAAAATTTAAATGTCCCTTTAAAAGCAGGGCCTCTTTTGTAAAGGAATTTGTATTTTTTGCCACAAAATCAGTTACAAAGTCAGTATTTCCAAGACAGTCTTTCTTAATTGTAGTTGTTGAAAGAGAGAGAGAGACTGAAACATGAGGAGACAGAGATGAATTGTGATTTACTGGTTTACTCATTTAGGCCTGAAAGGGATTGATGAAATCACATTTAAAATGTATGACTTTACATGAACAAAAGTAAACCACGCTGATTGAGAGTCTCCTTGGTATCCAGGTCTTTCTGACTATCACCATAGTGAGCCACTGGAGCACCGGTTTGGGCTCTCCTGGAGGCGGCATCCCAGCGCTTGTGTGGTTGGGGAGGTGCTGGCGGGACAATGTGAATAAATTAGACTGTCTTTGTCATCACAGATGGGGCTCCTGCAGAGCTCAGTGTTGTGGCTCTCTGTGGCTGTCAGGCAACGTTAGACATCTAGGATCTTGGTTCCAGGGGCTTTGGCTACATTCAGGCACATGGGTTGGGCACCACCCTTCAGAGGACCCTCAGATGGTACAGCTGAATGAGTGGGCGGATCAGATAGAGGGGGAGGAAAGCAGCCTGGGATGGGGAGGGCAGTCTGTATTCAACTCACTGGTGGGCTGCTGGGACACCCAGGGGCTATGGGGCTCCAGAGGACAGCCCCAGGATCAACAGGTGGGAGTTACAGGCTTTAGCTCTAGGTGAGGATGCACTTTCATACCAGGGGAACCCTCCAAAGGCAGGATGGCCTGGCTCCGTAGGTGGTGAGTTCTCCATCCCTGAAGGCATGCAAATGGAGGCTGTGTGGGCATGTCATACATGGTCAGGCACAGAATCACAGCGAATCAGGATGCTAAAGAGCCTCTCTAGTTTGAGACTGTGGCTCTAAGGCGATTTTCCAGAGATTTTTTTGGCACTGGCTTGACAGGGTCTGCTTCCCAGTCTGTCTGGAGAGGCCAAACTAGTCTCCTTTCTGCACCCTGATCCTCCTGTGCGTTGGGGTGTGATGCGACCCTGTCTGTCACCTCCTTCCTCCTGCCTTCTGCCTCCTCCCTTTGCTCTCCTTTTGTATTGCAGCCTTATCCAGGTGCAGTCTTGTGGAGAACAACAGGGCTGTCTTTGAGTCACCAGGCAAAGCCCTAGGAGTTCTAGACTCTGCAGTTTGATGGCCTGGAAATGAACATGTTTGTTCCTTGATTTGTCATGTGTTTGTTCATCCAGTCATCCTTTTGCTCCTGGCCCTCACTTGCATATCACATTAACTTACACTTTTCACTGATTCCATGGTTAGATCAGCTTGACCGCCCTAGGAAGCAGGGGTGTGATCCCCACCTTATAAATGACAGCTGGGTGGAAGCATTCCCTGGCCAGGCCTCTGCACTGCACATTGCCCGACACACTGTGGTGCTGGATGCCAGGGTGGCTGAGTTGCTGTCCAGTGCAGGTGAGAGCAGGTAGAAACGCCTGGCCTTGATTATTCCAGCCCAGTGTGAGCAGAGCAGATGCCAGGCACGGGGAGGAAGGCAGAGTGTGGAGTAGGAGTTCGAAGCATCTAACACTGGGTCCTGTCCAGAGAGCCCATACCCTCCCTCTCCTCTCTGTCATGTTCTGGCAGTCTCGAACCACATTTCCCTGATTCCCTGATTTGCCCAGGCTTGGGTCGGCTTCTGGGGGTGGGGAGGCAGAGGGAGTAGGGGAGCCCTGGGGAGTCTTTACTCTGTGCATGCAAATGGGCATCTTGAATGGACCGCAGGGGGTTGAGCTCCAGGGTGTGTGCAGCTGTTCTGCCTGGCATTCTTCTTCCTAACGCCCTCCACGTGGAAGGAGAAAACCCCATCTGTTAGAAGACTCTGCCATTGGTGGCATGACACCAGCCCCTCTAGGAGTCGGCTGCCGTGTTTCCTGGTTGAGCTATAGCAGATGGCAGCCGGAGCCTGGAACGGACCCTGGGAGGGAGCACTGAGGCCCAAGCTCTGCCACAGATGGTGCTGGGGGAATTTGGGAAGTCGCCCTTCCCCTCTGGACCCCTGCTTCCCCATTGGTAAAACAATCATTGGATCAGGAGATTGGTCGGCGGCTTTCCAGGTCTGAGGAAATCTCTCTTTTAGGATTCCTGCCCAAGCGTGATGTGCCGCTCCCCTCATGTCAGGACATCACAGTGGGCTCTCAGTGGCAGGGGAATTTAGAGGTGGGTTGCTTGGAACCCAGCAGGGTAAAGGTTGCATCTCCCTGTCTCCTCCTCCTAGCTCCTGTGGTCGTCGTTCCTCCCCGAAGTGTTCACAACATCACTGGGGCGCAGGTGGGCCTGTCCTGTGAAGTGAGGGCTGTGCCTACCCCAGTCATCACGTGGAGAAAGGTATTTCTGTCCAAGAACTCATGCATCTCGTGTGTGTGTGTGTGTGTGTGTGTGTGAAAGAGATGGAGAAACAGAAAGACGTGAGTGGTAAAAATGTTTTTCTTTTAAGTGTGTTTATATATATATATGCCTTTATAGGTGGGCCAGAGGATGAAGAAAAGATATCATCTGTACCACTCCTCTGCCTTGAAACTTCTACCCCAAAGCTCTCCCCTTAGAAGGGGACATTGCAACCCTTCCTGTGCCACTTACACCCTTGGCCACTTAGGGACCCAGAAAGCTGTGCTTTTACCCAGTCTGCTTCAGCTGCAGTGGCCATGTGTGTGTGTATCCTGCTTCACTTCGGGGCTGTGTTTCAGACAGACCTGGCTGGTGGCAGAAGACTCAGTCCTATTCCAAAACCAAATCTTCTAAAGACCAGTTTTAGAGAGACCGGCAAGGATCACTGTGAATGTTGTCCCCTTAATGTCAACAGCCCTGAGACGGGCGGGCGTTGAAATTCTGAATCTTTCTGTGGGATAGTGGTGATGTTCGGGTCTTTGCTGTCCGGCAGAGCGTGCTGTCTATATGTACAAGTAGGTTTAAAAAGTGACTGATGTCACTTGCACAGGCGTGAGCAGTGCTGGGGTTTCCGTTTTTGAATCAGTGGGAGGAGGAGGAAGGAGGAGGGCAAGGAAGCCTATGGGATGCTCTTTATCCAGAATTGCTTTTTCTAAGCCCCCTCCCGGCATTCCTGTCCCCTGTAGGTCACGAAGTCCCCTGAGGGCACCCAAGCACTGGAGGAGCTGCCTGGGGACCATGTCAATATAGCTGTCCAAGTGCGAGGGGGCCCTTCTGACCACGAGGCCACGGCCTGGATTTTGGTGAGTGTTTAGGATTATTGGATATTATTGACTGACCATTATAAACCATCCTTTATATTTCTACAACACATTACATGTTTCAAAGCTGTTCTTACCCATTTCTCACTGGCCCTTCCAGTAACTGTGAGGCAGGCAGGGCAGGTTTCAGATCTGCTGGGAACATACGTGTTCTGCTGCCAGGGGCAGAGTGATGGCCCCACAGTGATGTCCACGTCCTCACCCCCAGAACCGTACGATGTTACATGGCAAGGTGGTGGGAGGGAGGTTGTGGTTGCTAAACAGCTGAGATAAGGAGATTTAAGATAAGGAGATTAGCCTGGATTATCCGGGTGGGCCAATTTAAAGGTGGGTCTTTAAGTGTGGAAGAGGGAAACAGAAGAGTCAGAGGCAGACTGAAGTGATTCGATGTGAGGAGTACTTGACCCACCATTTCTGGCTTTGATGATGTTGGAAAGGGCCGCAGCCAAGGAGTGCCAGCATCCACTAGGAACTGGAGAAGGCAAGAAAATGAGTCTCCTGAGAGCCTTCAGAAAGAATGCAGCCCTGCTGGCACCTTGATTTTAGCCCACTGATTTTAGCCGCCTTTGGGCTTCTGGCCTCCAAAACTGTAGATAATAAATGTGTTTGTTTTAAGGCACTCAGCTTGTGGCGATTTGTTACAGCAGCCCAAGGAACTAGTACACCTGCCTAAGGTCACCCGCTGGTAAAGGCAGAAGGTAGCACATTCGAATCCTCCTCCAGAGCTCTTTCCTGCCACTCGCAGCACTTTAACCAAGATGAAGAATGCCACATGTTTGAAAGAGTGATGGAATGAGGAGATAGGGGTCCATGTCGGGTCAGTCACTGTACCTTTCTGAGCCTCCATTTCCCACTGTTGTTAAAAGAGGGCTTCAAACTGAAAGACCTCTGAGGGCCTCTGTGGCCCTGGCAGTCTGTGATTTCCCTGTGAGTCTCCTGTAAAAAGAAGACCATAATGCTCACCCTTCCCCCACGACTGGCATGGGTTTAAAATGAGCTGATGTGTGTACCCCAGCGCGTGGTCCTTAGGATGATTTGTAATTGATGGAAGCAGTTGGTTGTAACAAGAGAAAGCAAAAGAGAAGCGAGCTGGTTATGGACCTGGCTGTGAACATCCTTGGGGTGCTTCCTAAGGACAACCTCCTCATTCCACCCACAGCTCTGGGAGGCTTGGTGACTCTTCTCCACCCAGCTGAGAGATTGGGAATGCAATTGGCTGTGCGGTTTTTTCAAATCAAGCACATTCCTCTATTTTCTTAGGAGAAAAGACAGGGAGAAGAGGTTATCTCTGGTGGTATTTTGTAGAGGCTGCCCCTATAAGGAATACTTTGTGGATCATTCTTTGGTCAGTAGATTTTTGTTCTTCTTTTAACTTGAGGTATTTTCCAAATAACCGATACTTTGCACCTTTAATACAAAAGACCAGGTGGCTCACAGTAAAAGGCAGGTATGCGGAGGAATCATTCGGATGAGAGCCACAATAGGGAGCGTGCCTTTCAAGAGGGTCCCTGGGAAGGAAATTTACCTGCGTGCTCCTTGGCAGCCAAGGCAAGGAGAGAAATAGAGCAAGTTTTACCTTATTCTGAAAAGGAGGAAGTATGCAGACTTATCATTAAGAACTAACTAAGGAAGTCATTTTGCTGTACCTTATGTAACTGTATAAACTTGCCTGTTGTATTTCTAGATCAACCCCCTGCGAAAGGAGGATGAGGGTGTGTACCAGTGCCATGCAGCTAACATGGTGGGAGAGGCTGAGTCCCACAGCACAGTGACGGTTCTAGATCTGAGTAAATACAGGAGCTTCCGCTTCCCAGCTCCCGATGACCGCATGTGATGGAGAAATGTACATGTTCTACGTCATTTTCAGTATTTTACACCCATGTTATGAGATATTTGAGGTGGCTTATAAGACCTGTAATAAAAAAGAAGAAAAATACGTAAATGGGGGAAACCAGGGAGAGAGCAAAAGAAGAGTAGGGACATACTTAGATGAGCAGTAGAATCCCTGCTATATTCTGCACACATCTCCCTCTGAGCTTCTTAGCATGCAAAGACAGGAGCTGTGAACATGATGTGTGTCCATGAGATGAAAAGACCAGTTGTGTTTTGGGGCTGGAGGGAATATTTCCTCTGTATTCTTCTAGAAAGAGCACTGAGAGAGGTAGCAGACAGTGTCATTGTGACAGCGTCCATGTGAAAATATTCCCACAAAGAAGATGCCTGAGCTTCCTTTGTATGTTCCTGGAGCCCTTCCTTGTTCAGGATGCCTGAGCTTCCTTCCTGGGGCTCAGGCCTTGCCTTCCTGTCCTCAACACTGTATGCTGCTTTGCAACACATCTCCTTGTGGGTAGGGGCAGAGAGAATCTCTGGCCAGGGCCTCCTAGTCTGTAGTCACACAGGTGACAGCTGGGGTTGCATCTGTTCCTTGCCTACAGGTGAACTGGGATTTCGGGAAAGGGATCACTTTGTAAGCCAGCTTTTGCTCGTAAAAATCCCAAAATATTGCTGGCTCACAGCCACAGACGTTGATCACTTGCTCATGTTCCATGTTATAGCTGTGAGCTGGCCGTGGCCCTGCCCCATGTGTCCCCTCATTCAGGACCCAGCTGGAGGAGCAGCTCCAGTGTGGAACATGTCCGTTCTGTGGCCAAGCTGCACACACCATTGCATTTAAAGTTTCTGCTCAGATGTGATGTGTGCCCCGCCCGCTTACAGACCAATCAACAGGTCTGGGATGGGGAGGACAGGTGGTCCCAGTGGGGATGGTGTGGGAGGATGTGTGCTTCACTCACCAGAGGCAAAAGGGGCAGGTTTTGCATGATCATCTTTTTTTTTTTTTTTTTTTTTTTTTGAGACAGAATCTCACTCTGTCACCCAGGCTGGAGTGCAGTGGCACGATCTTGGCTCACTGCAAGCTCCACCTCCTGGGTTCATGCCACTCTTCTGCCTCAGCCTCCTGAGTAGCTGGGACTACAGGCATCTGCCACCAGGCCTGGCTAACTTTTTTGTATTTTTAGTACAGACGGGGTTTCACCGTGTTAGCCAGGATGGTCTTAATCTCCTGACCTCATGATCCACCCGCCTCGGCCTCCCATAGTGCTGGGATTACAGGCGTGAGCCACCACGCCCGGCCTGCATGATCCTCTTACAGGAATGGGGGAGCAGTGGTGAACAGGCACCATTACCAAGGCTGATCAACAGGTGCTTAATAGAACAGGAAAAATTAGAAACAAGTCTGATAAGGTTTCTCAAAAGCAGGGGGATTTTGCCATGGTTTTAGTTATATTATTCTTTTAGCCACTACTGCTGCACACCTTCTGTGTGCAAGGCCTTACTTCTGGTCTGTAGGGGATCACAGAAAAACAAAAAGTGGACATAATTATAATACAAGGAGTGCAACGTAAGGGAATGGGAGGAGATATTAAGGCACGAAAAGCAGCTTAGAACTGGGGAAAATGAAGGAAGAATCATCGAGGAGGTGGCATGAGGGTTGAAGGATGGGTGTACGTGAGTAGTTAGAGGCCCTAGAAATGGGGAGAAAAATATGAAAATGTAAAACTGTGAAATAGGAATTCAACAAAGAGTTAGGAGATTGGGTCTTAAAATTGTCTTCCTGATGATATGTTTCCAGTTTTAAATATATATATCTATAATTTTCAAATACACGTATATTTTGAGGCAGAAATGATTCTGGGGTGTGAATACATCAAAAGGATACCATGAAAAATTGTGGAATTTTAAGACCATCACTGCTGCCTAGGTCTTGAGTTCCTTCTGTGACACACAGTATTGCCAGCTCTGGCTTGCATACCTCCAGGGATACAGAGCTCACTACCACTGAGAGCCATCTGTGGATTTTCCAATGGTTGAAAGGGTCTTCTTATTAAGCTGGAGTCTGCCGCTCTGAAACATCCACCTTTTGGTCTTAAAAGTACTTCCTGGGGCTCCACAGGGCCCTTCACTCTCCACCGGGCACCATTTCCTGCTGGGGAGGGATTTGAAGTGAAGGATCATTTCCCCCACCTTCCATGTAACACATAGTTGATTGTAACAGAGCAGCCTTACGTTCTCTAATTCTTTTTCTCCTTTTCTTCCTAGGGTCTTAGAAACATTGATCATGGGATGATGGAAAAGTCAAATAACGGATCTTTGTGCTTCATGAAGAGTTGGAAAACCTGTGTGTGTAGATGACCCCTTTTGTGTGTTTTTAAAAATTAGATGCAAACTAGATTTGTAAGCAGATGTAGTTTTTAGCAGGGCAAACAGTGAGAAACGGATTTGCATGTGGCTTCTTTATACTTTTGAAATGAGTTGCTCCGTGAGAAGTCTTTTTGTAATTACTCTCTTCCAGGGATATCACAGAATGGCATGTTTGCAATTTCTAAAGGGCTCGTGTCAGCTGTGACTCTTTACCTCATTTGTCTATGACCTATTAGTGGTGCTCTGTGACTTAGTGTGTGTTGTAGAAGGAGGGATGAGGGTCCCAGCTGTCCTCTGCCTGACTGTAACTTGCTGTGTGACCCGAACAGGTCCCTTCCCCTCTCTGGGCCCTGGTCCCTTCATCTGTGAGTATGGCATTTTAACTGGATGTTATCAATGTCCCTTTTAGCCCTGCCATCCTAGAGTAAGATGACCTTTTGGGAAAATTACAGGAGGTGTGGTCTTAGTGTTCTTTCTAAAATGGTATTCCCTCAGAAACAAATTCCATTCCTTTACCCCAGGGTGTGGACAGCTGGCTGTAGCTCTTCTATTCCTACCTTTTTCCCTTTTAAGGAGATTTAGTTTTAGTTGGGATGCTTTACCAGACTCAGGAGCGCCTTGGCTGGGTCTTTGGAGACCAGAGCATCCATTTGTTAGCCTAGCATTCTCTTTTTTAAAATTTTATTTTGAGACGGTCTTGCTCTATCACCCAGGCTGAAGTGCAGTGGCGTGATCATGGCTCACTGCAACCTCCACTTTCTGGGCTCAAGTGATCCTTCCACCTCAGCCTCCCGAGTAGCTGGGACCACAGGCATGCCCCACCACACCCAGCTATTTTTTTTTTTTTTTTTTTTTTTTTTTTTTTTTGTAGAGACAGGGTCTCCCTATGTTGCCCAGGCTGGTCTCAAACTCCTGTGCTCAAGTGATCCTCCTGCCTTGGCCTCCCAAAGTGCTGGGATTACAGGCATCAGCCACTGTGCCCGGCCTAGCCTAGCATTCTCTAAACAGGTGGTTAGAAGCAGTGGAGACCAGGCTTCTCATGATCAAATTGTAAAAAAAAAAGGTCAGGTGTTATCTCCAGACTGTGGAATTAGATTGTAGTAGAATATATTTTACCTACAAATATTTTGACCTCACCCAAGAGTAAGGCTCTCTTTTTTTTCTTTTTTAATGAAAAAAGAAAGGAGAATATTTGCTATCTTATCTTAAAAAAATAGATCCTTAGGTGATTACAATTTTAAAATAAGAATTGAGATCCCTTACTATGCACAGTCCTTTAAGTTCATAAAGCTTGATCCCAACTCTGGGAGATGGGGCAGGACAGGTGTTAATGTCCCTGCATTTTGCAGATGAAGAAACCAGGCTCTGAGAGGAGAAGCTACTTGCCCAAGGTCTGAAGGCCTCTGAAAGAGGAGTAGAACTCGGGGCACCTGGCCCTCCTTGGTCCCCTCTCTACTCCACAGTGCTGCTACTCAGGGTCATCTCAAAACTATGTAAAGGCAGATGTTGCCAATCCACAGGCTTCAGGGACTCTTATCAAGACTCATCCCAACTTTTAAGGCACACTTTCATACCGCTCACATTGTGCATTACATTTTGGAGTCCTTGTTGGAAGTGAACTTTCCGCCTGTAAGCCTGCCATTTCATATCTAAAATATTGGGATGGCATCACCTTTTGTACTATGCAGCAGAAGACTGGCCTGGGATTCTGGAAACATGAGATCCGTTTGCATATTAATCCCCCGCTCGCTGTGTGACCCCGAGCAAGTCTCCTTCACTTTCTGTACCTCAGTGTCCTTATTTGAGTAAAAAGGGAATAAAACCAGATGAGTGGTTTTCAAACTTTAAAACACTGGAAGCTCTCTTTGAAAACAAAAGATGAGAATTGAAATGGATGGCACTGGAAGCTGTTCTTGTCAACTGGGGTTTGGAGCTGCCAGGGGACCTGCTCACATCCACTCCTCACTCAGCACCTCCCGCCCCTCTTCTCCACGCACTGTGACTTACTTCCATGTGTGAGGGCCTGCAGTTAATTCTCCTGTGTCTTGAATGGTTGGGAGATGATTTGGTCAGACCCTTAGTGAAATGATGTGGGAAGGAACAGGGATGCTGTGGCTCTGAAGAAGGCAGTAGAACATCCCACATCTGCTAATAAGCACATTTTGCAAACTCAGTTGACTCACCTCAGATTTGCCTGGTGAAAATTGAAGGGCTGGATGTAGACCCAGAGAGCAGGGTGGACAGAGCCCGTGCTGGAAGTACTGAGCATCAGGACCGTATGGGGCTGGCTTTAGCATCATCATTCTGTGCAGACAAATAAATAATTAATGTCACACTGTCTGAAATTTTCACCACAACCAAAAAGGCGCATTAACATGATTGTTCCAGCCTCATGGTTTTTTCAAGTGTGAGTGCCCAGAGACCTCTTCAGAGGCTAAGAGAGAGCATGCGTTGCCACAGCTGTTAGCATTTGGAGACATAATTACAATGCCCTCCCCTCCCCGCACCAAACCTGGGTTTTTCTACTGTTTTTGTAGATGTCATGATGTCACGACCTCTGCACCGTGAAAATAAATGTTTTTAAGGACAGTCTTTGTGGTGTCTTTGTTGTAGGAATGCTGTATAGGTGGGTGCAGGTCCCACTGGTATTCCTTTATCATCCCTCATGCATCCTGTCCTTTCTTCTGCGTGCCCACTTCAGCTACTTAGTCTAGACCCTCCTTACCTCTAATGCCTGGGGTACGATCACAGCCCCATCGTTCACCTTGCCCGCAATTTTTAACCAGCCCTAATCATCTTACACTACTGCCCTTGACTATGTGTGTCCTGCCGTGTAAGCATTCTAGTACTTAATTCACTTGCTGAGATATGTGCTCTGTCCCCTCCCACACACACTGAGTAGCATTCTCCAGGTGCCAGACGGGTACAAGATGCTGAAAATCATATGTTTGGAATCATCTGGATTCCTCCCATATGAAAGTAGATAGAATCAGGTCCTGAACTCAGACTCCAGCGGAGGCATGGGTGGCATGAGGTCACTATCCCTGGCAGCATATGGTGTCTGCTTTGTGGTTAGAGCAGAGGGAAATCAAGACTTCCCAGAAGAGGAGGCAGGCATTCGAACTGGCAGGAGTGGGTGTGGGGGATTCCAGGCTAAGGAAACAGCATGCAAAAAGGAGTCAGGGTAGAGAAATGCAGTGTAGTTTGTGAACAGGGAGGAATGGCCAGTTGCTGCTGCTCAGAGCTGTGGTGGTGGGTGGGTAGTAGTTTGGGGCAACACCCCTAAATGCAGACAGAGGAGGTTGAACTTGTTGCCATAAGCAGTGGACAGCCTGAATCTCTGTCTTCTGTTGTCAGCTGGGCTTGAGGAAGACAGTTCCACAGCCCATGTTCAATCCCAAATGTATCTGCTTTCCCCCTTAAATAAGGCTAGTTTTTAGTTAAGGTGGATTTTTTCTTTCTTTCGGGTTTTATGGTGAAATTAATTCCAACATCTTTAAAAACACTGTCCTGCCCTCTCCTCCAGGGATGGATGGTGCAGGAGAAATGAATAAGAACGGCAGATCCAGCGACAGTAAAAGTCTCCGCTAATGAATTTCCTCCTTCCCAGCCTTTACCAGGGCTTCTTGAACATTAAATCAGACAATGATTATTCCATGATATTTTAATTAATTAAGGGAAAGCCAAGTACTCTGGTGTCGCAGTTTAATGAATTCAGAACGTGGAAGTCCAGTGCCCAGGGCTGAGTTGGACACCAACACTTGCCCACGCTCTAGCTCTCTGGGGCTGACCTCTCTCCTGGAACGTGAACTCCTTTACGGCCAGGGATCCTTTTGAGTTCGGCCTCGATTGCATCCAGCAGTGAGAAGTGCGTGGGTCCAAGGAGGCCGACTTCCCTGTTGGCTTTCACTGTGGCTGTCTCTTCCTCATGCCCACATCTCCCCTCCTATATTAGGGAACGGTTGATTCTCGAGGGAAGAGTAAAAATCCTGAGTACTAGGGAGTGGGGGAACAGTCTCCCCTCTTTTCTCCATGCATAAACCCACCCATCACACACATTTGCAGAGCTCCTCCAGTGCACCAGGCATCGCCAGGTAGCAAAGGGTCTACAATTGCTCACAGACCTCGGAGTCTCAGCTCCGGCACAGAAGGCTGCTTGTGGTGCCAGGCAGCATGCCCCTGTCTCTCTGCTGTTGAAGGTGTATGCAGCTCTTGCTTGGGTAGAAAGGGCACTAGCTTTAGAGTTGGAAGACCCAGAACTAAGGTCAAGCCCTGTCAGAGACTGCAAGGCTGGGTCACTTCCATCAACTCTTAGAGTCTCCATTTCCTCTTCAATCCAGGAACGGTGGCATCCCTGCCCTGGCCTGTTGCTCTGAGAGCCCCGTGTGTGAATGGCCATGCACTGTCTGTTCTGCACAGATCTTGGAGGGCTGTGTGCCGGTGGGAGAGGGCTGGGAGAGAAATTAAACATGCTCAGAGTATGTGAGACATAGTCTAGCAGGACAAAAACATTAGACCGGTTTAAACCAATGAGAGCTGCCTCAGTACAAGACTAAATGAAGGGTGCCCAGAGACCTCTTCAGAGGCTAAGAGAGCATGTGCTGCCCAGCTGTTAGTGCAAAAGGTTAGCTCAAAGGGTGAGATTGCTTAAATGAGAAGTTCAGAGGAACTGTCCTGAAGGGGTGTCCCTTAAGTAGGGCTCTGAGAAAAAGGAACAGCGTGAGCATGGCTGAATGGGAGGCAGCAAATGGCCCACGACAGCATTAAACTCAAAAAACGTCCTTGTGAGAAGCAGTCTCCTGTTGGCATATCTCCATGGACGTGCCATGGGCGGCAGAGCTGGCGCGAGCTGCCAGCAAAACCCAGGGTCTTCCACAGGGTTGAACTGTCCTGTCACAGACTATACTTCCCGTCTCCTCTTGCACCTAGGCTGGGTCATGTAGCTAGTGAAATGTGAGTAGAGGTGATATGTTCCATGCAGAGCCCAGGGCTTTCAAAAAGTCGCTGTGCCTTTTCTGCACTTTCTTCCCCATTTACCAGCTGACACGGAGATCTCTGAGGCCCCAGACAGGGGTTTTCACTTGGATCCCTGGACCCCTTGGGATTCTATAGATAGATTCACAGATTCTGTGAACTCCTTGAAAGTGTGCAAACTGTGTGCATGTGCGTGTGTACATCCTTTTCATGGTGGAAAGGTCTATTGCTTTGATTAGCTTTTCAAAGGAATACAAAACATAAAAATGGTTAAGAAGAGGCCAGGTGCAGTGGCTCATGCCTGTAATCCCAGCACTTTGGGAGGCCGAGGTGGGCAGATCACCTGAGGTCAGGAGTTCGAGACCAGCCTGGCCAACATGGTGAAACCCTGTCTCTACTAAAAATACAAAAATTAGTCGGGCATGGTGGTGGGAACCTGTAATCCCAGCTACTCGGGAGGCTGAGGCAGGGAAAATTGCTTGAACCCAGGAAGCAGAGGTTGCAGTGAACCGAGATCGTGCCACTGTACTCCAGTGTGGGTGACAGAGCAAAGGCTCCATCTCAAAAAAAAAAAAAAAAAAAAAAAAAAAGATTAAGAACCATTGTAGATGGTGGAACCACAAGACGAAAGGAACTTGTGTCCCTGAATCTCCACGTGGAAGGAAAATGCCAATTTGCCAGGTACCTGCATTAGATTGTTACATAAGCAAAACTAGTCATTGTATTGAACCCTCAAATTTGGGGGGTTATTCGTTGTGGCGGCTACCATTATGCCAATACACATGGGAAGAACGCTTGGCTGGGAGCAACTTGTCCAAGTTGCTCTGTCCACATTCCTGGCTAAGTGAGGTGGGATGCACCAGAGGCTCTCAAAGGACCTCATACCAGGACTTCTTGTTTTCCCTTGAGTGTCTTCCTAACTCCAGGACTAATGTACAGATCATTGGGGCTTGGGAGGATTAAGTGACACTCTCAACCCAGGCTGTCTGGCTTCTGTGCCCAACTCCACCACCTGCTCTTACCAAGGTCTACAGGGAGTCCTGGTGGCTGCAGCCAGCGACATTGCTCAGTGCTCCTCCTACTTGACCTCTTGGGAGCCTCGGGCTTTGCTGGGGGCTCCCTCCCCTGGAAAGTGCCCCGCCTTCCTTGGCTTCTTGCCTCATCTCTCCTGGGTCTTCCTCCTGCTCCTCCTCATTCTCTGTTCACTCCTTGTTGGCATTCTTAAGGTCAAATGATTTTGCTCCCCTTACAAACTGTTCTCAACATAGCAGCCCCAGTGATCCTTTGAAAACAAGTTACATCATGTTGCTGCTGTGCTCAAAAGCCTCTGGTGGCTCCTTCCTCAGAGTAAAGACCCCCGTCAGTCCATCCACACGGTGACCTCCAAACACTAGCCCTCTGCCTCCACTCAGGCTGTGACTTCTCTGTCCTATTTCCCCACCTGGCTTGCTCCATGCCAGCCACCTGGCCTTCTCCTGTGTTCCTGGAGCCTCCAGGCATGCTCCAGTCTCTTTCAGTTCCTTTGTCATCTCTTTGGTGAGACGACCTCTGAGCACCTTACTGAAAATTACAATGTCTACTCCATCCCACCCACTTCCCTATTCCCTTCCCGGCACTGTGGTTCTCTATAATACCCTTCGCCTCCTGACAGACTAACGATTTCACCTATTTTGCATATGGTCTGCCTCTTCTATCGGAAAGGATGTTCAGGATTTTTTTTTTTTAAGTTTCCTGCTGTATCCTCTGCCCCTAGAATAGTTCCTAGCACATACTCAACATTCCATAAAATGTGTTAAACAAAGGCATAAATAAGTAAGAGTCCCACCATGTCCCTAAACGTGCAACCTCCAGGGTGGCTGGCCCTACCCCCCATGTGGTTACTGCAGCCAGAAACACGAGGTTACCCAACTGTCTCTCCTCTCTTGTGCCAAGCTGTCCATCTGTCATCATGCCCTGAAGCCTGCCTTCTGGCTGTCCAGGCTCTGCCCCACCCCACACCCTGGTGCGCCAGCATCACTTTGGGCGCAAGCAACAATGTCCTGAGAGGTGCTGACTCCAGGTCAACTCCCTCAATCTATCCTCCACATTGATGCAGAGCCAGCTTCAGAAACCGAATGTGATCCTATCACTTTCCTTTAAAAGCCCTCAGGGGCAGCCAGACATGGTGGCTCACACCTGTAATCTCAGCACTTTGGGTGGCTGAGGCAGGAGGATTGCTTGAGGCCAGGAGTTCAAGACCAGCCTGGGCTACACAGCGAGATGTCCCCCATCTCTACAAAATGTTAAAAAATTAACCCAGCATGGTGGCACACACCTGTAGTCCCAGTTACTTGGGAGGCTCAGGTGGGAGGATCGCTTGAGCCCAGGAGTTTGAAGCCGTAGTGAGCTATGATCAAGCAACTGTGCTCCAGCCTGTGTGGCAGAGGGAGACCCTGTTTAAAAAACAAAAGCAAAACCAAAAAGCACCCTCCCATTGCTAGACCAAGTGTGAGCTTTCTGAAGGGATGCACCAGCCCCTTCACAGTCCAGCCCCTGCCTGCCCCCTGCCCCCATGCTTTTCCTCCCTGCCTCTTTCCTCCTCATGGAAAAACTTGCCCTTCCTCCAACCCTCCATATTTCTCAGACTCCAGGAGCATCCTTCCCTTATCCCTCTGGTCCCCTGCTAGTCATTTAGCAGGACCCCATGCCCACTCCCACTGGGCCTGTGCCTGAGCTGAGCTGGGAGCCCTGGGAGGCAGTGGTGTCTGGCAGAGTGAGAGGACCTGCGCTTGAGCCTGGCTCCACTCACTGCTGAACACCTCCCGGGCTCGATGTCTATCAAGTGCAGAAGAATAATACTGAGGGCCCTGATGGCAGTTAGAAAGTGAAACCCTGTCTCTACTAAAACTACAAAAATTAGCCGGACGTGGTGGCGTGTGCTTGTAATCCCAGCTACTCAGGAGGCACCCAGGAGGCAGAGGTTGCAGTGAGCCAAGATTGCGCCACTGCACTCCAGCCTGGTAGACAGAGCGAGACTTCATCTCGAAACTAAAAAAAAGAAAGAAGCATGAAGCGAGGTGGCCCACCGTGTGTGTTTGATACAGATGCTTGCTTTCTGCTCATGATCTCATGGCCTCCGTACTTCTCACTGCACTTTCCACCTGGCTCTGTAATTGTCTCCCCTGCCCAGCTCTGAGCTCCTGCAGGGAAGGGACTGTCTTACTCAATTCTCTTTCCCCCAACAATAGGCCTAGAGCAGGACCATCGCCCCCCACCAACCCCTTTGTTTTTTCTTAAACCAGAGTTACTTGTGTGAATTAATGAATCAGGTGGCCACAAGAGGTCAGCCTCACACCCAGAATGGAGCCAACCCAAATGAAAGTTCCTAAATGGCCCTGGGTCTGAGGAGAACCCGTGGGACTGAGCAGCAGCTCTGATGCATCCAGCACAGTGGCTGGCTGGGTGTGTAGGGCTTGCTGGGCTTTGTCGTGGGTTCTCCAGGCTTGGAGGGTTGGTTCCATGTGCTTGCCAGTATGCCCCGCTCTCTGGTCCCTCGTGCATGCTCAAGGGGAACTGATTCCAGAAGAGTTCCCTATTAAACCTCTCCACTTCCTTTTCCTCACCTGAAAAAAAGTGGGGCGGTAACTCCACTACTCCACTACCTGCTTTATAGGATGGTTGTGAGGCTTCCATAGCATGGCAAGGTGCCTGGCATAGTGTTTATGGAGTAAGATCTTGGTGAGAGTTTGCTGAGTGGATGGAAGCCCCAGGATTGCAACATCTCCCAAGTGTGAGTCTGGTGGGCAGTGTCTGGCCTGAATGAGGACACCCAGTTAAACCTCCCTGCTCACAAGTCTGTGCATTCAGCACGATGGTAAAATGAGTGGAAGGGACTGGGCTTGGTGGCTCAACGCCTGTAATCCCAGCACTTTGGGATGCCAAGGTGGGCAGATCGTTTGAACTCAGGACTTCAAGACCAGCCTGGGTTATGAGGCGAAACCTTGTCTCTCCAAAAAATACACAAATCAGCCAGGCGTCATATATGCCTGTAGTCCCAGCTACTCAGGAGGCTGAGATGTGAGGATTGCTTGAGCCCAAGAGGTGGAGGCTGCAGTGCGCCATGATCGTGCCACTGCACCCACCCTGGACAACAGAAGGAGACCCTATCTCAATGAATGAATAAATAAATAAATAAATAAATAAATAAATTTATTTTTAAAAGAATTTAAAAATGGGTGGAGGAGCCGTGATGGCTGAGCTTATTAACAATCTGACCTACGGGCTCCTCACTCAGAATTTCAGGGCTCAAAACAAGGGACCATGAAGATTGTCTTTTCCAATCCCATTCCATACTGGAACACTATCTACAGAGCTCCTCTTTGGTTAAGGAGTATTGAAACTTAAATAAGGAATGGATTTGTTAAAATATTGTGATGTTGCACATCAATCATTAGAGACACCCACCCACCCACTTCCATGTCCCAGTGAGTTTGTTCAGGAGAAACTTTCACTGCTGTGCAACAGAGGTGCCAACAGCCTCCCAGAGAAATTCGTAGAAGGTGCACTATGGGGGAGTGTCAGGGTCACCTTAGCTGTAGACAAATGGTGTAGAAAGGAGGTCCTAGGAAGGGAGGTTAGGGAACCAAACAGACTCTGAACCCTCAAGCAGCAGTTTCCAGCCAAACCCAAGTTATGATAATAAACAAAATCATCATGTTGCCTAGGTAAGACAATAGGATGTTTAAGAGTTGACTGGGGCCAGGCATGGTGGCTCATGCCTGTAATTCCAGCACTTTGGGAGGCCGTGGCAGGAGGGTTGCTTGAGACCAGGAGTTTGAGACCAGCCTGGGAAATATGGTGAAATCTCATCTCTACAAAAAATACCAAAAAAAAAAAAAATTAGCCAGGCATGGTGGTGAGCGCCTGTAGTCCCAGCTACTTGGGAGGCTCAGGTGGGAGGATTGCTTGAGCCTGGGAAGCAGAGATGACTGGGTTGTGCATTTACAGGAACGGGGGGACTTGAATGTAAGGTGACTTGTAAGCAGCATGGTCTAGAAAAATGGACCGAGAGAGGGAGGCTCAGCATTCTGCTCCTGTATTGTGGCCTGGCTGGCTTGGATTTGCCTTCACTCCCATCAGTTGGGGAATGAATGTAGCAAGACTAACAATAAACATTATGAACTCTGAGGTTTGAAACTCTGTAAATCCCCAGCATGTCAAGGTGGCCCCCATGCTAGGCTTGGCTTGAAGGGTGGTATGGTTTGGAAGGGCTGGGGGGCTATGGAAACGAGTCCAAAGATGGGCCCACTCAGCAGGAACCAGAGTTTTTCTCTATGGGTCTTACAGTTGCACTTTGTCACCCATCCAAGAGAAAACAAAAACAGAAACGTTGGGGAGGGAACTTTTGCACCTGACTGGGGGTTGACTAGACCACCTGGGTCCCTTCCAGCCCCCACACTCTATAAAATGTTCAGCAGCAGGACAATATGGAGACCAAATGGATTTGCTCACAGAATGTATACGTTTATTTTTTAATGGAGTTAATCCATGGCTGGCTGTTGTGGCTCACACCTGTAATCCCAGCACTTTGGGAGGCCGAGGCGGGTGGATCACCTGAGGTCAGGAGCTCAAGATCAGCCTGGCCAAAATGGTGAAACCTCATCTCTACCAAAAATACAAAAATTAGCCAGGTGTGATGGCGTGCACCTATAATCCCAGCTACTTAGGAGGCTGAGACAGGAGAATCGCTTGAATCTGGGAGGCGGAGGTTGCAGTGAGATGAGATCACACCACTGTACTCCAGCCTGGGTGACAGAGTGAGACTCTGTGTCAAAAAAAAAAAAAAAGAAAAAAGAAACTAATTCATATACCATAATTAAACAATCCCATAGTTTTTAGTATTTTTACCAAATCGTGCAACCATTACTATTGTTCAATTCCAGAACATTTTCAAAACCTCCCAAAAACAAATCCCATGCCCACTAACAGTTACTCCTCTATCCCCTGGCAACCACTAATCTATGTTCCGTCTCCATGGATTTGCCTAGTATGTATATTTCATATAAATGGAATCATACAGTCTGTAGCCTTGTATATCTCTCTGGCTTGTTTCACTGAGAAGGATGTTTTCAGGGTTCACTGATGTCGCAGCATGTGTCAGTACTTCATTCCTTTTTATGGCTGAGTAGTCCAAGGAATATTCCATGGAAACATTTTATTAATCCACTCATCAGTTGATGGACATTTGGGATGTTTGGGCTTACTTTACAGGTGTAATCATGTAAGCATATTCTTTGCCTACTCCTTCCCACAAATTAAGGAAAATCAGTAGCAAAATGAAGGGCAAGCAACTAAAACAGCCAGCAACTGACACACAGACAAGGAAAAGCACCTCTGGTTTTTAGGTTAAGCCAGTGAAGAGTGGGGCCGAGATTTGGTGTCCACCTAGTTCAAAACCCCAAACACTTTCCAAGCCTATGTTCTGAGTTGAGTCGATCCACTAAACCATCAAGTGCACCCATGGGAAAGTCCTTGGATCAGCAGGAAGAGCTACAAATTACAGATCATTGGTTTTTAATCTGTCTTCCATAGACTCCTAAGATTTCATGGAAGCAACTCATGGGCCACCAAGGGGGCTGTAGTTGCGGGTTAGATAGGTAGAACTCTGAGCCTGGTCCCCATCCCTGATTTAAATAGAACAGCCTCGATTGAATTGCTTTATTTGTGGGGTTTCTTCTAAGAGTTAATTTGGAACAAATAAAGGGTGTTCTTGGCTTTAAAAGAGTTTGGCAAGCATTGGTCAAAGTGGTTGTGGAATTGCTGGACTGTGACTGGGCCTCCCTGACAGCTGCTCTTACGAGTTCTTCTGAGGAACCTTGATGGTGACCGTCTTCACCTCTGTGTAGGCCTTAAGCCCATCCTCACCCAGCTCCCTCCCATTTCCAGATTCCTTAAACCCTCCAAATGGCGTGTGGCAGGTGACGATGTTGTAGGTGTTTACCCACACGGTCCCGGCCTGGAGTGCCTGGGTGAAGTACATGGCCTTGTCCAGATCCCGGGTGAACACAGCCGCAGCCAGGCCATACCTGGTGTTGTTGGCCCTCTCAATCACCTCCTCCATCTTCTTGAACTTGAACAGGGGCTGCACAGGCCCAAAGATCTCCTCTTTGGCAATTCTCATGTCATCCTGCACGCCACCAAAGACAGTAGGCTTGATGAAGAAACCACGCTCCCCGAAACGCTCTCCGCCACAGAGGAGTTTTGCGCCCTCCTTCTGGCCAAGCTGGATGTAGCCTAGGACTCGTTCAAACTGCTCCTTGTCCACCTGAGGCCCCTGCTGGGTGTCCAGCTCAAAGGGGTTCCCCACTTTCCTCTGCTTTGCTTTCTCCACGGTTCTCTCGAGAAACTCATTGTAGATGGATTCTTCCACGAAGGTCCGGGAGCCAGCACAGCAGCACTGGCCCATGTTGAAGAACAGGGCTTCGTGGCACTGCTCCACGGCATGCTCCATGTCAGCATCGGCCAGCACGATGCTGGGGCTCTTACCACCCAGCTCCAGGGTGACTCTCTTGAGGTTGGAATCACCAGCTGCTTTCTGGATCAGATGGCCCACCTCGGTGGAACCGGTGAAGGCAACTTTGTCAACATCCATGTGCTGTGCAATGGCCGCACCTGCTGTTGGGCCATAGCCCGTAATGATGTTCACCACCCCAGGGGGAAAGCCCGCCTCCTTGATGAGGGAGGCCAAATACAGGGCAGAGAGGGGGGTCTGCTCTGCCACCTTCATAACCACAGTGTTGCCTGTGGCGAGTGCCGGGGCAAGTTTCCAACCCTGCATGACCAAGGGGAAGTTCCATGGGATGATCTGGCCACAGACACCAATGGGCTCATGCCGGGTGAAGCAGAAATGCTGGCCATCCATGGGGATGGTCTTGCCATGCCACTTGTCAGCCCAGCCAGCAAAGTACCGATACACCTTGATGACCTCATCCAAGTCCAAGGCGTAAGACTCTTGGAAAGGCTTCCCATTGTCCAAGGTCTCCAGTGAGGCCAAGTAGACTCGATCCCGCTCCACTAGGTCTGCCAGGCAGTTCAGCAGCCGGCCCCGCTCAGAGGCATCCATCCGGCGCCATGGGGACCCCAGGCGGAAGGCTTCCCGGGCTGCTTTCACAGCCCGATCCACATCAGCCCGGTCACCTTCAGCCACGTGCCCGATGACCTCCCCGGTGGTAGGGTTGACCGTCGGGAAGGTCTTCTTGCTGACTGCATCTTGCCATTCGTTGTTGATGAACAGCTGGTTGTAGGGGATGTCTGGGTTCAGAATGGGGCTTGGGAGCGCTGCTGCCGAGGAGTAGCGGGCGGTCCTGCCCTGGAGGCTAAGCAGCCGGGGTGCCAGGAAGCGCAGCATGCTGACACTCTGGAGAGGAACAAAAGAAACCAGGGTGAACAGGCGGGAGAAGGCAGGTGGCAGTACCCAAGGGCCCACCAGCTCAAACATTCCAAGATTCCAGCATAAAGGACTGTCATCTCTAAAAACACAGACTGTAAGAGCTGTGAGGGCCCTGATGAACTCTCTGGGCCAACTCCATCACGTCCCGCCTATCCTCAGCTCACTCCCTCACCTCTGCTGGGTCTCAAAAGCCACTGTCTCAGCAAGGCCTTCCCTGACCACCCTTTATAAAATTGCAACCCTTCCCACCCCAACACTCTCTATCCCCCCTACCCTGCTTTACTCCTTCTCTATCTCACATCCCAAATACTATCTTTACAGGCTTATATGTTTGTCTGTCTCCCCCCAATAAAATGCAAGCTCCATGAGCACAGGAACTTATTTTTCTGTTCCATTCATTGCTATGTGCCCGAGCCTAGAGGTATGCCTGCTACAGAGCAGCGGCTCAACACATAGTACTGAATGATACACTGAGAAAACACTGAAATTGCCACAAAGGCTGTCTAAGAATTGACTTAAGACTTGAGTAGAAATCAAAGGGACTTGGAGACGGTTTTTCTCTGAGAGGGACTTGCTTCATTTCACCTCTGTGCCTCAGTTCCCCCATATGTGAAATGCGTCATGGGGTTACGTTGAATGATGTCTTGCGTATAAAAACCCGGGCAAGCTCCACTCAGGACATCAGAACTGGCCGTGCCTCAGAAATTGACGTAGCCCAGCATCCCCCAACCACAGGTCTCAGCATCCCTTTTCAGCTTTCCCAGAGGGGCAGCAAGTCAGGAGGTAGCTGAGAAGAAAAGCTACAACTCTGAAAAGTGTAGACTTCGTTAAAACAACTACTGTTATAAAACGTAAACAGCATATAATACATATTAAATGAAAATTAAACAGAGTGTAATGTTCCCAGATTAGTTGAAGCAGTTATTCTTCAGTCAGAATTTGAATCTCTCTGCCTTTGATATCTCGTGAGTCTTGCTATGCCCAGCAGTAAAATGGAATTGCACCTGCCTGTCCCTTCACCCCCAGCCTCTCACCCTCCACCCCTGGGCAGGGAGAGGAACAAAAAACTCAATCAGGAAAGCAAGGCTCCATGTAGGTCCCCGGCCCCATAAAAATCAATGTGATGGGCGTGGTGGCTTAAGCTGGTAACGCTTTGGTAGGCCGAAGTGGAAGGATTGCTTGAGGCCAGGAGTTTGAGACCAGCCTGAGCACATAGCAAGAACCGTGTCTCTACAAAAAAATACAAATAAATTTGCCAAGCATAGTGGTGCATGCCTGTAGTTCTAGCTGCTTGGGAGGCTGAGGTGGGGGGGGAAATCACTTGAGCCCAGGAGGTTGAGGCTGCAGTGAGCCATGATTGTGCCACTGCACTCCAGCCTGGGTAACAGAGCAAGACTGTATCTAAAAATAATAATAATAATAATCAATGCTGATCAAGAAAGTTTCCCTTCCCCTTGCCGGTGTTAGGAATAACGCTCAAAATCCTAAGGAAATTGAACAGTCGAACACAGGATTCTTAGCAAAGCAATTTTACTTCTGCGCAGAGGGATGCCTCCTTGGCCAGTTGCCATGAGAGCACACCTGAACAAAGGGGCATGCCAGCCTTTATTCCTGATGCAAGTCCTGCCCCTGAACCCTTTCCCCATTGGCTGGGGTCGGGTCGTACAATCTAAACTAATCCTGGTTGGCTAAACATTTGATTTATTTTAGATAGAGTGGGCACATAAAAGAAATTGGAGAGAAAGGGGAAGGGGTGTCTGTAATGAGCTAGAAAGTCAGTCTTCTTTCCAAATAAGCAAAGGAATGTGAGCTGGTACTGATAACGCTTGGTACTGTGGCGTGCCTGGGCATCCAACAAAGGCAAAAAGGAAAAAAATGAAAAAAAAAAAGGGGGGGGGATACCAAGAATTAAAGAATAAAAGATTGATCAGATTATTTGAAGAGAAACCTCATCATATCCCACAGGGGTAAGCTGAGTCAGCAGATCTGCCAGGGGTGCCCAGGGTTCCATTTAGCTCAGGACTTTGTCATATGCTGGGACAGAGCCCCCTTGCCACCAACAGCCTGGCCCTGAGGGTGAGGAGACCAAAAGGAGGTAGGGGAAAGGGGAGTCACCAATCCATGGGGTAAGGATTGGAGGGGTGAAGCACTCAGGAGAGGTGGTCATAGGCCAAGGCTGGCAAACCTTTGCAGCCACACCAAGGCCGTTCCTATTCTTGGGGCCTATATGGGGTTCTTGCTGGGGCCTCCACTTGCTGATAGGAAGATCACAGCTCACGGAGCATCATGCTTTACAGTTTGCAGGCCGTCTTCTCACGGGAAATTTCCCAAGCCTCTCTGCAGTCTCTGGGCGGTCAGGGTTGATGATGACCCCCATTCTGGAAGAAGGCTGGGCATCAGAGAGGTTCAGGGACTCACCGAGGACACACAGCAAGAAAGTATAGGAGCCTCACCCCAGATTTCCACAAACCTAGCTTTGCATAGCCTCCTAAATATGAGCAATTTTTTACAATTCACCCACAGCGGGAAGGACCGGACCTTCTCTATCCGCGGGAACTGCAGCGGCGCCCACCTCACGGCTTCTGCGGGGGAAAGGGCGCAACCTTTGGGCTTGCCCAAGCCTCTGGACTATGGTCAGGGGCCCTCTGTTGAAGTGGGCCGAATGAGCAGGAGTGTTGAGGTCGAGCTAACATGGTAAGGTCTGGGGGCGTCTGTGTCCTCGGGGCTCCTGTAGCGTCACCCAGAGGCGGGGGATGGGATTAGGGGACGTGGAGAGAGTCCCACAGTGCAACGGCAGAAAGGCCAGCCCCCAGATGCGGACGCCGCGGCCTAGAGAGGAAAGCCCCCACGCGGCGCCGGGAGCTGCGGCTTCCCGGGGGAGCCGAGGGGAGGCCAGCGTTAGTTACCTGCAGCAGGCTCGGGCTCCGGTTCAGGATCAAGCTCCGGTTCTGGTTCCGGCCCTCCCAGCTCTGTCCAGCTGGCCGCCCATGGCTGGCCGCAGGTCCCGCCTCCGCGCAGCCCGGGGCTCAGCGGCCAATGAGGCTCCGCCTGCGCCTGGGGCGCTGCCTACGTCCTGTCGCCGGCCAAGGCCGCTCCTCCCTCGCCCAGCCCGGTCTTTCCCGGTCCCCTCCCCTCTACCCCCGGCAGCCCGCACCGCTTCAGCGCTCCCTCCCTCGCGTCTCCGCAAGCCCAGTGTCCACGTTGCTCAGATCTAGGGTCCTAAGGCACTGGTTTGGGAGCGGAAACAGAGATACCCAGAGAAGGGCAGGGGCTTCCCCAGGTCACGCAGCAAAGTTTTCGGAGACCGAACCCCAACTACACTTTGCATTTCTCCCCGCTGCAAGACGCTGCTTAATCGACTGCCATCCTTGAGGCTCCCCTTAACCCCTTCTCTGCCTCGCCTCTCCCTCACTTTTTTTGTCCAGGATTCCCTAATTTCTGTCCTCCACTTTCACTGCTCCTTTCTTCAGTTCCTTCAAGAAGATTTTATATTTGGGCATTTTTCAAAGTACATTTTTGTCCTAAGGACAAAAAGAATGTATGCACAGTGTAGAAAGCTTGGAAAACACAGGAAAGGATGAAAAAAGAAGAAAAATATCACCTGTAATCTCTTCACCTACGGTAGCCATTATTACGGTGTTCGTCCTGCTAGTATTGTTTCCTCTGCATCTTTCAAAAATTATTTTAATAAAAATAAAATCATATAGTAACCTCTGTTGTGTTGCTTTAAAAAAAATTTAAAAACTTAGCGCTGTATTTTGAAGTTTTCTCCTATCACTAATTACAGATGACATCATCCTCTCCAATGTGGCATAGAATTCTGTTGTAGGGGTAAACTGTTGGACATTTAATTGTCTCCATTTTGTTGCTATAAAGGTTGCCAAGATGGACCACTGAACACGCATCTCACTCACTCCACCCTCACTGCACCTTCCTTCTGGCTAGGGAGGTCCAAAAGCTAACCGTCATGTTTCCCAGCCTCATTTGCAGTTAGAGTTCTGGATGTGGACTAGGTGCTGCCGATTAGTAGTACTCTGCCAGATGTGGAAGGCGGGCACGCGTTGGAGGGTATTGTCCTGCCCCTGTAGGGTGGCACTAGCAGGATAGCAGAAATGGGAGATGTTCTGCGGCAGCATTCCTTGTCCCTTCTCCAGCTTCCTGGCTGTGGACTGGCCGCTGTGGCTGTAGCCGCTCCTTGACCTGGCTTCCTGCTCTTTGAATGGAGGCTGCAGGAGGGTGTCTGAAGTAGCCTCAGACAGGCACGAGGCTGGTGGGCCATGTCCATATCGTCCTGAGAGTCGGTCCTGGTCTAGCTAAGGCTTGCTTCTGCCTCCGGCACTTGCAGCAGCTCTGTAAGCACCCAATTCCTTGTATTAAATCACTGCCTCTCCACCGATCTAGGGTGTTTACATGCAACTGCTTGGACCTAATTCACTTAGTTGTTTCCTTAAGCTACATCTCTATGGAATCTTTTGCTACCATATCATCCTTAGGATGTTCACAGCCCTTGCTGCAAAAGTTAGCCCTCCATGAAGGCACTATGATTGGCATCGTATCACCTTGATGCCCATGCTTTCCTCGGGTTTCTCCAGCAACGGAGTGAGCCCCTTGCCAAGGCCCTCCTGCCTCCCCCACAGCACGTGGACAGCCTAGCTCCCCTTGGGCACTTGGCATAGCACTCCAGGATTGATTGACTTAATAATTAACTGACCAATCCTTAAGAGGCCTCATTGATAGAGGGAGTGAGTTTATGGCAAAATGAGTATCAGTCCTCATGTCAGAGGGCATTGGAAACTGTGGCAGGTCTGAGAGGCCAGCTGCAGACAGGAAGTGGCCCCCACGGGGCAAGGTTGGAGGCTGTGCCCTTTGAGGAGCAGCTGAAGGAACTGGGATGTTCACCCTTTAGAACTTGAAAGACAAGGCTGTGCCCTCCAAATCTCTGAAGGGCAAAACCAGATAGGATCTGTGGGGTCCTAGAAGGCAGAGCCAGACCAGTGAAGAGCACAGAGGAATAACTCCCAGAAAAAGCAGAACTGGCTAAGGCTGGGAGGGGCTCGCTTGAAAGGCAGTGGGCCTCTCATCACTGGAGGAGTACAGGGAAGGACAGATACCCATGTGGCAAAATCCTAGTTCAGATAAGAACTAGACAAGGGGCTCCCAAACTTAGCTATACATCAGAATTGGGTGGGGAGCTTAGTTTTTGTTTGTTTGTGTTTTTGTTTTTGTTTTTTAACAATCTCCTGGACCTTGCCTTCAGAGAGTCTAAATTATTAGATGTAGGTTGGAGCCCAGAAGTTTTTGTTAAGTTTCTCATATGCTTCCTTTTTTTTGTTTGTTTTGTTTTGTTTTGAGATGGAGTCTTACTCTGTCACCCAGGCTGGAGTACAACAGTGCCATCTTGGCTCACTGCCGCCTCTGCCTCCCCAGTTCAGGTGAGTCTCCTGCCTCAGACTCCTGAGAAGCTGGGACTACAGGAGTGTGCCACCATGCCCAGCTAATTTTTGTATTTTTAGTAGAGACGGGGTTTTACCATGTTGACCAGGCTGGTCTCAAACTCCTGACCTCAAGTGATCCGCCCCGCTCAGCCTCCCAAAGTGCGGGGATTACAGGCATGAGCCACTGCGCTTGGCCAAGTTTCTCATATGCTTCTGATATATAACCATATTTGGGAAGCACTGGCCTAAGTGGTTTCTGAGGAGTCTTCGACTCCATCATGGTTATTTCCAGAAAGTGACTTTGCCTGCAAATGTGTTATGTCTAGGTTCTATCCAGCATGCCCACCCTTGACACTTTCTAAGCTGTGACTGGCATCAGAACCCACCAAAGCGGTCCTGTTGCAAGGTATTTACCCCTCCTCAAAAAAAAAAAAAAAAGAAAAACACCTTCCACAGTGCTTGACATTTATGGTTTGGAGAGAAGAACGAATGTGCAGTAGCTGAAGGTAAAATGCACAAATTATTTTTGCAGAGGGTTGACTATTTTCCAGGAATCTGATGGATTCAGCTTTTTAATTAACAAAAAAAGATCCAGGCCCTTTGTAAGGATATTGGACCTGGAGCCTGTGTGGATTGAAGGGGAGAGGGTGAGATAACACAAGCCACAGTCAGGTCAGTGTTGTCCAGGGATGTGTTTACACTGGGCTGGTGGGTGAAGAGAAGCAATTTCTATCCTTCAGCGTTGTAGAGCCTTATATGTCTAGGAAGTTACTGAAGAAGAATCCAGCTCTGAGAATGATGAACAGATCAGCTAGATTCCAAACAAAAGGACTGCAAGCTGCACTGAGTGTTTCTTCTACACTGAGCATAATCATTTTCTGTATTTGAACGGAAGAGGGAAGACTAGGTCAAGACACTGAGGCATTTGCAGGAAATGGAAACTTAAAAATAAAGATGCATTTAAAAATCAAACCAATATATACTTTTTTCTTTTTTCCTAAGTGATCCTCTAAGTGAAGCTTATTCTCTGTGAACAAGAGCAAGTCTGAATGTTGTTGAACAAAACCAGCCCCTGAGTATTTGCCACAAACTCAGTTCTCCTCCCTCTCTGTCTTCCTTTCCCTTCACCTCATTTTTATAGTTGAAGAAACTGAGACCCAAAAAGGAAAAGGGACTTGCCCAAGGTCCCTTTGGAAGGGATTAGGGGATTAGTATCCAAGTGCAGACTAGAAGCCAAGCTCTTGCACAATCACACAAATAACACTGGCCTGGAAGCAGAGCATGCAGCTGGTGCGTGGGCATCTGCAGAGGTGGATTTCTACCCAAGGCTTTGAAGGCCCCCCTAAGGAGCACTCATTTCATGGCTGTGGGCTGCAGAGAACACTGCTAGTAGCCTCCCTATAATCCTAGCACTTCCAGATTTCTTCACAATGGCTTAGTGCCCTTCACTTCCCAGCCTCCCAACACTTGTGTTAATATTAATCTCTTCCTACTCAAAACACCTAGAGTGGCTTCCATTTTCTTGACCACACCTTAACTGACAGCATCATTGAGACTAAGGAAGACCCAACTGAGAGGAGGAGGAGGTTGGAGGCCGGTGGGGCAGGGAGAGAAGACTGTTGCAGTGCTTACGTGTGGCAATAGCACCTGTAAAGCACAGTTAGAGTTCACCCTAGCAGAGCAAAAGGCTCAGCTTTTACTACACTGCCCTGGCTGTGGCTCCCCTCCTCATGTTAAGGTCAAGGAGAAAAGCCACATGCAAATGAGCTAAACAGTAATTGAAGGCAGAGCCACGTGCAGCCTTGGGAGCTCCTTCTTCTTGGAGAGATGAGGAGGAGTTTGGACAGAGGTCAAGGGAAGAACGTGGGTGGTAAATGGAAGGGAGATACCAACACCACCCTGGGGCCTGAGAGAGAGCCTGGGCTTCACACCTGCCTGTCTCTTCTCCCACTGACAAGGTGACAAGGGGCACAAAATAAATTAATGCTGCCTTAACTGTCCTAGTGAGGAAGAAGCTCCAGACCAGACACCACAAACTGGTAGCCGAAGTCTCAAGCCAGCATACATGTTCAATTTGGCCCCAGCAGAGTTGTGGGTTTTTTTCCCATTTTATGCTTTCTAATGCCTAAACATTGAGATATTTGACATTAAAATGTACATTTCTATTTTTTCTTGAAACATTGGAAGACTTAGTACTATCAGGCCTGCACATGGATATGGAACAGTGGCTCAACTAGAGATGCATGTAGTAGCTGCCCCCTTTAGGCAGGGCTTTCATTTTCCAGTTTGCTACAGGCCTCACCACTCCTTATTGCTTCACCTTATGTACACTGATTGTGGTAGGCAGAATAATGGCCCCTAAAGACGCCGATGTCCTAACACCTGGTACCTATGAAGACATTACCTTGCATGGCAAAAGGGGATATTGTAGTTAATGATCTGGAGGTGGGAGATTATTCTAGATTGTATAGCTAGGGCCTAATGTAATCACAAGGGTCCTTATCAAAGGAAAACAGGAGTCAGAGAAAGAGATGTGGGGATGGAAGCAGAGGTCAGGTGATGCTGTCACAAGACAACAAATGCAAGCAGTTGGAAAAGGCAAGGGACCGGCTTCTCCCCCAGTGTCTCTAGAAGAAACCCATCCCTGCCAACACCTTGATTTTAGTCCAAGGAAACACTTTGAATTTCTGACCTCCACCACACTCAGCTAATTTTAAAATTTTTCTTAGAGGTAGGGTCTCACCGTATTACCCAGGCTGGTCTCCAACTCCGGGCCTCAATGAATCCTTCCAACTCAGCCTCCCAAAGTGTTGGTATTACAGGTATCAGTCACTATGCCCAGCCTGATACACTTAATAAAGATTAGCACCAAGCTCTGTGGAAACAGAAGAGGCAGCCCTGAGTTCCTCTCCAGACTTCTTGGGAGAAGATGACCTTTCAGCCGAGCCTGTACCAGTTAGAGTTAGATTGGATGCATATAATGAAACAGTGGTTCTCAACGATGCCTGTGCATCAGCACCACCTGGAGAGCCTTTGGAAACACCTGAGCAACACTCCACACTACTAGGAGTCCCTGGGTGTTGTTCTGTGTTATCTGGTTTTGTTGTTGTGTTGTTTTGTGTTTAAGCTCTTCCATTTATTCCATTGTGTAGCCAGTTTTGAGAACTACTGACATCAGAGAAAACCCAAAATAAAAGTGGCTTAAACAAGAGAAGTGTACTTTTCTCTCACTTAAAAGAAGTCTAGAGACAGCTGTCCAGGTCTGGGGTAGGAGCTCTGCTCCATCTTCATTCCAGGAGCAGAGGATTCTATTAAAGGGTCTTGAGGGAGAAGGAAGGGCGGTTGACACGATCCAGTTTGCAATTTGAAATGATCATTCTGGTTATAGTGTTTTATAGTGTGTGTCTCCTCCAGTTTCCTAGGAGGAAATAAGATTCCAAGTTATGTTACCAAGAACAGCAGGTGTTGATAATTACTTAAGCTGGCAGCTGCTGGCACAAAGGGGTTCATTGTAATGTCTATTTTTGTATATATTTAAAATTTCTGGTAATAAAAAGTTAAAAAAAAAAGTTTATGTTACCAAGTCAATAGCAAGTGTCCTCTGGGCTCAAACGTTGTGTAATGAATCTGTTCTTTTGTGACCTCATGATTGGGCCCGAGGGGTCCATGTCTTTCTCAAAACCCACGGTTAATTATTGAACAGCAATCACCAAACCTAGTAGAGTTGGTGCAAAGGGCACTGGCAGGCTATCAGAGCCTGGGTGCTGGTTCCAGCCTTTCTGTGTGACCTTGAGCCACCATCTCCCTCTGGGCATCAGTCATCACCACTGTAAAAAGAGGGGTATAGGAGGAGGAGGACACAAGGGCCTCTAGGAGACTGAAGCCCCAGAAAGTTGTAGTAAAGCTGTTACATAGTGTTCATTTGTTCATTGGCGGCAGAATCCTTGGGCCACAAATGTTGGAGCCTAAATGCATGCTATTTGTTAAACCCAGTCAATTGACTTTCCCATCCTGTTATGGCCGGTTATGGGCCACTATAAGGCAATGGCTGAAGTACAAAGTATTGGCAGGGACCCAGTGTATCTTCATACACTTGCTGATGGAGCAAGCCTGAAATGCTGCCCTACCATCAGTGACAGCAGGGCAGATCTGCCAAGGAGGGAGCAAAGGCTTTTTGGATCCACAGGGCTGATGCCTAGGTGACCAGAGTATGGGAGCCTCAGTGAGCGCTGATTACCCTTGCTTTCCACTTTGCCTCTCTGTCTCTAGCTAGTTCTTTCTGGTTCAAAGACAGTTTCCCCAGCACAGTCCCTTGTCAGGCCCAGCAGTGTCCACATCAGCAAGCATCTGCCACTCATCATTCCTTCGTTCACTCAGCTCCCATTACTGCTGACCCGCCTATGCCAGGCCCTGCAGTGTGGAGATAAATAAGACATCATACCTGTCCTCCAGCAACTCACAGACTGGGGAGGCAGACAGACATGGAGACTGGCAGGTTTCCCTCACACAGTGTGAGAAAGAGAACCCAGAGAGTGGTGCCAAGAGAGCAGAGAAACAGGAAATGGGACAAAACAACTAAACAAAGCCTGGGAAGGTCAGGGGAGGCTTCCTGGAGGAGGTGATGCTTGACCTGATTCTTGAAAGTTGAATCAAGGGGAGAAACAGCGTTTCTGGAAGACAGAGCTGCATGTGCCAAAGGTCAGAAATGAGAGGGAGCCCTGTGGCTTTGGGTGCAGTAAGAACCTCCTCCTGGCTGGTGCCTGGGCTGTGACGGGATAAGTGGGGGCCATTGAGAGCCAAGTCTGGAGCCATAGGAGGAGCAGATCATGAAAGGCCTGAAGGGCCTTGCTAAGGAGTTTGGATGTATCCTGAGGAGGCACAGAAGTGACACAGGATGCTTCCCAGTCACTTTGCCAGCTGGGACCCCTGGTCAGCAATGTCCCCCTTGCCTGGGCCTCTCTGGGTCCCAGGCCTGCCGCTGGAGACACCCTACCCACTTGTCCCACCTGTGTTATAGCTTGTAGCTGTGTTCAGCAGTTCTTGAGCTCTTGTCTCACATAAGAAGAATGAGGATACGCTGACAGTAGAAGGGTGAGGATGCGCAGAGAAAAATTTTATTGAACAACAGAACGGCTGTCAGCAGAGAGGGGATGTGGGAATCGGTCCCCCAGCCCTGCAGCTGGGTGGTTTCTCTCCTCAGTGTGGCTGGGTCTGGGGCTTTTTATGGATTCAGAATGGGGAATGCGTGCTAATTGGTTTGTGAGCATGCAAAAACAGTTAAAGCGAAGACACCATCGAAAGGAGGGCACGACAGTGTAGAAAACCAATTAGAAAAGGGTAGGCTTGTGTAAAATAGGTGAAGGGTGTGATCAGTCAGAGGAAAGTGTGCCAAATGGGAAGACAGGTTCTCAGTCTGGTCCGAGGATCTAACTTGTAGCTTGGCTTTCAGGCTTTGAACTGTCTTTGGCTTGGAGGTGAGATTTCACTGGGGACCACTCCTATCTGCCTAGGCATTTGGCTGCCTCCTGTCACTATCAGAGGGATTTAAGGTATAAGGGTGACTTGGTTAGATGAGAACCACTTGATTTCCTCAGATCCTATGGCAGTGAGTGAGGAGTGAGTTCAGCTCTGAGTAACAGAGGCTCGTATAAAAATGGCTTACATAAGATGGGAGTTGATTTCTCTAAAAAAGTAAAAGAAGCCCAGAGGTAAGCAGGTGAGAGAGGTGGCTCAATGATGCTCAAGGAGGTGGACCCCTTCCAATTCCCACTGGTCACCCCTAGCAGGGGAAACTGTCTTCATGATCCCAAATGGCAGCCACCACATCTACATTCTAGGGATCAGAAGGCAGGTGGGAGTGAAGAAGACAAAAGTGCAAAGTGTGCATGCCTCTGGCTTTAGAGGAAGGCTCCCCAAAGCTAACCCTCAAACAATTCCACTTATATCCCATTGGCCAGAACTTACCTGCATGGTACAACTATCTGCAAAGCACGCTGGGAAATAGAGTCTTTAGGGTGGTCAAAATATTGGGGCTTTCATTTCTGTGGCTTGGTGGGAAGACAGACACTGGGGGCTAACTAGGAGGTTCTGTCACAGACCCCTCCAACTCTGCTATGAGGAAAAGATTACTGGCTCTGGTTGACAGATAAGGACACTGAGGTTCAGAAAGAGAAAATTACTCACTGGTAAGTGGTGCATCTGCAATTGCAAAGCTCGGCTTGGAATTCCACACTCATAAAAGCACTAGGCAAGCTAGTGGAGGTGACTGACTTTGCACTGTCTCCCCTCTCCAAATCTGATTCTAAAGGTCCCACCATAGGTGTGCCTCAGTGACTCATCAAGGAAGAGCAGCCCTTTCTTTTTTATTTTTGAGACAGAGTGTTGCTCTGTCACCCAGGCTGGAGTGAAGCGGCACCATCTCGGTTCACCGCGGCCTCCGCCTCCTGGGTTCAAGTGTTCTCATGACTCAGCCTCCCAAGTAGCTGGGATTACACATGCATGCCACCATGCCCGGCTAATTTTTGTATTTTTAGCAGAGACGGGGTTTCGCCATGTTGGCCAGGCTGGTTTCAAACTGCTGACCTCAAATGATCTGCCTGCCTCAGCCTCCCAAAGTGCGTGAGCCACTGCGCCCTGCCTGAGCAGCTTTTTCCTGAGAGGATTCCAGGATGGTTGTTCCCACCCCTGGCCTTATAGAATCAGGAACAGATCAGGGGAAAGGGGGTCCTTAGAATTTCTGGTCCAACATCACCATTGTACAGACGAGGAGCCTAAGGTCCAGAGAAGGGAAAGACTTCTGTAGATCCCACAGGGAGTGAGTAGGAAGGTCTGGATAGGGTCCATAGTGAGAGCCACATATAGTCCAGTCTTAGTTATGTCTCACCTGGTGCTACATGTGGTGTTTGGACAACCTTTTCAGCTAGACTGAAGCCTCATTAAGGCCTCTGCTACAGGTTGGTAAAAGAAATTGCCCTAGGGTTGGAATAACAAAGATGCTTCCCGTTGTCTATCTGTTCACATGGATTATGGGCCATGGAATACTCCCTCCCTAAACAGAGAGACAACGTGTGTGAGGACGAGGATAGACTCACAAAGGAGAGAGGGCATAAGGTGCTGTGGGCAAAGCCCCCAGCTGGGGACCTGGACCCCAGGCTGTCTGACTCACCATGTGCCCTCTGGGCCCAATTATCCGCATGGTGAAGGGACTGCACTAGATTACAGACTAAGCCAGGTGCAAGGGAGCTGCTTACTGGGCCCCTACACTCTGGTGGCCCCTGAGGAAGCTCCAAGGGGCCCCGTGGCTCCAGGCTTTCCTAGATCTGCCCCTGGGCTGATGCCTGGACATGTTCATGAGGAAGGGGAAGGAAAGTGATCAGGAGCAGGAGCCAGAGAGTGTGGCCCCCACCCCGTCACGAAGGGTCCTTCACAGGAGGACAGTCAGGCCGGGTCTGTCCTCCCAGGCCCAACTTCTTGGGCCAGAAATACCTGTTAGAAATTAAGGTAGAATCAGACAGATCAGGGCTCAGCGGCTCAGAAATGGCTCCACTCCCAGCTGCACTCCTGTTCAGTGAATCCAGGCAGGCTGGATTCTGCTGTTAAAGGACGGGAGAAGCTCCTCAAGAAGCCTCTCTCTAGGCTAAGAAGGGCTGGAGCCTGTGCAGGGGCCCCAGCCCAGGCCCAGGGGTGAGATTTGAAATACTGAGGAACGGAGCATCGGCACAAAGCCTGGCTGTAATTCTTTTGTACCCGCCCTAACCCTAACCCTTGTGATCTGGTTGGCCATGGTGAGTCACGCGGAAGTTCAGGGGGTACCAGGCCAAGGGCTGTGAGGACAGAGTGGAGGTGGCACCTAGGGGCTCAGATGCGGGCTACTTACAAACTGGTAGGTGAGCATTTCACATTAAAGTACCCATGTGGCTGTGCTAGGGCTTTTCCACGGAAAACGAGTCCTATATTATCATTTATGACTGAGCCAGAGGGGTTCATCCCTGTGATGGGAAGAATGTGAATTAGCAGCATTGTGACTCTGTACAGAAGAAGAGCCTGAATCCCAAGGAGGGTCAGGGCCCGTCCCAGGCCAGGCAGGGAGACTGGCAGGGCAGGGCAGGGCGGGGTGGAGTAGAACCCCAGGCTGTGCATCTGTCGCATTTGAGGTGCAATTACTGCCTCCTGGGGACAGGTCAATGCCTCTAATAGACGTGTTTATTTAGGGAATGAAAGGCTCTTTCAATCTTACAGAGGAGGAGTCATGAGGGAGCTGAACAACGCTCCAGCTGACCAAGGCTGGCATCTCAGATCGCATTCCACCTGTCCCACGATGGGAAGAAGAAACTGGTGCACTGAATGGGGCTGTTTATTCACCAAACGATGCAAACCTGCTGAATCATTATCTTCTTCTTATCACTGTTCTCTCCTTCACAGAGCATGGGGTTCCCTAGTGCGCAGGCTTCAGGCCTTGCAAAACCTGGATCCTCCCTGTTTTCCCGATTGCTGCTCTTTGGAGACCCCTGAGTTCCATTCCCAAAGCTCTCCTGAGCAACAAAGCCATTTCTTCCTCTGGCCAAAGACCACCTCTGGAGAGCACAGGAGAGGAAAAGCAATTATTTTCAAAAACTCAAGGCCTCCTCTTCAAGAAGCCCTGGAGTCCATAGTAAACAAAGTTCCCCATCTTATCTGTGAGAAACCTGAAGGAGGATTTTAAAATTCTGGTCTGCCTGTCAGAGCAGAATACGTGTAAATAGGTAATTTCCTGCAACCTTAAGGCATGCTGGGAGCCAGACACTTACCAAGGTGACATTGGCCCAGGCGCCTGTTCTGTGCTTTGAATGTGGCACTAGAATCCCTAAACCAAGCCCGAGGGATGCAGAGTTCTGATTAGATCCTGTCTTGTGTCTCCCTAAGGTGTGAAATGCTTGGTTTTAGTGCACCTGAAAAGGTCACTGAGTAAGTGATCTACTGAATCTTTCTATTCGTAAGAGGGGACACAGCAGGAGGCACTGAAAGATGATCCAGGTACAGGTGGGGATACTGAGGCCCAAGAGGGAAAAGGACCACTGCACGTCCACAGGGAGTCAGTCGTGAGTCACAGTAATGAATAGTTATTGGTGGTTTATTATGTCCTAATCACTTTACAGGGATTACCTTATTTGAGGCTCATCACACCCACGTGGGGTAACCTAACACTGATTTCTATCTTAGAGGAGGAAACAGAGATTTAGAGAGGTAGGGGGTGGTGCTTGGTGCTGGCTACATATTAGAATCATCTGGGGCCTTATATTAATAAGTACTGATTCTGGTCTGATTCTTGAAGGTCCATTAAAAACAAGATTAAAATAAAAAGTACTGGTGCCTAAGCGCCTCTCCTGAGGCCAAGTTGAATTCTCAGGGTGGGCCCTAGCCATGGGTACAATTTGAGGTGCTCCAGATGATTCTAATATGTAGCCAGCGTTGAGACGATGGGGTTGCAGAATTTGCTCAAGGTTACATGGCCAGTGAGTGGTGGATTCTACCCCAGGAGGTCTGACTCCACTAGGCCTCACCTGAGCATGCTGGAAATCAGTGTAACTCATTGCCCTGCAAAAAGTACCTGCTCCCCTTAACATCATCTTCTGTGAGCCTGAAACCTCTAGTACATCATGCAGCTCTGGGACCACAGGTGTGCTTTCTTTCCTGCTCTAAACTCTCCTGATGGTACCAAATGGATATGATGCAGGGTATTCCTTTGCTATTGTTGCTGTAACATTGCTACAAATTTCCAGTTCAAAACACACACGTCCAAGGGAAGGTGCAGTGGCTCACACCTGCAATCCCAGCACTTTGGGAGGTGGAGGCAGGTGGATCACTTGGGGCCAGAAGTTTGAGACCAGCCAGGCCAACATGGTGAAACCTCATCTCTACTAAAAATACAAAAATTGGCCAGGCGTGGTGGTGCACGCCTGTAGTCCCAGCTACTCAGGAGGCTGAGTCAGGAGAATTGCCTGAACTTGGGAGGCAGAGGTTGCAGTGAGCCAAGATCGAGCCACTGCACTCCAGCCTAGGCAACAGAGTGATACTCTTGACTCAAAAACAAAAACCAAAAAAATCCACACACACACACACACATTCAATCTCTTGCAATTCTAGAAGTCAGAAGTGTGAAATCAGTTTCACTGGGCCAAATTCAAGGCATCAGCGGGGCCCTGCTCCTTCCTGAGTCTCCAGGGGAGAAGACATTTCTCCTTGCCTTTCTCAGCTTCTAAAGCTGTTTTTCTTGCATTCCTTATTTCATAGCTCCTTCCCCTCTCGTCTTGCTAGTGTTACATTGTCACCTCCTTCTTCTGTGTCAAATTTCCCCCTCCCTTTTCTCCCCACCCTTCCTTCTCTCTCTCTCTCCCATCCCTTCTCCTACTTTGTAAGGACACAGCAAGAAGGGGAGAAGGCAGTCATCTGAAAACGAGGAAGACAATCCTCACCAGAAACTGACACTGTTGGACCTGAATGTCTCCATTCAGGTTCCACATAACCATCTGTGATCTAACTGAAGGCCATTGGGCCAAAAACATGTTGGTTTATATCAGTTTGGCCTAAATGATTTTTTTTTAAAAAGAATGCTGTAGCCAGCCTCCAAATGGTCCCCAGTGAACCCTGCCTCCTGGTATTCCCACCTGCCTGCATTGTGGGGTTCCCTCCCACACTGTATCAGGGATGGTCTGTGTGACCAACAGCATTTGGTAGATGTAGTGGTGGTGCGCCGGAGTTGGTGGGTTCTTGGCCTCACTGACTTCAAGAATGAAGCCGCGGACCCTCGCGGTGAGTGTTAACAGTTTTTAAAAGCAGCGTGTCCGGAGTTTGTTCCTTCTGACGTTTGGATGTGTTCGGAGTTTCTTCCTTTTGATGAGCTCGTGGTCTCGCTGGATCAAGAGTGAAGCTGCAGACCTTCGCAGTGAGTGTTACAGCTTTTAAGGCTGCGCGTCTGGAGTTGTTCATTCCTCCTGGTGGGTTCGTGGTCTCACTGGCTTCAGGAGTGAAACTACAGACCTTCGCGGTGTGTTAGAGCTCATAAAGGTAGCGTGGACCCAGAGTGAGTAACAGCAAGACGTATTGCAAAGAGGGAAAGAACAAGGAACCCACATTGCGTAAGGAAACCCAAGCGAGTTGCCACTGCTGGCCGGGGCAGCCTGCTTTTATTCTCTTATCTGGCCCCACCCACATCCTGCTGATTAGTCCATTTTACAGAGAGCAGATTGGTCCATTTTACAGGGAGCTGATTGGTCCATTTTGACAGGGTGCTGATTGGTGCCTTTACAATCCCTGAGCTAGACACTTCAGTTCTCCACATCCCCACTAGATTAGCTAGATATAGAGTGTCGACACAAAGATTCTCCAAGTCCCCACCAGAGTAGCTAGATACGGAGTGTCAATTGGTGCATTCACAAACCCTGAGCTAGACACAGGGTGCTGATTGGTGTGTTTGCAAACCTTGAGCTAGATACAGAGTGCCGATTGGTGTATTTACAATCCCTTAGCTAGACATAAAGGTTCTCCAAGTCCCTACCAGACTCAGGAGCCCAGTTGGCTTCCCCCAGTGGATCCCATACTGGGGCCACAGGTGGAGCTGCCTGCCAGTCCCAGCCATGCACCCACACTCCTCAGCCCTTGGGTGGTCGATGGGACTGGACGCTGTGGAGCAGGGGGCGGCGCTCGTCAGGGAGGCTCAGGCCACACAGGAGCCCATGGAGGGGTGGAGGTTCAGGCATGGCGGGCTGCAGGTCCCGAGCCCTGCCCCGAGGGGAGGCAGCTAAGGCCAGGCGAGAAGTCAAGCACAGCAGCTGCTGGCCCAGGGGCTAAGATCACTGCCCGGGGTTTGTGGGCGGGGGGCCGCTCCGAGTGCAGACCCGCCGAGCCCACGCCCACCCAGAACTCGTGCTGGCCGGCAAGCGCTGCACGCAGCCCCAGTTCCCGCCCGGGCCTCTTCCTCCACACCTCCCCGCAAGCTGAGGGAGCCAGCTCTGGCCTTGACCAGCCCAGAAGGGGGCTCCCACGGTGCAGCGGCGGGCTGAAGGGCTCCTCAAGTGTGGCCAGAGTGAGCGCCAAGGCCGAGGAGGTGCGGAGAGCGAGTGAGGGCTGTGAGGGCTGCCAGCACGCTGTCACCTGTCAGTGGTATGTCACATCCAAGATTAGATGATGAAAGACTGAGGCCCATCTTGGGCTTTTTTCTCTGATCTCTCACTCTGGGAAGCAAGCTGCCATGTGAGTCTGCAGAGGCCCACCTGGCCAGGAACGGAGGCCTCCCTCCAGGCTGCCAGCATCCCCTTGCGTGCACTTGGAAGTGGGTCCTCCAGGCCAGGCAAAGCTTCGGGGGCTGCAGCCCTGGCTAACAGCTTGATCCAAATCCCATGAGAGACCCTGAGCCAGAACCAGCCAGCTAAGCCACTCCTGGATCCCGATGCTGAGAAATTGTTGTTTAAAGTTGCTAAGTTGGGGACAATCTATTAGGCAGCAATAGGTAGCTATTACAAGAGATACTTTCAGCCTCTGTTTTTTCTAGTATTGGTAATTTTTAGTCCCTCCAACGGGGCACTTCGCCAACTTTTCAGTAACTCAGAGCACTTTTTTCCATTTTCCTGAAGTGTGCAGAGATTCATTTTCTCTTTTAAAAATTTTCAGCTTATTTTCAGCCACTGATCTCTGCATTCCCATGTTCTAATATTAAACAAGGCCGAAAGAGGATGACTTAGAATGAACTGATGTCTGAAAATGGAGAATTTGCTGGGACAAGTGATGTGGCTTATCATTGGGCTTCACTGACATTGAGGGTGAGGTGCAGAAGGGACCATGAGGACCCTCTGGGCCAGCAGTGCTCAGAGGGTGGTCAGAGATCGCCTCTCAAAATCATGGGGACTTGAGGCTCATCCTCAGACACGCCCACTTGGAATCCAGAGGGGTGGATCTTGGAGTCTGCCTCCTTGACAAGGGGCCCCGGGGATTTTCCCCAGTACCCTGACCCTGACCCTGACCTGGACCCGGACCCCTGCTGCAGGCCCACTCTCCTCTGTTGTTGAAAGGAAGTCTTATCCGCTCAGGCTGCCATAACAACCTACTACACACTAGAGAGCTTAAATAACAGAGTCCACAGCTTAAATTTATTTTCTTGCAATTCTAGAGGCTGCAAGTCCAAGATCAAGGTCCAACAGTGTCAGTTTCTGGTGAGGGCTGTCTTCCTCATTTCCAGATGACTGCCTTCTCCCCTTCTTGCTGTGTCCTCACAAGGTAGGAGAAGGGGTGGTAGAGAGAGAGAGAGAGAGAGAAGGAGTGGGGTGGGGAGAAAAGGGAGATGGAGGCGCCATCTCATGCATATACATGAGATCCTACGGTTTGGCATATTTTTCACATGAAAAGCAGGATGGTGAAGTGTATTCAAAAGAACATTGAATTTCAAGCTTAAAGACCTGGGGTCTCATCTCACTTCTCCACTTAAATCTTTTGTGATCCTAACATTTAAAAACCTAATTTTTCTGAGGCTCAATTTCCTGGTCTGTAAATTCGGGATAACAAAACTCGCAGTCATGATAAGGACGAAAAGAATGAGAGCCATGGAAGGTGACCAGCACACTCAAGGACATAGACAGGCCCGCATCTGTATTGGTTGAAGACAGAGGATGGAGGAGAGAGAATCAGCCCCAGCCTGGGAGCAGTGGGAGCAAAGGCCTGGGGTAGCAAGTGCATGGTGGGGCGGGGAACTGGGCAGAAGAAGGCGGCTAGAGCTTACAGCGTGTGAGGGGTCAGCAGCTGTGGGCAGGATCTGCAGGGACTTCGAGGGAGTGATGGGCTCTGCTGTTTATTTGCATGCCCACTCGGCTCCCACCCAGATCTGTCCCCCAGACCCCCGACCCTATGCCCAGAGCACTTGTCCTCCTTGCTCTGAGGGGCACTTGACTGCCCTGGACCCCGTTCCTGTCTCTCCATTTCTCTGCAAGAAAGTGGACTCCTCCTTTGTCTCTTTCCCATCTCTTCTTTGCTGTATGTTAAGGTTAAGCTGGACCAGAACAATCCAGAGACCAATGAGGATGTGAATGGCCAGCCAGAGAGCTGATATCTGTTAAGGCTTTGTCACCCTGTGGCCTTAGCCATGTTGCTTCTCCTCTCTTGGTGTCAGCTGTTGATTTGCAAAGCTGGGGCTGGACCCGATGAACAGCGCTCAGTCAAAGGCCTTTTGTAGTTGAAATATTCCAGAGGATGCTGTCACTTGGAAATACATTCTCTCAGGTGAGTGAGTAATAAATGCAACTTAAAAGGCAGACAAAATATATTCCAGCAACAAGCCCAAGGGGGTGGGTAAGGAAAAGGTCTCTGAGGGTGAAAAGGATAAGGACTTCTGGGCTGGGAAACCTCCAAGTTCCCATCTCTTTGTGAGAGTCTGTGAGTCTGTTACATTTCAAGTCAGCTTCAGAAAGCACTTTCTAACTGGCAAAATGGCCCCATGATGGAAGGCACCACTCTGGGAGAGAAAGAGCCCCCTGTCACCAGCGTGTGCAAACAGAAGCCAGGCAAACCATTGGCAAGGACACTGTAGGATGGAGGTTGTAAACGGAAATGTGTTCAAAGGCCAGGAACGTATTTTGAGAGAGAGAGAAGAGAGGTCACATTCACATAACTTTGATTACTGTATATTGTTAAAGTTGTTCTATTTTATTACTAGCTATTGTTGTTAATCTTTTACTGTGCCTAATTTATAAATTAAACTTTATTTTAGGTATTTACATATAGGGAAAACCATAAGCTATGTTGAGTTTGGTACTATTGAGGTTTAAGGCATCCACTAGGGTTCTTGGAATGTATTAACACTTTCATCCTGCCTGTTCCTAAATCGGGATTATTTTGTAATCTCGTGATTACATGTTTATAATAATTAGCATGTAATTTTACAGTAAATAACATTTATAGTAATTCTCAGATCATTGGGTCTGACAGCCAAATTTCTTTTTAAAGCTTGATGTTAAATATATTTTAAAGTGATCATAATTTATTGAATTTTTTTGAAAAAGAACAATGGGGAGGATAAGGGGGACTACTATAGATACAAACAACAGAATATTATTCAGCCTTTAAAAAGAGGGCACTCCTGCCATTTGCTACAGCACGTATGGACCTGGGGCACATTATGCTAAGTGAAATAAGTCAGGGAGATGATTCTTATTTGTGGATGTAAAGAGCAGCCTCTGCATGTTTCATATACAAGCCCACTGCATCTGCTTTGGTGGATTCTGCATCACTGAGCCATAAGTATGTCAGTGGTTGGATGTCAAGAGCAGACGATGTTGATGACAACTGGGCAGGTAGCATCTCCAGTGTGGAATGCTGAACAAAGGGATGATTCACATCCCAGGTGGGACAAAGCAGGACAGTACAAGATTTCATCACGCAGTTTAAAACTTATGAATTGTTTATTTTTGGAATTTTCTATTTAATACTTTCGTACTGTGGTTGACTGCAGGGTAACTGAAACTGTGAAAAGTGAAAACGTGGATAAGGGGGCACTGTTGTACCAAAGTGTCTTTATCCATCTAGCCATCACACAGAAAGACAGATCAATACTGCATGATCTCACTCACATGTGGAATCTTAAAAAGGTGAACTCACAGAAACAGAAACTAGAAGGGTGGTTATACCAGCGGTGAGGGGTAGGGGAAATGGGGCAAAGTTGGCCAAAAGGTACAAACTTGCAGATGAAAAAGTTCTGGAGACCTAATGTACAGCATGGCTATTATTAACATACAGTTAATAATATAGGAATGATTCCTTTGTTCAGCATTCCACACTGTAGATGCTATCTGCCCACAAGTCATCGACATCATCTGCAACTATAGTTAATAACTATAACTATATAGTCAACAACTATAGTTCATATTCACGAATAACTACTAATTAATAACTAACTACACAGTTAATAAAATTAGCCATGCCTGGCTAATTTTCATCCTTGTTACTGTACAGAATTCCTCAGTGTGACTATACCACAGTTAATTCATCCACTCCTGTTGCTGGCCATTTAGGATGTTTCCAGTTTCAGTCTGTTACAAATCATGTTGCCATAAACAGTTTTGAATGGCTTTTGATGGCGGTGTGTACGCATTTCTGTTGGGTGCATACCTAGGAGTGGAATTGCTGGGTCACCAGGCACGCATGTGTTCTGCTTATAGTAGAAAATGTCTATCAGCTTTTCAAAGGGGATGTATCCATTTATATACCCTGATAGCTGTGGATGAGTTGGATGCTCCAAATTTCCCTGTATTTAAATATTAACCACAAATTTTTAAACACCCTTTGCAGGCCAAACAAAATACAGATTTTATCTGTAGCTGCCTGTTTTCAATCTCTCAAGTGGAGAGAATTCAAATGGCAGAGCAGCTGAGGATTAGACAAGAGCGTTTCTAATATCTCTTTTTGCTGGAGAGCTCAAAATTGGCTCCAGCAAATGGTTCGAGTCTTTTTGATTCCTCCACTCCCACCCAATACCCGCCCCCAAAGCTTGTAAAACAGGCTTCCCCCTCCCTACTTACCTCCCTAGACTGCCGTGAAGATTTACTAATAAATGTCTGCACATCAGCCAGTGAAGAGAAGCAGGGTTGTAAGTAGACAATAATCATGATACTAATCAGCATCACATCCAAGGGCGTGACTCCATTAAGCCAGCCCTTGCCCCACCACTGACCCCCATCCATTCAGCTGCTCACTCCACTATTCTGTAAGCAATTTTCAGGCATCTGCTCTGGGCTGGGCCCTCAGTTATAGGCTGGAGACCCAGAGGAGGGCCTGGAAGAGTTCCTGGACTCACCCTCCATGGTACGAAGGAGGAAACTGAGACCCAGGAACAGAAAGGAATCTGCCCAGGTCACAGCACCCTTCAGGCACAGCTAGAGGCTGAAGCCCCTAACTCTAGCTCAGGCTCCTTTCTGTACCTGTGAGGCCCCAGACATTCTCAAAAGGACCCCCCTTTTCCCCTGGCACTGCCTCTGTGCCACTCCCTGTACCCCCCACTGCCTCTAGTCCCCACCAGTTCCTCTCTTTGCAGCTGCCTTGATGAGAAAGGGATTCTCCCACCCCCTCCCAATTTCCCAGTCCTTTTCTTTCTCCTCAAATCTGTCAGGCTGGCAACCCTATCTGGGACTCACCGTGTCCACCCTGCCTCTCTGTTTCTGCACTGAGGTCCTCCTGGGTGGAGACTTTTATGAGGTTCTGGTGTCGGACAGAGCTGGAACTGAATCCTGACCCTGCCTCTCTAACTAGATGTATAACCTTGGGCATGCCAAGGTTAACTTAACCTCTCTGTGCCTCAGTTCTTACATCTGTGAAATGGGGATATCAACAGTACTTATCTCCTGAGGTAGGTATGAAGAATAAATAACAAAGTGTTTGGAAACCATTAACCTCAAGGCTAGACAGGAGTTTTGAGACCCAGAGAGATGAAGGCACCAGTCTGTGGTCACATAGCATGTCTGTGGAAGAGGCAGGAACTAATCTAGGTCTCCTGGGTCCCAGGTCTAGGCTCCATGCACCACCTTCGAGGGATTTCTGCTGGGCTGTGCAGACCAGTTGGATAGAAGTTTTAAGTCAGGCGGTAATGAGACTAAGCACCAAGAAAGAAGCCCATTTCCAGCCCTGACAAAAGGCTGTTCTCCTTAATGGGAGCCAACCATATACTAGGTGTACACATGCTTTATAGTCATGAACTCTCGTCTTTGCTACAAAGGAGGCAACCACTTTACAGAAGAGAATATTGAGGCTCAGAGAAGTCCACAAGCCCAGTAAGTAGTGGAGCAGAGTGACACAGGTAGGGCATGTGACTTTGCGAGACACTAGGCTGCCACCTGCTGTGAGATTAGGTTGTTTACATCTGCATAAACCAGTCCTCAGATAATTGCATGGGTGCTGGAGACTGAAGTGGGTATTGAGATCTCGTTTATTAGAACAGGCAATTGCATCTTGGATAGCCCCTGGGTCCTTATAGAATGACTTTTTCGGAAAACCTCTAGCTTACCTTCCACGCTCTGGCCCCACCACCTTCACCTTTGCCTTTACCTTCACTGTCAGCAGGGGACTTCAGAGAGATGCACTTGCTGTGGTGTTGGGAATCATATTCTTTTTTTTCTTTTTCTTTTTCTTTTTCTTTTTTTTTTTTTTTTGCGAGGGAGTGGGGAAGGTCTTTCTATGTTGCCCAGGCTGGCCTCAAACTCCTGGGCTCAAGCAGTCCTCCTGCCTCAGCCTCCCAAATAGGTGAGGAAATCACATTTCCTGTTGCTGAATCCAGATCGCACTCTGCCTGTTTTCCTCACTGGCTTCTGGGCATTTCCCTTCCCGCTCTTGACCTCAGTTTCCTCATCTGACTCAGTGGATCCTTCAAAGCGACCTTGACTCCCAGGCAGCCACACTTTCCCCAACATTTCTACCTGCTCCAGGCAGGTGAGACTCAGCTGGAGGCCAGAAGGAAAGCAATGGATTAGAATGATTCACACCAGGGAGTGAATGGCTGACGCCTCCCTACCACTCCCCTCCTTCCTTATCTTTGCCTTAAAATAAAAAGCAAACACACACAAACAAAAACACCAGGGCAGTATCCTGGTGGCATCTTATGTGGACTGAAGAAGAGATGGGAACTAATGAGGAAGACAGGAGAGTGTGGGAACAGAAACCTCCACAGCTTGAGGCCAAACCTCAGGCTCTGGAATCGGACAGAGCTGAGCTCAAATCAGTTCTGCCACTGACCAGAATTGTGGCCTTGGCAAGTTCTTACCGTCTCTGAGTCTCAGTTTCCACATCTGTAAAAGAGAATAACAACCCCTGCCTCTGTGACTTGTAGTGACTTTTGAGCAAGATAACACACATGCAGTGCCCAGCACCGAGCTGCGCTCCTGATGTGTGCAAGGAGGTGTGGAGTCTCCTTCCTTCTTTCCTTGTATCCCACCACAGGATGTAGGCTTCCTCCCACCTCTACCTCAGGATCTGGGTGTGTGGGCCACGAGTAGGGTGGTCTGCCCCTGCCATCCAGGATGGGAGTGTGGCAGGTGACCTCCCTCCCAGAAGCCCCTCACCCTACATTTTCTGGCTGGGTGCAGATTTTGGAAGCTGAGGGTTGGCTGTGGGACAGGCCTGGCTCCAGACTACGGGGTGCCAGCTGGGGTGGCAGTGGGAAGCAGCTTGCCTCGAGGCAAGTTTGGCTCAGCCCACTGCTTTGTTTAGCTTCATACATTCAACTCCTCGCTTCTATTTGAAAACCTGAGTCTGATGGGATGGCCTGGCAGCTGGTGAGAAATGTGGGGAGCTGCATCTGGGCAGTGGGATGCCTGACTGCATGTATGTGACAGCCTGGCCCTCTCTCTGCCTGGGACGGCATTCATTCATTCACTCATTCAGCCATCAAAAATCTACTAGGTGCCTGCCATCTCCCAGGCTCTGTGATAAATGCTGGGATCCAGCTGCTGGGCAAGACTGACATGGCCCCTGCTCTCCAGGATCTGGGTGTGTTGGCCGGGAAAGGGCCATTACTCAAAGGAAGCACAAGCTGGTGTAAAGTGGTCAGTGCTCTCAGGGGTGGGCATATACTATCATTAAGGTGCGTGATGGGCATTAACCCGGTGGAAGGGACAGTGGCTTTGTTCCGGCCAATCCAATCATCCAACATTGACTTCTATCTACTCTGTGCTGGACCCTGTACTAAGCCCTTGATTGAATTGTCACTCTACTCACCAGAAGCTCCTTGAGGGCTGTGCCGAGGAGTAATTATTCTCCCCTGTACCTTCCCTGCAACACCCCAGCTTGATTGTGCAGAAGGGACTCAGATACTGGAGCTGGAATTAAAAGCCATGCAGAAAAGCAGAGAATCGTTCCTGGCTGAATAGGGATTTCATGGAGGATCCCAGATTATCACCGGCATTACTTGGAATGCTGGGGAAATGAGAGACTCAGGATCGAGTCCTGATTCTGCTACTCACAGGCTGTGTGGTCTCAGGCAAGCCCTTTCCCTCTCTTGTCTTTAATTTCCCCTCTTGTACAAGAAAGGGGTTGAAGCAGGTCAACTCCAGAGTCCAGGTCACAAGGTCTAGTACAGAACAGGGGCCTGGGAATGCCTACGTCATTTGTCACCGGGGGCCAGATGGGGATGGGACATGCAGCACTAATTGGTGTCATTAACACTTTCATCCTACCTGTTCCTAAATTGGGATTATTTTGTAATCTGATGATTACATGTTTATAGTAATTAGCATGTAATTTTATAGTAAATAGCGTGTTTATAGTAATTATCAGATCATTGGGTCTGACAGGCAAATTTCTTTTTAAAGTTTAATGTTAAATATATTTTAAAGTGATCATAATTTATTGATTTTTTTTAAAAGAACAATGATAATATGGTGATAGGTTCTGGGACACATGAGATAGGATTCTAGATCAAAAAGGAAGCAGAGATTTGCTTCCAAAGAATAGAATGTAGAAAAGGAAATAGCAGCTCCACCATGGAGACTCCACTTTACCCAAGTGATCCAGGTGAGCGTCCCCAGTGATGTCATGTGGCTATCATGTATCCATTGGTATGATGTAGCCAGAGGGCACTTCATCTCTGTTGAGTGTTTTCCATAAACCTTAACCTGTCTAAGCATGAGAAGAACATTAGACAAACCCAGACTGGGGACATTCTACAAGATCCCCAGTCAGTCCTCCTTAGAACTGTCAAAGTCATGGAAAACAAGGGAAGACTGAGAAACTATCCCAGACCAGAGGGGACCATGGAGACTCATGACAACTAAATACAATATATGCTGGATGGGATACCAGTGCAAAAAGAGGACATTAATGGGAAGACTGGTGAAATCTAAGTAAAATCTAGACTTTACTTATTAGTAATGTACCAATATCTAATGTCTTTTTTTGATGTGTGTAGCATGATAATGTACAATGTTAACAATGGAGGAAACTGGATAAGGGGTACATGGAAATTCTCGGTACTATATATGTAAATTTCTTGTAAATCTGAAATTATTCCAAAGTAAAATGTTTAATTTTTTTAAAAAAGAAAGAGAAAAACATTTGTATACCAAAATTAATAAAGTCATTTGGCAAAAATGGGAGAAGAATGATTAATAAACAAAGTACCTTACTTCTTAGAAAATGCCATAGAAAAACTCATTTCATCCTAGTTGATGGGGTTAAGATTTTTAGTAGTTATAAAATTACTGAGAAAAAATTTTGAAACTAAACCAAAATATGAGGATTTGTGTAAGATGTTGTCTTATAACCTCCATGCCTTGGCCTGGTGTTAAAATCAGAGCTGCAGAAGGTGCAGGAAAACAAGGGTCACTAACTCTGGAAGGGTTCCTAAAAGCTTTTTAGAAGAGGGGGCATTTTGAATAGGGTCTTGAAGGATATATAGGAGTTATCAAGCTAACTAGAAAAGATAAGAATAGGAATCCCTGCAATTATATTTAATAATATTTATTGGTTACCTGCTAATTGCCTAGCACTAGACTAGGCCCTGAGACTTTAGCTATAAATTAAACCGAGAAATAGTATCTGCCTTCACGGTGTTTTTTTTTTCTTATTACTTTCTACAACAGAAATTACACTGTGGTAATGATGGTGTGTATTTGTTTGTCTGGTAGGTATCCTAGAACTATCGATCACTGGACCTACCCACCCACTGTGCCCACTCTGACTTCTAAGGGACGACACTACTCCACATTCAGCTTCTGCTGCCCAGGCCTCCGTGTTCTTGCTCCAGGCTGGCGTTACAGGTATGAGACCTGTGCAGTTGTACAGGCACTTGATTTTTATGCTCTACTGTGGCTGTCTTGAAATTCCTAGTAATTTGGCTGGGCGTGGTGGCTCACACCTGTAATCCCAGCACTCTGGGAGGCCGAGGTCGGCGGATCACCTGAGGTCAGGAGTTTGAGACCATCCTGGCCAACGTGGTGAAACCCTGTCTCTATTAAAAATACAAAAGTTAACCAGGCATGGTGACGCACGCCTGTAGTCCCAGCTACTTGAGAGGCTGAAGCAGGAGAATCACTTGAACCCAGAAGGCGGAGGTTGCAGTGAGCTGAGATCATGCCACTACACTCCAGCCTGGGCAACAGAGTGAGACCTGGCTCAAAAGAAAAAAAAAAAAAAGAAATTCTTAATAATTTTACCCTTCAACTTGCTTTGTAGTGAAGTCTGATAGCACAATGGAGCCTGCACATGAGCAGAGGAGATATGCCAGGTGGTAAGGCATGCCTGCTTGGGCTCAGGTCTGCAGGGACAGTGGACACTGTGCTGATCAAGCAGTTGGCCTTGCCACCTGAAGTGCATACACACTATACCTGGGGCAGTCCAGGGTGTGGTAGGACCCTGAGGGGTGGCCAGGCCCAGGACCTGGGCTCATATTGGTGGCAGTGGTGGCAGGAGTCAGGCCCCAGGAGAGAGGAGATGTGGCTACACTGCAAACAAACCACGCTTGATGGCGAGTGAGCCCTTTGCCCTGCAGCAATATCATCAAGCCAGGTACCTAGGAGAGACTGAGTGATGAGCTGCTTCCTTTCCAAGGGTGACCACCAGCAGGAGAATGTGCTGTTGAGTGACTAACGTCATTTTCAGTTGTGTCCATTGAAAAATGGGGTTAAAAGTATAAATTTTGATGACCTAAAAAATGAATTTGTAGAAAAATGAGCCAAAGAAAGCTTATAATCAATCAAGATATTACTAAAGTTTTCTTGGAGGATATAGAAAAGAAGAAATAAGCAACTCCATAGACTCAAAACCTCAAAAACTACTAATATTTGGGTGTATTTCTCTCTAGATTTTGCTATGCATATTTTGACACAATTTGAATAACATATATTCCATCAAGTGAATATACCATATTCGCTTTCCTTGACATTTATGTGGTTTCCAATTTTTTATATTGACTTCACTTTACATCCTTGTGCCTAATTGTACTTTTAAATAAACTGTTTCATTTCAAAAAAGCATAAAGTTTTTCATGAATTTCAAGTAATTTTTAAGCCCAGAATCTCTGTTCTTTTTTCTCTATGGTCTCCTTAGGTGAGCCATTCACTCATGTGTTTGGTTATTTCAGTACTGACTTCTCCTTAACTTTATAATAATCAAATTTAATAGCTTAGATGAAATGGACAAATCCTTTGGAAGATGCAAACTACCAAAGCTTCACTCAGGAAGAAATAGATAACAACAATAACCCTATATCTATTAAACAAATTGAATTTAAGATTGAAAAGCTTCCAACAAAGGGAACTCCAGACTCAGATGGCTTTACTGGTGAATTCTAATACCAAGTCACTTGAGGAAGAAATAATACCAATTCTACATAAACTTTTACAGAAAATAGAAGAGGAGGAAACACTTCTCATTTTATAAGGCTGACATTTCCCTGATACCAAAAGCAGACAAAGACTCTCCAAAAAAGGAGAAAACTACAGTCTAAAATTAATCATGAATATAGATGCAAAAATCCTCAACAAAATATTATCAAAGCAAATTCAGCCGTACACACAAAGAATAATTCATAATTGCCACATTGGGAAATAAACTAAATGTCTTTCAACCGGTGAATAAATAAGCAAACTGCGGTGCATTTATGCAATGGAATACTGCTCAGCAATAAAAAGGAAGACTCAAAAGGCTTCATACTGTAGTCAGCTATTTATATGACATTCTGGAAAAGGCAAAGTTATAGGATCAGAAAATAGATGATTGATTGCCAGGATGGGGAGAAGGATGTCGATGGAGGCACAGCATAAGGGAATTTTTTTGAGGTGATAGAATGGCTCTGTATCTTGATTGATGTAGTGGTCAGTTGACTGTGTATGTGTCAAAACTCACAGAAATGTATACCAAAAAGCATACATTGTATTATATGTAAATTATATGTAAATACAACATGCAAATAATACCTCATTTTAGTATATGTAAAGAATACCTTAATTTAAAAAAGAATTAAAAGGCCATCTATGCTTCCATTTATGATGTCCTGGAAAAGACAAAACTAAAGGGACATAAAATAGACCAGGATTGTAGGAGTTGAGGGTGGAAAGAGGGGTCTGATTACAAAGAGGCAGGAAGCAGCACTTGGGGTGATGGAAATATGCTATGTCTTGATTATGGTGGTGGTTACAAGGCTGTATGTGTTTCATAGATCTGTATACCTCAAGCTGGTGAATTTTAGTATATGTAAAACCTTGATACATCTAACTTTAAAAAGTCTTATGCCCTGGATCTCACATGACTGCTTGGTTTATCTATGGCAGCCATCCTTAAAAGGACATATGTATACATTTTTCTCAAGGCATTTATTTATGTCAAATTATCATCAAATGCCCTGCCTCCAGATCTCAGTTTTCTAATTGGTAAAATGGGGATTTGGCCCTTGTTATCATGTCTTTTAATGGAGAAGGGCATGTATATTAGGCTGTTCTCTCATTGCTATAAAAACAATACTTGAGACTGGGTAATTCATAAAGAAAAGAGGTTTAATTGGCTCACAGTTCTGCAGGCTGTATGAGCATGGCCCCAGCTCTGCTCGGCTTCTGGTGAGGATCTTAGGAAGGTTACAATCATGGCGGAAGGAGAAGCAGAAGCAGGTGTCTCACATGGTGACAACAGGAGCAAGGCTGGGGGAAGTGCCACACACTTCTGAAAAAACAGATCTTGGCCAGGCACAGTGGCTCACCCCTGTAATCCCAGCACTTTGGATGCCGATGTGGGTGGATCACTTGAGGTCAGGAGTTTGAGACAAGCCTGGCCAACATGGTGAAAACCCGTCTGTACTAAAAATACAAAAATTAGCCAGGAGTGGTGGCCCGTGCCTGTGATCCCAGCTACTTGGGAGGCTGAGACAGGAGAATCGCTTGAACCTGGGAGGTGCAGGTTGTAGTGAGCCGAGATCAAGCCACTGCACTCCAGCCTGGGTGACAGAGCGAGAGTCCATCTCAAAAACAAAAACAAAAAAACAGATCTTAAGAGAACTCATCATCTCGAGGACAGCACCAAGCCAGGAGGGATCCTTTCTCACGACCCAAACACCTCCTACCAGGCCCCACCTCCAACAATGGGGATTACATTTCAACACGAGATCTGGGCGGGGACAAATATCCAAACCACGTCATCATGGTTTTGAAGTTTGACAATCCTAAATTCAAAATCTGTCTCCATGACTTCCCAGCTGTGTGCCTTGGCACCTTAGGTCACCTTACCAAGCCCCAGTTACCTCATAGGAAAGCTGCGAGGACCAAATGGCAGAGTGCATAGTCAGGTGCAATGACAGGCACCCAGTAAACCTGCCATAAGTCGCACCAGTGTCTCAAGTCCTGCTAGTCCCAACGCATACAGAACTGTACAGGGAGACACAGGACTCTGGGATGGGCACCTGTGGTGGGCCAAATAATGCGCCCCAGACATCCACATCCTTATCCCCAGGACCTGGGAATGTTGCCTTGTGTGGCAAATGAGACTTTGCAGATGGGATTAAGGACTTCAGATGGGGAGATTATCTGGCTTATCCAGGTGGACCAAATGGAATTACAAGGATCCTTACAAGGGAAAGAGGGAGTTAGGAGAGACAGAGGCAGAGAAGGGGATGTGCAAACAGAAGCGGAGGTTGGAGTGACGTGGGTCCACCAGCCAGGGAATGCAGATCGCCTTGCTGGAGAGGCAAGGAGACGGAGCTTCCCCTGGAGCCTCCAGAGGGAGCCAGCTCTGGTGACCCATTGACACTTCTGACCTCCACGAAGCCACCGAGTTTGTGGCACCATGTTACAACAGTCACAGGAAATCAACCCAGCGTTTCGGGTGAAGGGATCCTATTTCCCAGACCAGTGGGACTTGGTGTGGTGCATGAAGGGCATAGCTCTGATTGTGAATTCCATGTTCTTGCAACTGGGCCCGACTGGGGCAATAGAGAATGCAGGGCCCCAGCAAACATGGAAGCTCTGAGTACAGTTGCGCCTGACCATGGTCTAATGCGTGCCGTCCACCTCCTCGCTCCTGGCTCACAGACCCACCCAGTGATCCTGCCTCTGTCCTCTCACCCCCACACCATGAAGCAGCTGCCGGTAGGCTGGACCTCCCTAGGGAAAACTGTTAAGTGTGTGTCCACTCCAGAAGCATGACCCTCCCCGGTTTTCTCAAGGACCGTCCTGAAAACTTCACCCTGCGTGTGATGACAAACCAGTATTAAATTTGGAAGCGATTCAGATCTTACCTTTTTTTGGCTTTGTTTTGTTTTGAAGGTGATTTCCACGGACGTCCACTGGAGGGTGCTGCGTACGTGTTTATAGGAGGCTCTGAACGCAGAATGCAGCATCCGCGTGGCATGCAAACACTGAAGTAGAGAAACACGGACAAAGACATATCTACACACATGTGCCTATGTTCAGACATATGGATGCACACAGACTCACAAATCATCACACACATAGCACTCACACATATGCGGATAGATGTGTATATCTATATACAGTCATGCGTCACTTAACACGGACGCGTTCTGAGAAAGGCGTCATTAGGCAGTTTCCTCTTTGTGTGAACATCCTAGAGTGAACTTACACAAACCTAGGTGGCAGAGCCTACTACACACTGAGGCTGTATGGAATAGCCTATTGCTCCCAGGCTACAGACCTGTACAGCATGTACTGCACTGAACACTGTAGGCAATTGTAACACAATGATAAGTATTCGTGTATCTAAGCATAGCTAAACATAAAAAAGGTACAGTGAAAATGCCATATTATAATTTGACTGGGCCACTATCGCATATGTGGTCCATCACTGATGGAAACTTCGTTATGTGATACGTGAATATGGAGGTACATAAACACCAGCAAGTACGCACGCAAACATGTACTCATGAACACAGTCATGGTGCCATAAAACACACATACAGAGGCCCACGAAGCACATATCCACATACACGGTAGATATGTTCAGATACACACATACAGGTTTACATAGGTTCATCTACACACACATACACACACACACACACACACACACACACACACACAGAGACCATGAATCCATATGTGCATGTAGCCAATTATTATTGGCAGACAAACAGCCACGTGCAGAGTGTCATGAATACACATTCTGACATTCAGACTTAAGCATAAAAACACACATGCATCCGTAGCTAAACACCAACACGTGCACACATACATGTACTCCCTAGCCTGGGCCTTTGCTACTTCACTTGTTCAAAAAATGCAATCCCTTGAGGGATGATTAACACTGTGGTGTTTTCTAAAGAAAACAATGGAAATGTCAACTTCATCATCCCTACGGAACTGTTTTATTTTTTAAATGCTAGTGAAAGGCATTTCTAATAATGCACTGAGTCTTTTAAGAGAAAAATAGTAGCCCTGCTCTGACAAAGCAGAAAACCCAAACTATAGTTTTGCAAACACCTAATTAACATATGGAAGGCTCAGAGCTACTCTAAAAGAGATTCTGTTGTTTTTTTTTTTTTAAAAAAGTGGAGAAATTTCAGATTCAGATAAAACCAAAAAATTACGTGAAGTTGAAGAATCGTTAGGTCCAAACAAGTCCTTCCTTCTCAGAAAGGGTGATGATAAAGAAACATGGAGACTTTGCAAATGATTATCAGATGGCCAGGCCTGGAAATTTGCCTTTGATGAGACAAAGGCATTAAAATAAAGGAACACATGAAAGGAGAGAGAGAGAGAAAAGGGCCTATGAAAATAGTTGATTCTATAATAACATTGCAGAGCTGGGAAAAGTCTGCTGTCAGAAATGCATTCCGCTTGGCGGCCAAGCCCTGCCATGAAGTGAGAGTGGAGCGTACTCCAGCAGAGGATCCAGGGGGTGTGAGCAGCTTTGCATGGACATACGCTGTTTATTGCTCTGCCTCTCTTCTCAGGATCCTCAGAAGGCAGGGGAGGATGCTCAGGGTCTGGGCAGGACACCCAGGTCCAAGTCCCATTTCTGCCACCCCCATAGCAGCTCCCTGCTCATCCCTGGGTCTCGATCTCCCTAGGTATACAGTGAAGAAGTTGCCTTCTCTAATCGCTAAAGCTCCTTCCTCCTCTGACACTATCATTACCAGCTCCCTGCACCTCTGACACCCCACTGCATCTGGTGACCGGAATCATTGCAACTGGCTCTGTTTGTGCATTTAACAAAGTGCCGGTTCCAGCCCATCAGCTCAATACCAGCGAACAATAGCTCAGGAATAGATAAAAGGCATTCATCAGGCAGCCAGGCCCAATTATCATGTCACGCTGAATGAAAGTATTTTAAAATCTTTTCTGACAAGAAAATATTCCATGTAGGTACCTTCAAATTAGCTGGAAAATCCAGAAAATTTGCTATTAGGCCTTCTTTGAAGAACCTTTATTCCCCCCCACTGTTCCAGAGGAATTCCTTGGATATTATTAATTCCTTCCAAGAGTGTGACCTTGTGCCTCCTGCTGGGACTGAGACACTTTTCCTGTCTGCTCAACTCCACAGGAGCCATTGCAGAGATGACACACACATGGCCCGAATGGGAGATCACCTGTCCATCAATTTCAAGTTTCGGGTGGGCGCTAGTGGAAATTCTATTCAATTTTGCTCCACCAGCATTTGCTGAACATCTGTTGTGTGTCTGCGAGCCCTGTGATAAGAGCTGGGTCCACCCAGCTCTTGCCCCTGAAGGGAGACTCCACTAAAGGGGGCATGCTTACAAACTGATCAGTGTCAGGGGGAGGTCATGTACCAGAGTGGAAAGCCAGACAGACTTCATTTTGAAGCCTGATTTCATCACTGGCTGTGTAACTTTGGGCAGGGGACTTCACCTCTCTGAGTCTCACTTTCCTCACCTCCAGAATGGGGGAGAGGCACATAACTCTGGGGGTTGTTGTGAGGAGGGACAGTTTCAGAGGAGGCAGGCCATCCCTCCCTTTGACCCACATTGTGGTCAAGGCCTGGCATCCCAGCCTTGTCCCTGGCTCCCTGGGCTGAAGGGTTGTTTCTGACCTCTTCTCCACTCACAACACACAGCAATCTTTCTGAGGCTTTACCTTCAGCTTAATGGTGCAGATGGCTCCATGTGGCTGTGGCCTGGAAGAAGAGATTTCTTTGGCATGGTGAGAAATTGTGTCAAATGTAGAGCTACCTGGAACTCGTGGCTCTGGTGCGGAGATCTGAAAAGGCAACAGCAAGCACTTGGTGGAAAAGAGACTGACTCAGGGTATTAATTTCCAAGTGAATACAGAACAATCTGCTTGCATCTTCATGTGACTGTGGGTTTGTGCAGGAGCAGTTGCTAACTACGGGAGATTTCTCATCAACCCACAGAATTCCAGGGCTGGAGGGGGATCTTAGAGGCCAGCTAGTTCTTGTTTTACAAGTGGGGAAACAGATCCAGAGAGGGGAAGGAGCCTGCTCAACAGCACACAGTGAGCCATGAAAAAGTTGGGCCTGGATCCCAGATGTCCTGTGCCCTTGGTCTCTGTTCCTCTTTTGATCCTGCTGTGCCGCAGATCACCACCTAGAGGACTGGGATTGGGCTCCTCTTTCCAGCCTTCCTCCTGGCCCCAGTCCCCTTGGTTCTGCCTTGCCCGAGCCTACAGACTCTTCTTGTTCTCAGCCTTGGAGCATCTCAGGTTCTTCAGTGCCTTAGTGTGGAGATCCTGCCTCCACCAGCCCTGGGGACCCCCAGGCCTCAGGAGAAGTCCACACATTCCCACTGGCACCTCTTCAGTGGGATTACTCCCAACTAGTCAAAGTTGGGCTTTGTGGATGACAGAACCACAGAGTGAAGATTTGACTCTAAGTTAGCCCTCCATGAAAGGGGGAGCAATTGCACCAAGAACAGATAAGTGGTTCATGCCTGCCATCCCAGCGCTTCAGGAAGCCGAGGCAGGAGGATGGTGTGAGGCTGGATGTTTGAGACAGGCTGGGCAATACAGTGAGATTCCATATCTACAAACAAATTTTTTAAAATTAGCTACTCAGGAGGCTGAGGCAGGAGGATGGTTTGAGCCTGGGTGTTTGAGACAGCCTGGGCAATACAGTGAGATTCCATCTCTACAAACAAATTTTTAAAAATTAGCTACTCAGGAGGCTGAGGCAGGAGGATGGTGTGAGGCTGGGTGTTTGAGACAGCCTGGGCAATACGTGAGATTCCATCTCTACAAAAAAAAGTTTAAAAATTAGCTACTCAGGAGGCTGAGGCAGGAGACTTACGTAAGCCCAGGAGGTCGAGGCTGCAGCAAGCAGTGATCGCACCACTGCACTCTGGCCTGGGTGACAAAGCGAGATCCTGTTTCCAAAAAAAAAAGCACATCCTCACTGTGGCTCTCCCTCCAGCCTGCCTCCCTCCCATGCCTCTCACATCTCTCTCTGGACGGTACTCCCTCGGCTGTGTTGACTCTGCTTTCTGAAGGACGTAGCAGGGACACCTTGTTCTCCCTCCATCAGAAAGGTTCTCCTGAATCATGCATCTCACACCATTGTACCCCCAGATCACAGAGGCGTCGTGATCCAGAGGAGGGCTCAGGGTCCCAGCCAGGCAGATCTGAATGCTGGCCCCACTTCCGGCTGGCTCTGTAGACTGAGGAGGTTGCAGAGGTGGATACTGTGGGGAAGCTTGCTCAGCACCCTTCTGCACTCCTGGTCGGAGAGGCTGGAGAGCTGACCTTGTATTTTCTGTGTTCTCCCCACTGTCATGCAGGTACAGCCCTGGAGGCATCAAGTAGACACACCCCTGTGAGGTCTGCAAAATGCAAGCGAGTCAGGGGTCACTTTCCTTTCTGTCTCCTTGGCTGTTCCCAGCAGTGGGCAAGGCTGAGGTTTTCCTGTGGCTATGACCCAGCGTCTGTTACCCACGTCCCTGGAGCACTCAAGTGGCAGAATAGTCTGAATGCTTCCTCTGCACATCCCTGGTCAGAGCGAAATGAACAAAGTCCTATCTGGAGAAAGTACCGGGCAACACATGCTCAATTAGTAACTAGGAGGATGCAGATAGATGTTTTCCTCTTCCTAAGGAACCACAGCTGAACTGACTCTATGACTAGGGTGACTGCAGAAGTAAACACGAGCCACTTATCCCTTTGTTTTAAGAGACAGAGTCTGTGTTGCCCAGGCTGGAGTGCAGTGATATAATCATAAGCTCACTGCAGCCTCGACCTCCTGGGCTCATGAAATTCTCCTGCCCCGCCTCCCAAGAAGCTGGGACTACCAGGACGTGCCACCATGCTTGGTTAATTTTTAAATTTTTTGTAGAGATGGGATCTCACCATGTTGAACTCCTGAGCTCAAGCTATCCTCCTGCCTTGGCCTCCCAAAGTGCTTGGATTGAAGGCGTGAGCCACCACGCCCAGCTGATGCTTTAAAAATCTTAACTAAACCTGAACCTGCTTACTCTGAGCCTCGTGGTTCACCCTTTACGAAGTGCTTTCTCATGCATGAGCTCATGTGCCCCTCTGCTCAGCTGGGAGGTAGCAAACGTGGGGAAGGGTCACCATTCCCATTTCCAGAAGAGGCAGCATCAAGCAGGACCAGTGAAAGGTGCTGGGGTCAATGTGTCAGGCTGAGCTGGGCATCAGCTGCATGAGGACCTGGGAAGGGGTGCTGGGGCCAACAATCCCAGAGCCCAGGTGTGGACTAAAGAGTCATACAGACTAAGATACCCCTCATGTGCCTTTTACTACTTCTCTGCTTCCATAGAAACCTGGAGACTTGGGGATTATCTGTGGGGAGGTTCTACCTTCCCTTCCACCTTCATAATCACACAGGGCCTGGGGACCAGCTTCGTGTCAACAAGCCAGACAGTGAAACCTTCACTGCCAGTGCTGTCTAGTGAGGTGGGGTGGGCTCTCTTTGATCTGGGTTCACATGAGTGTGGGAGGAAGAGAAACAAGGCTGGCAAGGTGGGTTGCAGTGAAAGACCTTGATGACAAGGTAAAGCAGCTTCATATGACCTTGTAGGAGGGGGAAAGAGAAGAGTTTAAAACCTTCTGATCTCTAGGTAAGCTGCATGTTGGGAAGGGCACAGATGAGATGAAATCCATCCATCACACAAACACTCAGTGAGCGGCAAGTCCAGATGGGGCCTGTGACAGGGTGGGCCAGAACACAAGTGGGAGACCAGGAGAAGTCTCTAAAGCAGAAGGAAGAGACCAGCACCCAAGCTCTGGGCCAGGCACAGGCTGTTCACAGCTGGATGTCTCCATCTCAGACTGTATCTTTCGAGGCAACACCTTCAGTGGCAGCCCCAGAGGCCCACAGCTGCCAGCTTCCTCCCGTCTCCCTTGTAAACACAGATGTTTTATTACCTTGTCAAAGGAACACTCTTACAGCTTGCCTTGGGGAAAACAAAAATTCAGCCCCTTCAGCCTCCTGAAAAACTGCCATTGTGAGGTCTCTGACTTGAACACAAAACTGCTGCCTTCTCTTCTTTGAAAGCAGAGGAGGGCCTCCCCGCTTAGGCCTCGGTTCCTTTAGATGGGAAAGGTAGGGGTTGGATAAGAAGAACCTCTTCCTTACAGTTTACCAGATGATCTCCCTACTGGACTGGGGCCTGACGGCCTGGGCTGTGTCTCCCAGAGCACCTCCCAAGGTGTAGGCTCTCAAGACACGTTTGTGAATGAATGAATGAATGAATGAACACATACCTGAGAGTGCCTTTTTGCTGTGTTGTCTTGGGATTTCAAAGCAGCCTGTGAAACACAACTAGAGTTGCCCTCCACCCACTGGAAGTGAAATTGGGTGGCTGCTCCAGGGTTTCAGGCTCTTCTTGCCACCAGGTTTAGGGTTAGCCATGAACTTCCCGTGAGTTATTTCAGATCAGGGACAGAGAGGGCTGGGGCTGCTCCCAAAGGACACATATTTCTCAAGGACAATTGAATCCCTCAGTTCACACGACAGCTGCTGTCTGGTTTGATGCCCACTTCCCATCACATTCTAAATAATGATCCAGAAACCCCTGTTCCTGGGACCCAGTGAAGAATGACTGCCAAGGGCAAAGGGCAGCCCCAACTTAGCCTCTTGATGGCTGCCTCAGAAAGGCAGCTGGGATGCAGGAGAAAGAACTAGACATTGGGCTGGGTGAATATGGATCTGTCTGACCCACCCCTGTAACTTTGGGATGCAGGCAAGTTCCTGGATCTCTCTGTGACTCAGTTTCCTTTTCTGTAAGAGAGGAGGATTAATATGGATCCTGGGAACTGTAGGCTCAGAGTGCAAGAAGTGCTTGGTTAAGCTGGGTTCCTGTCCCTGGTTCCAGCTCTCCCTCCAGCCACTGAGGGACCTTGGCAGAGTCCCTTTCCACCTGAGCATCTGCAGAGCAGACCTCATCATATCCACCTCACAGAGCTGCAGTGAGGGTTAAATAAGATGATTTACATAAAAAGATTTGTAAACTGAGAAGTTTGTGCAATGCAATGGGCCTAATACTCTATTTTTAAAATATCTTCAAAGAAGATGACTACATGTTCTACTAAATCGAAAGTGTGTTGGCCTGGCTGTGGGGATTATTTGAGTGCAGACCTGTGAGTTAAGTCACTTTCTCTTAATAAGTCAATGGCTGGAGCGTAGGGCATGTAGTGATAGTGAGAATTTGGGACAGTGGTGATTAGGGTGATAGGAGCTGATGCTAGAAAAACGGTGAATTAAGACAAACAGTTTTAGGCTTTATCCAGTAGGCAATGTGAAACATGGTAAGTCTTTGAGTGGCAGCAAGAAATGATCAGAGCTGGCAAATAGAAAGAACATTCTGGTGGCCTGCATGGAGGATGGATTGGGGAGGGTGAAACTGGGGGCAGGGCAACTGATGCACAGTTATCCTGAGGTCCAGGGGAGGGATGGCAAGACTGAAACAAGGTCTGTGTGACTCCGAGGTCCAGGCCTCACTCATTAATTGAATATAGAATGGGAGACTTTTTACTAAGTGCAAGGTTGAGGATAAGAGTATTAACCTTTTGTAGGAGGGGTTAAATGTCATGAGCAGGAGACAAGCATTGGTTGAGCATTGCTTCACCCCAGCCTCCCAGAAGGCCCCTCTCTGGCTTGGTAATGATTTCTTTGAAGTTATTAAACATGAACAGATTTGTACTTCGCCCTACTTGTTTGAGTGAATGTTTTTATTTAGGCCTTTATTTTTAAGGCCTCTTTCTTCCATTTAAGGGGGCCAATGGCTTCCATCATGGAAGTAGCACTTTCTCCCTATAAGAAATGAAAATCCTGCAGGCCCTGGGTGGATGACTGTGTCTCTTTGTGGGGTGGTTTGAGTAAGTGAGCAGCAGGATAAAGTCCGTGGGGCCAAGGCTGACCCCAGCCTCACTTTTGTCAATATATTCCCCCTGGTGTCCTCAATCCCGGCTCTCCGATGACTGGAGTCAATATCTACTTTAATGTGTTTTGGTCTCATTAACATGGACTGGATTAACCAGCCCACATGGGCTTTTCAATTAGGAAGATAAATTTCTGACAGTGTTTACAAAGGGATTAGATAACTGCTTAGCATGTGACAGGCCTTGCCTTCTCTTCCTCCCTCCTTCTCCCCCGCCCCATCTCTTCCTCTCTTTTCTCCTTTGCTCTCTCCCTCATTCCCTCCCTCCCTCCCCTTCCTTCTTCCTCTCCCTCTTTCTTCCCTGTGTTCCATGAATGAATGGGCTTACTCTGTTTCCCTTTTAGGGATTGCTATGGTTTGGATCTGTGTCCCCACCAAATCTCATGCTGAATTTTCATCCCTAATGTTGGAGGTGAGCCTGGTGGGAGGTGATTGTCTCATTAAGGTGGATTTCTTGTGATGGTTTTTCTGTCTCTCAGTCCCAAAGGTCATCTCAGAGCAGCAGAAGCAGCAGAAGCAGCAGCAGACAAGCTTTGAGGGGCCCCAAAAAGCAGGCCTAGCACCATCCCCTTGGCGCTGTTCTCGCGATAGTGAGTGAGTTCTCCTGAGATATCTGTTCGTTTAAAAGCATGTGGCGCCTCTACCCTGTCCCTTGCTGGCTCCTGCTCCCACTATGTGACGTGCCTGCTCCCCCTGTGCCTTCGGCCATGATTGTACGTTTCCTGAGGCCTTCCCTGAAGCCAAGATGATGCCAGCATCCTGCTTCCTGTATGGCCTGAAGAACTGTGAGCCAATGAAACCTCTTTTCTTTATAAAATACCCGGTCTCATGTATTTCTTTATAGCAATGCAAGAATGGCCTAATACGGGGATATTTGGCTAGATGGGCTGGTATGAATGGACATGTGATTAATATCATTTAACCATCCTAGGTGACAACAGTCCAGCTGCCCAGCTCTACTCCAGCCTTTGCTTGCACACTTCCAGCCTCTGAAAGCTCACTACCTCACATGTCACTGACCACAAGAAGGCTCTTCCCTGAGCTGAGCTGCCACCTGCCCCCCAAAAGAGTTCCATCTCATGTGCTTTCTGGCACCTCTCAAAGCTTGTCTGCTGCTGCTGCTGCTGCTGCTGCTGCTCTGAGATGACCTTTGGGACTGAGAGACAGAAATCTCATGCCTCCCAGGGGTCTCCCTCTGTGCTGGACAGCTCACCCCTCTCAATGTCTCATCCTTTGCAAGGAGGCACAATTTGCATCATACAGTCACGTGTGTATAGTTTCCATCATGCTATACATAGCATTTTGTGCTCCTTTTTTAAATTAAAAATACATTGTAAACATTATTCCACATGGTATGCCTAATCCTCAAAACACAACTACCCTTTTAAGCACTTCAGAGTATTCCGTGTGGAACCTCATGGATGGCTTCCCCATCTTCCACTGACAGATGCATACCTCGCTTTTTAAATGTTTTCACAGCATCTTTGTTGATTTGGCATTTTCCTCCTGTTGAATAATCTTCTCAGGAGAAATTCACATTAGTGAGATGCCTGGATCATTTATCTTGATTTGACTTTTGGTACATATTATTAGATCACCTTGCAAAATGTCTGCTACAGGGTAAGTTGTACCTCCCTAGCGGAGTGTATCAATTCAGCTAGAAACTCATTTTAATATATATATTTTTTTATTTTGTGGGAATAAAGCCACCTTGAGGTTGTTTTAATTTGATATCTTTCACCGAGGATTAAAGAAAAGAAAAGCAAAAGGGGGGAAAAAGACATTTTTCTTTGTGTTGGATTGTTATTTGTCTTTCTCTGGTGTGAATTGTCTGTTTGAACCCTTTGCTCATTTACATATTGGGGTATTGATGTTTTGCTTACAAATTCCAATAAGCTCTTGAATTAAACCTTAGTCTGTCCTTAGACTAAGGTTTCTCCCTAGAACATTCACTTTTATTTTAATCATGTTGCTCTTCCTGTTTTCTGCCTGGGGGAGCCCACCATTTAGGACTAGAAGACAAGCTTGGGCACTGACTGCCCAGCTCCTACAACTGGCACCACTGAGGTCCCAAAGAAGAATATTAATAAAAGCACTGTACTGGATGCTCTGGGTATATCTCTTCTACTCCCCAAAGTAACCCTGACAGGACACTGTGCCTGTGTTACAGATGTGGAAACAGGCTCAGAGGGGTGACACGTGTGCTGCAGGTCTCACAGCAGGCACACTAGAGGTGGTGCAGGTAAGCATTGTCTCTGGGTTTGTTACCCTTTTCCACAATACCAGCAGCCTGCGGAGGAGTAAGAGAACATCTGCTGCCAACATCTCCAGGTTTGTGACTTCAAACTCCCCTGGCAGAGGAGGGAATTACCATATTTGGGGACAATTTACATCAAATTACCATTCACCAGCCAACAGCTGCCGCCTGGAGCGGGAGGCTGGCTGCACAGAGCCATCACATTTATACACATGATAATGAAAACCCGCACGCAGGCCTCCACGTTCTCCCATAAATATGGTCATTATGATCTTGTTGGCATTGCTTGTTGAATTCCATCTTGCAAATTGTTTCCTGGTTGCCTAGGGGAGCTGACTTGGGCTCTTCTCAGTCTCTTTTCCTCTAAACATGGCAGTGTTTGGGGTTTGCCCACTGTCCTCAGACCATCCTCTGGCACAATTCTCAGGACAGCCTCCACCCCATGCTATGAGCAGTGAGCAAGTTCCCACTGTGTGCACCATGCGTGGGACTGATTGCAGAGAGCTGCAGAGCTGAGAGGGCTCTCAGGGCAGCCGACAGGCCCACTCCTGCATTTTACAGACTGACAGGATACAGGACAGGAGTGGGGTCAAAGTCCAAGATTAAAAGGGACCCTTTGCATACCCTCCCTGTGCTGAACCCTGGAAGGGTAGCACACAAACCTCCCCAGGGCACCCAGGGCTTAGGCAGGCCATGGCTCAAAGCCCCCATTATAAATAATAGAAATCTTTCTCAGCTAGCTGGAGGACAGGGAGTGGCAGTGAGGAGATTTGTTATAAGGAATCTCATGAAATCAAGGGACTAAATTGGGCCACATCTCCAGAAGGACTAGAAACAGGAAGTGGAAAGCCAATAGGAAAGAAAGGCACCCTCTTCAGCTTTTGTCTGCTTCCCTCTGCACAGGGACTCTGATCTCCTCTGTCTTTGAATGAACATCCCCTGTTCCTCCCTCTACGTGGTAGAACATGGACACCCCAAGTGTCATGTTTCTATGTGACAAGTCCAGCCATCCACAGGATGGTTGTCTCTGGTGTCCCAATTCTAAATTACCAAAGAACTGAAGAATGGGCTCTAACAGGCTCAGCTTGGGTCAGATGCTTACTTCTGGTGTCATCACCTGTAGCCAAGAGGGTTATCTCAGCTGCTAACACATGGCAGCTGACAGCCCATCCTTGTGGGCAGGACTGCAAGATTACAAGGAAAGGGAGCTGAGAAGATAACCAAATTGGCTTCTGCCATACCTTCAGCCTAGTACTTTTTTTTGAGACATGGTCTCTCTATGTTGCCCAGGCTGGTCTTGAACTCCTGGGCTCAAGGATCCTCCTTCCTTGGCCTCCCAAAGTGCTGGGACTACAGGCATGTATTAGTTCATTCTCACGCTGCTAACAAAGACATACCCAAAACTGGGTAATTTATAAAGGAAAGAGGTTTAATTGACTCACAGTTCAGCATGGCTGGGGAGGTCTCTGGAAACTTACGATCATGGCAGAAGGGGAAGCAAACATATTCTTCTTCACATGGCAGCAGGAAGGAGAATGAGTGCTGAGCAAAGGGGGAAAAGCCCCTTATAATACTATCAGATCTCTTGAGAACTCACTCACTATCATGAGAACAGCAGCATGGGGGTAAGTGCCCCCATGATTCAATTATCTCCCACCAGGTCCCTCCAACAACATGTGGGGATTATGAGAACTACAATTCAAAATGAGATTTGCATGGGGACACAGCCAAACTATATGAAGGCATGAGCCACCACACCTGGCCTAGCACTTTTTTAATAATTAAAAATTTTCCTGAGATAACTGTAGAATCACATGCAGTTGTAAGACATAATGCAGAGAGAACTCTTATGCACTTTGCCAAGTTTCCCCTCAATGGTGACATTTTGCAAGACCATAGTATAATATCACAATCAGAATATTGATATTGACACAAGCCATACATCTCGTTCAGATTTCACCAGTTTTACTTGTACTCAATTGTGTGTGTGTGTGAAGTTTTACACAGTCTTATCCCCTGGGTAGATCTTTGTATGGGATACAACCACACCACAGTCAAGATATTGAACAGTTCCAACACCACCAAGATTCCTTGTGTAGCCCTTTGTGGTAAGCTAAATAATGGAACCACCACTATCCCCCAGGATATACACGTCCTAATCCCTGGAATCTGTGAATGTTACAGGGACTTTGTACTTAAGTTAAGGATCTTCAAGGGGGGAGATGCTGCTGCTGGATTATCCAGGTAGGCCCTAAAAGTAATCACAGGGGTTCTTGTGAGAGGGAGGCAAGAAGGTCAAAGCAGGAAGTAGGAAATGTGATGATGGATGCAAGAGGCTAAGGTGATGCAAGGAAGAGGTCATGAGTCAAAGAATGCAGACGGCTTCTTGAAGCTGAAAAAGGCAAAACACGGGTTTCCCCCTGGAGTCTTCAGTGAGACTGTGGCCCTGCCAACACCTTGACTTTAGCCCAATGAAACTAATTTTGGACTTCTGATCTCCAGAACTGAGAGAGAATACATTTGTGTTGCTTTAAGGCACGTGGTCATTTGTTACAGAAGAAATCAGAAATTAATATACCCTTTTATGAAGAATTCAGCAAAGTTTTTGGATACAAAATCAATGTATACAAATCAGTAGCTCTTCTATACAACAACAACGACCAAGCTGAGAATCAAATCAAGAACTCAACTCCTTTTACAATAGTTGCAAAAATAAAATAAAATACTTAGGAACATACCTAACCAAGGAGGTGAAAGACCTCTACAAGAAAAACTACAAAACACTGCTGAAAGAAATCACAGATGAAACAAATGGAAACACATCCCATGTGCATGGATAGGTAGAATCAATATTGTGAAAACGACCATACTGCCAAAAGCAATCTACAAATGCAACACAATTCCCATCAAAATACCACCATCATTCTTTACAGAATTAGGAAAAAAAAATCCTAAAATTCATATGGACGAAAAAAGAGCCCACATAGCCAAAGCAAGACCAAGCAAAAAAGAACAAATCTGGAAGCATCACATTACCTGATTTCAAACTATACTATAAGGCCATATTCAACAAAACAGCATGGTACTGGCATAAAAATAGGCACATAGGCCAATGGAACAGAATATAGAACTCAGAAATAAACCCCAATACTTACAGCCAACCGATCTTTGACAAAGCAAATGAAAACATAAAGTGGGGAAAGGACACCCTATTCAACAAATGGTACTGGGATTGGCAAGCCACATGTTAGAGAATGAAACTGGATCCTCATCTCTCACCTTATACAAAAATCAACTCAAGAAGGATCAAGGACTTAAAGACCTAAAACTGTAAAAATTCTGGAAGATAACATTGGAAAAACCCTTCTAGACATTGGCTTAGGTAAGGATTTCATGACCAAGAACTCCAAAGCAAATGCAATAAAAACAAAGGTAAATAGCTGGGACTTCATTAAACTAAAGCACTTTTGCGTGGCAAAGGGAACAGTCAGCAGAGTAAACAGACAACCCACAGAGTGGGAGAAAATCTTCACAATCTATTCATCTGACAAAGGACTAATATCTGGGATCTACAACAAACTCAAACAAATTAGCAAGAAAAAAACAAACGATCCCATCAAAAAGTGGGCTAAAGACATGAATAGACAATTCTCAAAAGAGGTTATACAAATGGCCAACAAATATATGAACAAAATGCTTAACACCACTAATGACCAGGGAAATGCAAATCAAAACCACAATGTGATACCACCTTACTTCTGCAAGAATGGCCATAATAAAAAAATAATGGACGTTGGTGTGGATACGGTGAGTAGGGAACACTTCTACACTGCTGGTGGGAATGTAAACTACAACCACTATGGAAAACAGTATGGAGATTCCTTAAAGAACGAAAAGGAGAACTACCATTTGAGTTAACAATGCAACTGCTGGGTATCTACCTGAGGGAAAGAAGTCATTATATGAAAAAGATACTTGCACATGCCTGTTTATAACAGCACAATTCACAATTGCAAAACATAGAACCAACCTAAATGCCCATCAATCAATGAATGGATAAACTGTTGTATTATGCACACACACACACACATACACACACATATATATATTCCATCATATATATATGATGGAATACTACTCAGCTATAAAAGGGAATAAATTAATGGCATTCACATCGACCTGGATGAGATTGAAGACTATTATTCTGAGTGAAGTAGCTCAGGAATGGAAAACCAAACATTGTATGTTCTCACTCATATGTGAGAGTTAATCTATGAGAATGCAAAGGCATAAGAAAGCCACAGTGGACTTTGGGGACTCAGAGGGAAAGGGTGGGAAGGTGATGAGGGATAAAAGACCACAAGTTGGATGCAGTGTAGACTGCTTGGGTGATGGGTCCACCAAAATCTCACAAATCACCACCAAAGACCTTACTCATGTAACCGAACACCACCTGTTTCCCAATAACCTATGGAAATAAAAAAATTAATAAAAAAGAAATTAATATACCCTTTTATGACTGCACCCACCTCCATCCCAGCACCTGCCCTCCCCAGCAACCACTAATGTGTCTTCAATATCTAAAATTTTACCATTTCATAAATGTTATATAAATGGAATCATACATATGTAACATTTTGGAATTTGCTAGAGGGCCAAGAAGGGCCTCTGGAGCTCCAGAGAGAGAGAGATTGGGTTGGAGATGCAGGTTCAGAGGTGATGGTATCCCATGGCTACAGGAGCCCAAGCGTGGCTGAGATTACCCAGGCAGAGAAGGAGGAGGGACAGCAGGTGGGGCTGTCAACATTTAGGGGATGAATAGAGAAGGAAGATCCTGGGAAGGACACTGAGAAGGATCAGTTGGAAAGGGGGGTCATCACAGGACTGACTGGTAGGGCTCATCCCTTGGTGGCCATGACATTTACTAGGGAGGACAGGGCATTCCTGACAATGCTGCCTTCTATGGGGTACATCCTGTGTGCTTGGCCCTGCTCTGTGCCCTGCTCAGTTCTTACCTCACCACCTGTGAGATCGGTTTTTCATTTTGTTTTGTTTTGTTTTTGAGACAGGGTCTCACTCTCTTAGCCAGGAGGGAGTATAGTGGCGTGATCAGAGCTCACTGCAGCCTTGACCTCCTGGGCTTAAGCAATCCTCTTGCCTCAACCTCCCATGTAGCTGGGACCACAGGCACGTGATGCCATGCTTGGCTAATTTTAAAAATTTTTTTGTAGAGACGAGGTCTCATTATGTTGCCCAGGCTGGTCTTGAATTCCTAAGCTCAAGCAATCCTCTCCTCTATCTTGGCCTCTCAGGGTGCTGGGATTACAGGTGTGAGCCACTGCATCTGGCTGAGATAGGTATTATTACATCATTTTAGGTGAGAAGACCGGAGATCTGAGTGGTGAAGGGACCTGCCAAGGACACCTGGCTGGTAAGTGGCAGAGATGGGAATGGAACCTGGGCTGTCTCTCTGGGCTCTGGTGATTGTGTGTTAAACTCTTCTGGGTCAGAGAGAGTGGGGGCAAAAGAATAGGAGTTGGAATGAATTGGCTTGGACAAGTGCATGGGCTGGGGTGCTGAGGAAGAGGAGGGCGTGGATCTGAGCCACAGCCTGCTGGCATCTGTGGTGAGGACAGCACTGGGGGTGGGAGGAGGAGGAAAGGGGAATGCAGGGCATTGTTGAAAAAGAAGGAGCCAGTCCAGAGGAAGAGGCTGCAGACTAAGGACAGACAGACAAGAAGACTGGAGGAGTGGGAGCCAGAACCCAAGGGGCTGAAGGGCCAGCCCTGCACCTGGTGTAGGATGCACTTTAACAAGAGGGCCCCTTCTGGGGCTCCCTCCGTTTTCCTAGGTCTCCCCTTAAAAGAGGGGAACTGGCTCCTCCCAAGGCTCTTTTGCCCCTTCTCTGAGCTATCCACACCCCCCCTGTTGCCTGGTGAGGAGCAGTAGGGGATTCTAAACAAAGACATCAGGGAACTGGAACAAGAATGGATCATAACCATCCCAGCGCATGCCAAGTCCCCCACCCCTCACACACACACCCCTGGGCTCCCGCAAACCCTCCCTGGCTCAGGCCCAGTGCGGGGCCTTCTGGTGAGAACCCCTCCCTGGGAGTGCAGCCTTCTGGGCCGCTTTCTTCTCAGTAGGACTGAGCTGTCAGGCGCCTCCCAGAGATTTCAAGACGGCTCCCCTCCCCCAAGGGATGCCTTTGTCTTTGTCTCCATAGAAGAGGCAGCAGCAGGGGGTGGGGTTTGGAAGAGGGGAAATGAGACAGGGTCCTTGCACCCAGAAAGCCTAATTGGGGTGAAGGGTGGCCAGACACGGATGCTTTTTGTGTGGGTCGTGGGAGCTCAGACGACTGAGAGGTCCCTGCCTTCTGGAAGGTAGTCAGAGAGGACTTCATGGAGGAGATGGCCTTTGGGCTGTCCTGGAAGGACAGTAGATTAGATGGGCAGAGATGAGGAGGAAGAGTGTTTCCAAGTGAAGGGACCACATGACCCAAGGCTCGGAGGTGGGAGAGAAGCAGGAGTACTGGAGAATAGGAGGTGGGCCCATGTGAGTGGCCCTGAAGAGTATGGGTGGAGATGCTGGGGAAATGGGGAGTAAGGCCAGAGAAGTCCCAGGCCAGCCAGAAGGCAGAGGGCTTGATTGTCAGCTGAGGAGCATGAGCCTGGTTTCTCAGCCTATGGGGAGCACCGAAAGTTTTGATAAGGATGATGGCCCTGGTCCCTGGGGTGGAGAATAGAATCAGTAGGGTGAGGTGGAGGCAGGGAGAACAATGTGGAGGGGCTATGGCCTGGACAGGGCAGTGGCTGTTGGGGTGGGGAAAGATGCACATGTGAAAATCACCTTCAACAGAACATGGACTTACAGAACATGGACTGGGGAGAGGGGTGAGGGAGAACAGGTAGTCAGGGATGATCCTCAGGCCACACAAGCAGGCCCTCGGATGTGCAAGTGGGTCAGGTGGAGAGTAAGGTTGGGGCGGGGGTGGTAGTTTTCAGACCACAAATGTCTGTGTCCCTTTGGGCATCTGTGGCTGGGAAGGAGGGCTTTGCTCCGGGTGAGATGCAGGTGGGAGGCTCCAAGCATGTTGTATGTGGCAGGGGTAGGTGCTGTACCCAGGCAGACCCAGGACCTGTCACAGGAGAGGTGTCTCAGGGAAGAGAGCAGAAGGCAGTAGGGGGCGGGAGCCCGGGATGAGCAGCCACTTGCCGCTACATAGGATGAGTAAAAGGAGAGTTCGGGGGTTTTTTGCACTCAGAGGTGATTCTGAACTGGACCTTGCTTTCCATTATCCCATTATCAATGAGCACCTCCCACGTGCCAGCCAGTGGCAGAACCATGGTGGCTTCCAGCCCCAGCCCCTATTTTTAAAGAAGTTTCCATCTGATGGGGGAGAGAATGGGTTCCAATATTAGGCTCACCATGCTCAGTGCCATGAGAGACGGACAGAGGGACAGGTCAGGGAAGGAGCCCTCAAGGAGGTTTGCTCACAGGGACATGGGGAAAGGACAATTCCAGGAGAAATAGCCTGAGCAAAGGCCTGGAGACGGAAGTCCATCAGTGTAGACTGAGCCCAGGCGGATGTGGGAAGGGGAGAAGGGGAGACAGGAGATGGAGAGACAGAGGAAGCAGCTCTAGAAAGGCAGATTCAGGTGGATGCAGGTGACCTGGGTTCTGGCTTTGGATGGGAGCCGTAGTGCAGGCAGCAAGGAGGGAGAGTGGGGTAGGCAGAAGGGAAGGATGATGGAAGCTTTTCATAAAGGCAGAGGCAGGGTGGTCGCTGGGCCTGAGAGGTCAGCGGGCCCTGTCTGCCTCTCTTGCCAGGACCTCTCCGTTTCCATTACTGCCTGGGTCCTGACTCCTTTTTATTATATTTCTGGATCACCCACTCATAAATCCTCTTCCTGCCTGGGGCTGGGAACTCTTGAATAGGCAGCAGCTTTGATTTAAAGGCAGGGCTGGCAGTAAAGGGGGAACAAAACTACCCAGAGAAAAACACAGGCTTCCCTGGGGGAGATATGTAATTAAAGTGGGGCCGCCTCTCTCTTCCTGAGAACTTCCTAGAGGATGGATGAGGGGAAGGTTGCCACCTGCTACATCGGTCCACTGGGCCAGCACATTCCCAGTCCCAGGAGGATGGGGCCAGACTCAGAGCTGCACACACTAGACTCCAGCTGAGCTCCCTGCTGTAGTCAGCAGACTTCTAAGATTGTCTCCAGTAATCTCCACCTGCTAGTAACCACGCCCTTGTTATGGTGGGAGTCTGGGGTGGACCTAGTGACTTGTTTCTAATGGATACAGACACATAGCAAATGAGATGGGTGCCACTTCCATGACTGGGTTATTAATACAAAAGACTCTGAATTCCTTCTTGCTAACAGTCTCTCTCTCTCTCCCCCTCCCCCTGCCTCTTGCCTTCTTGGTTTGCACACTTTGATCAAGCAAGCTGCCATGTTGGAGAGGCCCACATGACAAGGAACTGAGGGGGGTCTCTGGCCAACAGTTAGAGAGGAACTTAGGCCCTCAGTCCAACAACACCCAAAGAATTAAATCTCGTCAACAATCGCATGAATGAGATTGGAAGAAGATCCCTCCCCCAGGCATCATCAGATGAGACCACAGACCCTGGGCTGACACCTCCATTGCAGCCTCACAGAAGAGGCTGCATCTGCCATCAGATGACATAGAAGATACTGCTAAGTCATGCCTGATCCCAGGCCCACAGAGACTGGGAGAAAAAAAATGTGTACTATTTTAAGCTGCGAAATTTTAGGGTAATATGTTACACAGCAATAGATAACACATATACCTGCTGATTTGAGCCAGTCAATTCCTTGCTCTGAATCCCAATGTTCCCATCTGAATAAATGGGCTAATAATACTCAGCCCAAGGGATTGATCAAAGATCAGAGCCAAAAGCAGATGGGAAAGAGCTGTGAGTGATGTAAAATGTTGTGTACATGGGATGCATTTTTGTGAATATAATTATCTCAGTGAGGGGATGGGAAGAACATGGTTCTTATCTTGACTTCTCAACTTATAGACTGAGAGGCCTTGTGTAAGTCAGTTAACCTGTCAGTCCTCAGCCTCCTCATCTGTAAAAGGGGTTTGTTGGGAAAATGAAAGGAGAATTCAGGTAAATCATGCAGCATGTGCCTGGCATATAGTAGGCACTCAGAAAAAAATCATGGCCCTTCTCGATTCATGTTGTTACTGTTGTGGTGATTCTGAATGAGATGAAGGGATGAGGACGGTGAATGCTGGTTCTTCCCATTGCACTGGTGCAAGAGCCTTGGCATCTGCAAGATCTCTGGACCACCAACATGATCTCAGCCGAGTGTGCCTCTCTGGGGAAGCTGACAGCAGAGAGAAGATTGATCCTGCCCCAAGAATCACCCTATGCACGAGCTTGTTAAGGCTGCCTTACTAAGGAGCCACTGGCAGAGAACCACCTGACACCAGCCACCTGACATGGAGGATGCAGAAGCAGAGCTGGCCCCATGGCCTGTTCTGCAATGGACTGCCTGCTGTTTATTCTGTGTTTCTGAGACCAGACTCAGAGTGCTCTGGGGATGCCCTGGAAGTCTTTGATGGGAAAGTCAGGCTTTCTGAGCAGTGACAATGATGTTTCGGAACCAGGTCAGACAGCATGTGTTCTCAGTTGAGGATGCAGAGTGATGATGGGAGATGAAGGAGAGGAGGGGTCAGAAAGGACATCCTGGGGACAACATACACCTTGGTTAGCCATCACCATTCCTGGTTTCTGTTGGGTGCTGGATTCTGACTGAATGGCCTCTGGACCTCCTGTCACCTACTGGTGAAGGCCCCTCTTCCACACTTCTGGGCCAAAGTCAGCTGGGTAAAGCAGAGCCATTGGCCCTCAGAGACACAGTGACTTACTTGCACAGGGTCACTCAGCCAGTTGGTGGAGTAGGAAGCAGAGAGTGAGTCTGTCCAACCTCAAAGCCCATGAGAAAAATCAGCCTAGAGGAGCTGTGTTTTCAAGGCTGGACTCATTCCTGGTCATCGAAAAGAGAGGATGAAATTGCAGAATTTGGCACATCTTGATCCTGAAATATTTTATTCAAATGATAACCATCCTGCAACGTCAGAGCCCAAATGTGTTCTGTTCTTAACAATAGCAGAGACAATGACTATAAATAGCTGCCATGAAGGTAAAGAGTTAGGTTCCCATGTAGAGACAATGGCATAGGAGACATAATTGGGGTGGGGGACAGGTGTCAGAAAAGGGTCCTCTGAAAAACCAACATTTGGGCTGAGACCTAAAGGCTAAGCAAGAATCAGCCAAGGGAAGGATAGAAAAAAGAGAGTCACAGGAAGAGGAAACCGTGTATGCAAAGGCCCTGAGGCAGGAAGCTGTGTGGTGTGTAAGTGATGGAAAGGAAGCAAGTCTTCCTGGAGCTCTGTGAACAAGAGGACGATTGCTTGAGGCCAGAGGACCCTGAAGGCCTTGATAAGAAATTTAGATTCGATTCTAAGTGATCCAATTCCCATTGTTAGTGGGTTAGACCTCAAGGAGTCTAGGGGTGGGAGTAAGGGAGTGATAGATGGATTTGTTTGGAGACACTGCTGTGTCCTGATATTAGTTAGAGGGGTAGCGTATCTGGCAGTTGATGAAGAGATGAATAAGATAAGCGAAACTCATTGGAAAGCACCTAATGCCTTCAAATGGGATAGCCTCAGTACCCCTGGGCAGCTGGAGAGCTTGCTCCAGGCTTTGAAGGGCTGGACTGTCAGAAGCCATGGTGCTTGTCCATGTGCTCTCCAGAGTTTGCCTTTGCTCTCCAAGGACATTTGGACATGTGGTCCAGGCCTGAGTCACCTTCTCTGCCAAGTGATCACATTGACAGGCTCTGCAGGCAGGAACCTGCTCTTTGCCTCTGTGGTAGTCAAAAGAATGCCTAGAGAGATATCTATGCCCTCATCTTCAGAATTGGTGAATATGTCAGGTTGCATGGCGAAGGGAAATTAAGGTTGCAGATGGAATTAAGGTTGCTAATCAGCTGACCTTTAAACAAGGGGGTTATCCTGGATTATCTGGGTGGGCCCAGTGGAATCACCAGGGTCCTTTAGATGTGGGAGAGGGAGGTGGAAGAGGAGGTTAGAGTGATGTGATCCATGGATCTGAGGAGGACCTGATCCATGATTGCTGGCTTTAAAATTGAAGGAAGAAGCCATGAGCCAAGGAATGTAAACGGCCTCTGGAAGCTGGAAAAGATAAGATATGGAGTCTCTTCTAGAGCTTCCAGAATGGAGTCTTTTCTAGAGCTTCCAGAAGGGAATGCTGCCCTGCCAGCACCTTGAATTGAGCCCACTGAAACTCATGTTGGATATCTATCCTCTGGAAGTTTAAGATAATACATTTGTATTGTTTAAGCTACTGACTTCATGAAGTTTGTTCTAGCAGCAATAGGAAACTATAACAGTTGCCCTCCCCCATAAGGGCACCATCTCTGTGTGGGTGGGTGGTTTTTTCTCAAGCCCATAAAGTCACCTTTCCCCCAAACCCAGGCACAGTGGAAAGAGCACTGGACCTGAAGCCTGGAAACCTGGGCCTCAGTCTCTGCAGCTTTGTCAACTACCTGTGAGACCTTGGGCATCTCCCTCCATTTCTCTGGTCTCATTCTGCAAAGGGGCTAATACCCACCCTGTATGACACCTTGCAGGGGGACAGCACTCTGCAAGCCATAATGTGGTGCACATGTGGAAAGGATATTCATGGTGCAGGGGGGTGACATGCTTTAAATGTTTGTCCCCTCCAAACATTTCATGTTGAAATGTGAACTCCAATGTTGGAGGTGGGACCTGGTAGGGAAAGCGTTTGGGTCACAGGGGTGGATCCCTCATGAATGGCTTGGTGATGAGTGAGTTCTCAGTTCTCACTCAGTTTAGTGAGATCTGATTGTTTAAAAGAGTGTGGCACCTCCCCACTCTCTCTCTTGCTCCTGCTCCCACCATGTGATATGCCTGCTCCCCGTTTGCCTTCCATCATAATTGGAAATTTCCCGAGGCTCTCACTACACTTCCTGTATAGCCTGCAAAACCATGAGCCAATTAAACCTCTTTTCTTTATAAATTGCCCAGTCTCAGTTGTTCCTTTATAGTGATGCAAAAACAGACTAACACAGGGAAGAAGTTCATAGTGCTCGAAGACCAGATATTTAAATGAGAGAAAAGACACAGGCATGAGGAAAGATAACATAAAGTGGAAAAGCTACAGGGAGATGTGACTGTTGGGCCCCCATTCAAGACTAGAGCTGGGCAGCACTGAATGTGTACAGGGGATGGTGAACCCCAGGACACACAGCTGGTGAAGCTCATGAGGCTGGAAAGGCAGGTGAGAGCCTGGCCTCACAGGGCCTCGAGTGCCAGTGTATTAGTCTGCTAATAAGGATATACCCGAGACTGGGTAATTTATAAAGAAAAAGAGGTTTAATGATCTCACAGTTCTGCATGGCTGGGGAGGCCTCACAATCATGGCGGAAGATGGAGGAGCATTGGCACCTCTTACATGGCGGCAGACAAGAGAGCGTGTGCGGGGGAACTGCCCTTTATAAAACCATCAGATCTCCTGAGACTTATTCACTATCATGAGAACAGCACAGGAAAACCCTCCCCCATGATTCCATTACCTCCCACTGGGTCCCTCCCATGACACATGGGGATTATGGGAGCTATAATTCAAGATGAGATTTGGGTGGGGACAAAGCTAAACCATATCAGCCAGACAGAGCCGCCCAGCCTTTATCCTGAAGACAGATTCTGGGGAGCCCTAGTGGGGACCCAGTAACTTATTGGAAGGCCATGCCAGTGGGGTGGGATGCAAGGAACACCTAGGAGACATATAAGAATCTTAGCCCAGGATGGGAGGGAGGGTCCTCAGATAGGTGTGAATGCTCAGTTCACTCACTCATGACTCTGCCCTTGCCAGCTGGGAGCCCTTGAGCAAATCACTTACCATCTATAATCTCAGTCTTTCTCCTGTTCAGTGGGGCTTGGTGGTGGTGCTAACTCCATTATAGAGTTGTGGGGCTCACCCCAGAAAACACACCCAACACCCTTGATATGGACCCCCTTGTGCTGCCCAAACCTCCATGCTCCCCTCTCAGTATCCAATGACTTCCACCCCATCAGGTGGACATGTTGGGTCCCTTCATTGTCCTTCCATCCGCACCCACGGCCCCCCTGCAAAAGCAACTTCTCTTTCCTGTTGTCTCTTTATCCTTTCCCAGCAAGCGCTTCTGATGTGTGCTGCGAGCATCCCCACGTTCTTCAAAAGACGTGTTTGGAAACAAGAAATTGCTAGAGAGATGATTCAGTCCTTGGCCTCAGCTTGTGTCTGGACATAAGCAGGCCCATCTGTGGAGGCCACACTGCCAAATTCTGTCACTCTTGCTCCATATAGTCTGTGCCCCCCTCCATCTCCCTCCCAGAAGCTGCAGTGTGTGCCTGTCTCTCACTCTGCTTTGGTTGCTACATGGAAAATTCAGCAAGGGGTGTCTTGGCTCTAGTGAGCGGGCATCTCTGCTCCTCTCTTGCCTTGCCTGGGACTACTATGGGGGCAAATATCGGGGGTGGGGAGGTTCTGGGCTCCTTTGGAACCTCTTCCTTCTTGTCCACATAGGGCCACAGTGTGGAGTCCTAGAGCTGAGAGGAACAGAGGGAGGGTGTCAGCTCCTGCCTTGGAAGTAGAGGTCTCTCCGGCAGTAAGTAACTTCCTGAAATGCTGGCTCTGTCGTTCACAGGTCCAGTTCCCTTGTCCTAAACAGTGATGTCAGACAGCCTCTTTCAACCACAGCCTTGCTGGCAGGCAGCTGGACTTGGCACTAAAAGACCTCGATTCATATCAAGTTGTGTGACCTTGTGTTATTGGTTAACCTCTCTGAGTCATCTTGTGACAGTTGTGAACTGCGAGTGGTTATTCCTGCCTTGTTCACCTCCTAGGTTGGTTGTTGGGGTCTAATAAGATGCCCATTGTGAAAGAGCTTGGTAAGCAGTAGGGGAGCAAATCTCAAAGTGTGGTCCCTGGGCCATCAGCCATAGCATTACCTAGGAATTCAGGAAAAATATAGACCTACTAGTCCTGAAGCTCTGGGGGTGAAGCCCAGCAATGTGGATTTCCACAAGCTTTCTGGTGACTCCAATGCCCACTAAAGCTTGAGAAGCTCTGGGAAGATGAGCATATGGATGAGACCATCCCCATCTCCTCATCAGTATTGGCTCAGAGAGTCACCTTAAGTGTGCTGGGGCCTGTGCCACGTTTGGTTGTATAAATATTTCATTGCAAACAGTCTAAGGTTTAAAGATCTGTGTGATTTCATCTGGGCAAATCCATTTCAAAATAAATTCATGATGTTTATGGGCAGATAGAAAAAAAGCAACTTCCCAGGGAGATTTAAACCCAGGATGGCAAACTCAAAGCCTTCGGGAGCTAAGCAGGTGATGCAAATGTGGGAAGAGGTTGGGGTAGGACAGGGAGAGGCAGAGTCTGGCTGTGCTGCAGAGCTCAGCCCTTACCTAATGGCGTTAAAAAATAACAAAAACCCTGAGCTGGCCAAACAAAACACATATGTTAGACAGATCTGGTTCAAGGTCTGCCAGTTTTTAACTGGTACAAATGCTGAGGGGTGGGGAGGAGAAAAGAGATTTGGTTTCAACAAAGCTATGCATTGGCCACAGACTTAGTTGCCCTGGAAAATATTGTTTGGCATGCATTTATAATTCCTAGGTTCAGCCTGGGTTAACAATGGCATGATTTCGTTAATTTGCTTGTTTATTTATTCCACACAAACTCTTTTCTAGGGCCCATGCTAGGTTCTGTGGTCCCAAAGCTGAATCAGACACTTTCTCTCGAGGGGCTGGACATGTCTGTGGATGCCTCCTGTGCATCATTTTACAGCATTCTGTGGAGTGCTACTTGACGAGATACTGGGTATTTCACGGGGAAAGTGGTCCAGGGTTAGCTAAGCCTGGAAAACTCCTAGTTAAACAAAGTTACCTCACTGCAGGACTTCTCAGAGCCGTTACTATGCTAATGTGTATTACACAGTAAATGACCTCAAAGTGTCTGGGTCTCTCTGGGGTTCCTGATGGGCCTGTATGTCCTGATCTGTAATGGGGCTGGTGAGTAGATGTGGGATCCCCTAGAGGTGTAGCAGGGCCAGGGACCTGCTGCGCTTAGGCTTGGAGGGGTCTTTTTCCCCTGGGACCTTCAGTATCTGCAGTGAGACACTGAGGGGACAGTCCTCAAGGGGTGGATTTCACTTTCTGTGGCAGTAAGAGAGCTCAAAGGGTTTAATGCAGAGGCCCCCTGGTTCCATTTGCATTTGAGAAATATGACTGTGCTGGGGACGGGGAGGAGGGATCCACATCGGAGAATGGAGAACTGTCAGTGTCCCGTGCAACAGGAATGCTGAAACCTACTCCCATGCCAGTTTCTGTTTCTGGATTTTATTACCAAGGAAGGGTGAGAAAGCAATCTCTGTATTTAAACAGGGCTTGATCTCTTTCCTACAGCACATAAATCACTGATCCACCAAGGAGCTTGAGGAAGCCTCAGACAGAAGGCCATAGTTACGTTAACTGCTGCTTTTACAACCGAGGCTGGCTCTGACTTCTATGAATAAAATTTAGAGGTTCAGGACAGATCTGAAAACCAATCTCTCCCTTTTTCTCTTCTCAACTCTCCCCACTCATTGTCTGAGGCTGGTGCGCGTGCTCTTTTCTCTTCCTCTCTCCCCACCCCCTTTCTTGCTATCGTGCTGACTCTCTCTCCCTCTGCAATCTATGAAGTCAGTCCAGTTTGCGTCTCGATATCTCTTTGTTCTGGAAATTCCCACAGCAAAAGGAGAATGAATTGCCCTTGGTCCAGGATAATCTTTTGCCGAATTAAGATGGAAGCACATTCATGAAAAACCACAACACAAAACTAAACAAAACAAAAAATCCCAACTTCCCTGAAAATATAATTCACAGAGATCATGTCCAAGAATAACTTCTTGAACTAATCAAAACTGATTCCAAAATTGCCTCCGAAGTATCTCTGATAGCTACGTTAAGTTCAGTTTCAGATACAGGGGTCTTATGTCCACAGTGGAAAAGGTGAGAAAGTCTCACTTTCTTGATAAACCAAGTCATATTTAAGAAAGGCCTGGGAATATGAAAGTTTACTTTGGAAGAATCAGAAAAAGCTGGATGCAAGGCAGGGGCAGCATTTTAAAATGTCTATGTGAATCCCCAACAGCGGTGCCGCACCATTGGTGTATTCACGCGGAGCTCTCATTCATTTAATCCTCCTCATTACCTATGTTCTGTGGTCCAGGGAAGTCAAGCCCTTTCCCGAGGCCACACAGGAAAGAAAGGACAGCTCTGGAGTGAAATGCTGGTGTACCAGGTTTAGGCAAGTCCATGCTGTGTCTGGGACGGACCTCGAAGGGTCTGTGCATCTGGGCGATAGCAGGAGAGAGGTTTTTGATTTGCTGAAGCAGCAGGAGGCGCCTGCTGGCCAGTCTCTGTGACAGAAGGGAAAGCGGCTCTCTCCACAGACAGGCCTTGGGGATTTCTCCCCCTCACTCTGTCCTCAGTTTCTCCCTTTGGCAGCCCTGGGTCTGTCAGTTTGCAGGGGATACACCAGCCAGCAATCCCAAGTCATGCTCCCAGGCCAGGAAAAACATAACAGGAAACCTCCTCCCGGTCTACAGGACAGGTTCCCCAGACTTCAGCAGACCCATGGGAATCTGCTTGTGTGGATCTGTAGTATGCAGTGACAGCCTGCTCGGCCATAAGATTCAAGGCTCACATTTCTCAGGTGACTGGAGAGGGTTCTAACTCATGGGGGACTCTGGCTTCCATCTGGCCAAGACTACAGAGCATCTCTTCCCATGTTGATGTGGCTGCCTCTTGCTTAGAGTCTCATCCTGTCTTTGGTCTGTGTGCAAAAGGCAGGTTTGAGCTTGCAGGAACAGCAAACAGGAATCCTTTCTCTTCTTCGGGGTTTAAACAATTACTGATCCCACCCAAAAACAGACTTGGAGCTGTCCCTAACCTTCCTACAACAGAGACAAAGGAAATAGATTGCCTTTGTATACATTAGAACATGGAGTCTCGAACAAGGGAGGTCAAGGCTCCACCCTGGCCACAGCTAGGATGTCCTGATCCAAGTAAAACCAGCACCAAATGTGTCCTCATGGCTGGTGGGTAATTGTTTGTTTAAACAGGAGCCATGCTGCTAAAACACCTGCTCACCCAAGCAGTTTCCAAGGTCACAGCTACTATACTTTTGTGATTATTTATCTAATCCAACCTTTCCCAAAGCATCTTTCCCTATAGGATGTTAGTAGGTGTTGTATGGGGAGAAAGGTTTCTACAGTAAAATAAGGTTGGGGAATAGCTGTATTCAAGAAAATTAATTAGGTTTAACTTAAAGGCTTTTCAGAGCCTTAATATGCTAATGTGCTTTATGCATCTCTAATGGGGGAGTAGGCAGTATCCTCCCCCCACCCCGCCCCGAATTGTTGACCATAGATCCATTTTTTCTCCAGAACACCTCAGGGGACAAGGGCTTTGTGAAGTACATTGTTGGAAAGTAGTTCTTATTTTATACCCTGGCTGTACTTTTCTCAGGATTGGTACTAATCACAGAATGGAAAAGGAGGACATCAGAGAATGAGGCCGAAGGGAGCATGGTGGCTGGACACCTCCAGACAGCTGAGAGGTTCCAAATGGCCAGGGCAGGAAGGGAGACACTGGGCCACCCTAACAGCTATTGTTTTGTGTTTCTTGAGATGTTTTCACCCCAGCTCCTTCTTCTGCCCCTAACCTCAGTTGTATATCACTTAATATTAGATTTGGTTGCAAATAGAGACTCCATAATAGTGGCTAAACCAAGATAAAGGTATATTTTTCTTTCACATAAAAGTGTGCAGAGGAGGCAGTTCAAGACAAGTAAGGAAAAGACATAGTATCAGGGACTCAGACTCTTTCTGTCTTGTTCTTCTGCCACATGTAGCTTCCATTCCCAAAGCCACTTCACAGTACAGGATGGCTGCTGAGTTCTAGCCATTGCATCCACATTTCTAGCAATAGAAAGGAGAAGGAGGATAAAAGAGCAATCTCTCCCTTTCACGGGCATCCAGAAACACTTCTGAACTCTTCTACTTACATCTCATTGATCAGAACTTGAACACATGACCACACCTATTTGCAAGGGAGGCTGGGAAATGTATTAACTGGGCAGCAATATGACCAGCCCCAAAATGGAGGTTCCAGCTAGAAGGGGAAAATGGATATTGGGAGACAATTGGCACTCTGCTACACATCAAAATTATTTCCATGGCTAAAGAACTTTGGTTCGGGCCCAGAACCAATCTCAGTTCATCCCCAGGCTGTTTCAGTTTGAAGCTGGAGAAGAAGGTTCTTTTTCTTCTATGGTTACCAAGCTGAAGAGGGTCTGAAGGGTTTGGAGCCATGCTCCTCAGCATGCAGAGAAAGCTTGTGTAGATGGAGAGAGCAAAGGCAATATGCAGAGAGACACAAAGGTGAGAGACTAGGGGAAAGAGAATGAAAGAGGGATTGATTGATTAATTGATTCCCAGTTCCAGTCATTCCTAAGGCCAGGCTCACCCCTGCCCTCTTCTGGTCACATGAGCCAATAAATCCCCTTTTGACCTAACAATATTTCAACTTGGGTTTCCATCACTTTCTGTAAAAGAGCCCTGGTTGCCAATGTTATCTTTTCTTCTGAGAGCAGGTACCACATGGATCCCTATTTTAGCAAAGAGAGTGTTTTCCTAGAATTAAATTGCAGAGGGAATTTATTACTTGATCTCATGTTGAAGGACATGGAATGACATAATTATATTCTTGCATGTCTGTGTAGGTCTTTACAGTTAAATCCATTAGCTCACCTGAGTGTCACAATCTCTCGGAGATGTAGGTTTTTCCCTCCCATTGTGTAGACGTGGAACTGAAGCTCAGTGGGATAATCTCGTCTCTCTACATGGCTGCTCAGCAATGGCATCACTCATTGTTCCAGCAGCATTTTGTGTGCAACCTCTATAAAGAGGAAGGCAGTGTGACTCCATCATAATTTGGAGAAGAATGCATTTTATATGGTGGATGAGCTTAAGAAAGCTTGGTCCAGGTGCTTTAACACAGGGACAGGCCTCAATGTGGAGGATGACCATTAGACTATTAAATATCAATGGTTTGCCTCAAGGCTCGAGCAGGTGTGTTTTGCAATTGATTCACAGCTCACACCTGGAAGCCTTTGCAACAAGATTCTCTAAAAAGGGCCTGTTGTGCAGGCCTTCATTGTGGCCAGTTAAAGGGCCAGTCCTTATTGTCAGCACCTGGTTGCAGGAAAAGTGTCTTTGGATTATGAGAATTTCAGAGTTCAGTCTGCATTCTCATCCAGAGAGAAGGGCACTTTCAGCTGAGGTGCCCATCTCTCTCACAGAAGAACTTGGGTCATTTAGGAGCTTGCAATTCTGCCTTATGTAGCATAAAAGAGACAACTTTAGATTGGCACAGCTTTATAGCAAGAGTCACTGATTTTACCAGGGTTCCCCACTGTAAGCAAACTAAACTGGGTCTTTAGCAAACATTTAAAAAAAATAATCTATTGGAAGGATAATTGTATTTACAGGATGAAGAGAAAGCTGGAGGAACAGGTTTGGAAATGAGCAGGAATCAAAGCAGTTGTAGGTCACGAAGCTGGGGTAGAAAATCACATTTCAGCCTGGCCAGGAATGATGGTCCCAACAACAGACATGAAAACCACTTCCATGCACAGTTCTGAATGTGCTCCATATTTACCTCACCCACTCCCATGAGTCAGACTCCCAGGCAGGGGCCTTAATGGTTTGAGTGCTGTGGCTGCCAGAGGACAGGAAGCTGGGGATCTTCTCCCCTCACCTGTGTGGTAGAGGGGCCGACTTGGGTACTTCCCAAAGCAGTGGACCACTCTGTTTACCAATTACAGCTTTATTCATTTAAAAAGTGGTCCAGATGTCTCCTAGAAGATGGTGGTTTTAAGATCTGAAAATAAAATGACAGAAGCCACTGTGTTCCCACTTTTACCCTCTCCTCCCAGTCCCTCAGAGCCAAATTCAGGGGGTCGGCAGGTGTCATGGGTCACCATGCACATTCCCTTGTCCACACTGCCACCATACTTATTTTTCAGGACTGTGCACATCTGATCCTGCCTCTGGCACATCTGATCCTGCCTCTGGCCTTCACACACAGAACAAATGCTGTACCTGGCATTCAAGGCCTTCATTATCTGACTGCAAACCAGCTTTCCCCTCCTCCCGCACCTCAGCCCCCACCACCTGTTCTCCTACCATGGAACGATTTACATTCTTCAAACACACTCCTTGGAACGTTTGGTTCTAGTGTTCTGTCTCCTCTTCCATCTGGGGAACGCCTGTACCATCCTCCCCCACCACTCCTGCGAGCTTTATTTTGACTCATTTCTTCATTATCTAGGATACTTACTGAGTGATATGGTTTGGATTTGTGTCTCTGCCCAAATCTCATGTCGAATTGTAATCTCTAATGTTGGAGGAGGGGCCTGGTGGGAGGTGATTGGATCAAGGGGGTGGATTTCCCCCCTTATTGTTCTCATGATAGTGAGTTAGTTCTCATGAGATCTGGTTGTTTAAAAGCGTGTAGCTCCCCCACCCTTCTCTCTCTGGCTTCTGCCCCAGCCATGTAAGACATGCTTGCTTCCTCTTTGCTTTCCACCATGATTGTAAGTTTCCTGAGGCCTCCCCAGCCATGCTTCCTGCACAGCCTGCAGAATTGTGAGCCAATTAAACCTCTTTTCTTTATAAGTTACCCAGTATCAGGTATTTCTTTATAGCAGTGTGAGAACAGACTAATATAGTGAAGTAGGCAGAATGATGGCCCCCAAAAGATGTCTACATTTGAATCCTTGGAACCTGAGAACATGTTACACGGTAAAAGGGGCTTTGCAGATGTTACTAAGGTTAAGGATGATAAGATAGTAAGATTACCCTGGATTATCCAGGTGGGTTCAATCTAATTGCATAAATCACATCAAAGTAGAGAAGCTCCTGGTTGTGATCACAGAAAGAGACCTAATTATAGAAGCAAGTCAGAGAGGGGGCAGCATGAGAAGGACTTGCCCTGCCATTGCCACCATTGGTGATGGAGGAAGGGGCCATGAGTGAAGGAGCAGACAGCCTTGACAAGCTAGAAAAGGCCAGGAAACAGACTCTCCCCTCGAGCCTCCAGAAAGTAACCAGCCCTGCTGACACCTTGACTTTAGCCTAGTGAGAGACCCATGTCAGACTTCTGACCTATAGAACTAGAAGGTGATACATCTGTGTTGTTTTAAGCCACTAAGTTTGTGGCAATTCGTTACAGCAACAATAGAAAATGAATACTCCAGTAATTTGTTTTTTTTTCAAGGCTATGAAGAGTTATACTTTCTGAGGCTCTGGATATCTGAGAATGTCTGCCTATTGCTGTCACCTATGAACAATAAATAATTCAGCTGACTTTATAAAGGGTTATTGGGTCATACTCTTTTAAACTAAAAATCTGCAAATGTTGTTTCGTTGTTGTGTTGGTAAGGGCTAACACAGCAGGCCTGAGGCTGTATCCTCAGAAAAACCTGCTGTCAAGGTTGGCCCTTGGCTGGTGTCTGGGAACTTGGATTTTAGGAGGGTTCCATCATTCCCAGAATGGATCAGAGCAGCTCATTCTGCTTAAGCTGTACAAACAATATGCTTTATGCCAAACACCTGTTTTCCTTCTTGGAGTCTGAAAGTTTAGTGTGTGCCAGCCAGAGGGTGCCTTAGAGACCAGACCCTAGTAGTACTTCAGGCACTGAATCTCTAGTGAGCATCCTGATAGACAGCATTTCACACATGTTGCCATTATTCGTTTGCTGTTGGAATTGAGGATGCCCTGTGCAACTCCCCTGGGAGAGGTCTCTTGGGAGCTTGTGTCTGGTTTCTCCTTGACTTCACCCCATGCACCTTTTTTCCTTTTGTTGATTTTGATTTGTATCTTTTCACTGTAATAAATGTACTCACAGCTATGTAATGCTGTGAGCAGTAGTACTCACAGCTGTGTAATAGATGTACTACTACATGCTGGATCCTGAGAGTTCTCCAAGCAAGCCGTCAAACCTGGAGGTTGAGTTGGAGACTCCTGACACAAATGTGTCATTGTAGCATTTAGTGCCATGGGGGAAAACTTTGATGCTCATAACTCCGCCCACCCCTTCATAGAAATCCTTTTCTTTTTTTATTTTTCCTTATCTGGATATTTATAATAATTTTTCTTTATCCTTGAAATTAAAATAAAATCACCAAAGTCAGTCTAGATGCGCATCTGTTTTCATTACTTTTCCCTGGTAGTCAATGATCATTTTTAATCTAAACATGCCAGTCTTTAGCTAGGGGAGGTTTTCATCTAGTGTAGCAGGTATCACTGTCAAAATTAAACTTCTTTTTTCTCCTCTAATTTAAAAGAGAAGTGGCACAGAGTCACCTTCATCATTCTTGGAATGCAGGGAAATTCTTTGTGCAAATAGCCTCTTCCCAAGACCACTGAGACAACTGCAATGTATCATTGGGTGGGTGGGCACCAGGCCTTTGTGTCTGAGGGCAGGGAGGTCACCAGGAATTGGGTACCCGCTGAAACCCCTCCTGACCCTGGATTACAACCCCTGGTTGTTGGTGCTGGTGAACACAGAAAGGACTGGAGTAGGAGGGCATGTGTGTCCAGTGCCAGGCACTAGACAGAACAGAGGACCCAGTCCCTTCCACTCCTTGGGGTGCTCACCAAGGCAGTCAGTCCCCAGCTATTGCAGCTTGACTCACTGCCCGCAGTGTTGCACAGTTATTGTGCAGGTCAGGGGCATGGCCGTTGCTGTATTCCAAAGATGACAATTGATAATTCCCACTGGCCGCTGTGTGAATCAAGTGTCCCCTGTGTTTCTGAGATGACCCACCAAAGCCAGCTGCTACAGGTTAGTGCTGCCCTCACCTCACTGTCATAGCCAGGGATCACAATAACATTGCTGGGCAATATGTGGATTAGGGACTAGGAATTGAGCTCCTCATGCTGGTGATGGACTGGCTCATGTTAGAGCTGATTCCACTGGGGGAAAAGAGTACTCTGGAAATTCCTGTACATGATTATTTCTTTAATGATTCTTCTTTTGTTTCTGTTATCTATTGTGTATAACAGACCACTCCCACAATTTAGTGGTTTAAAACAACTGTTAGATTCATTATTGATTACAATTTTGTGTACTGGCAATCTGAAATGTTCTCCTGCTGTACTTTTTATCTCTAAACCTAAGTATCTTCTTAAAACATTTTCAATCAATCATGTATGAGCTGCAATTGTCTGGTGGATTGATGAGCTAGAGGGTACAAGGTGGCCTCGCTCACATGTCCAGCAGTTGGTGCTGGCTGCTGGCTGGGTGTCTTGGTTGCCTCCCACGTGGCCTGTCATCATCCAGTAGGCTAAACTGAGCTTCTTCACAGCATGGTTCTCAGGGTTCCAAGAATTAAAGTGGAAGCTCAGAAGTCACAAAAGACCACCACTTCTGCATTCACTTGGTCAAAGCAAATCACAAGCCAGCCCAAATACAAGGAGATAGACTCTGTCTTTTGCTAGGACTGTCAGAGTTACATTGCGTGGACACAGAGGAGCATGACCCACTGGAGGTCATTTTAATAATCTACCACAGTTCCCTTCCAGCATTTCTACTATCTATAGAAATTCTATTGGGGTAAAATAGAGCCCTGATCTTTTTTCCACCTGTCTGATCTTTTTACCCATCATTTAAATCTCTCTTTATTTGTATTCATTGGGTTCTAGAAGAATATATCAAGCATATGTTTTAATTTGCGAATTTGATTTTTTACAGTGTCCAATCTAACTTTCACTAACTCTGTTACCTTTTTATTCATCAGTTATGCTTTTAATTTGAAAAGAAGCTTGTATGATTTCAGACCAATTCTTTTCATAGATGCAATGTTTTCCTGAATGTAACTGAGAACGCAACTTAGAGTTTTATCAAAATTTTCCCCTATTTCTTGCCATAAGACTAATTGGAAGCAGCTGTTTTCTCTCAGTTCCTCAAATATAGTCTCTTTCTTTGAACCATTAAATCTTTTTATATCTGATAATTTTTCTCTATTTGCTCATCCTAACAAATGAGAAAGCTAGGTTTTGTTCAGAATTGGGAGCTGAAATGGGTTTATTTAGAGAATGTGTGACTGTGTGGTTAAGTCTTTCAGTTCCAGATGAGCTAAGAAGGAAAACAATGGGATTTTATGTGTTTTTACCTTTCCAAGATAGAATTTCTACGGGATTAGACAGAAACAGTCAAAAGGAGCCACATGGCGAGAAATCTTTTCTGATTTGTTGCAGCAGCCAGAAGCAAATGCAGGCATCTCTAACCTGCACAGCTGCCCTCACTAGAGGCTAGTTGCAGGGGTGTATGATCTTTGTGTGTGGAGACACCTAGACCCAGTGCAGGCCAAGGGGCTGCCATGGCCCACTACACAAAGTCCTAGTGCCAGTCAACCTCCAGAGTCTGCAGGAGGATGGAGATTTTAACTCCTCTCCTTCCCTATACTCTTTCTCTCCTCCAGAACTTATCACTTTAAGTTTGAGGAAAGCACTGAGACACTTTTGGGGCCCTCACTCCTCAGATGAGATTCGTTTTCATTACAATGATTTCCACTGCAGTTAGCCTTCCCCTCTCGCACAATGTCTCATATAAATGTCTCAAATTTCTGGCAAGTGCCACCCTTTGTTGGTATTCATCCCTGGTAGAGATTGTTCTCTACTTTATATTCCTTTGGTCAAATTAGTGGGAATTTGGAAGATGAGGGGAGTTAAGATAGTTTAACCTTGGGCTAGATGACCACACTGTTCCACAGGAAATAAAGTCTGGATCCCAGACAATATGGAGGGTTAGAACCATAACTCCTTGTTTCCTGCCCAGTAAGGCTGGGACTCAAAGGGCCAAACTGTTAATGAAATGTGGACAACAAAAGATCCATTCACTTGTGTGTCTTGACCTGTGCCCTTAATTCCCACAAATAAAGCCTACAGATGAGCTTATAGTGCAAATTACAAAAAATAAAGAGTAACAACCTTCAATAAGTGAGAATCAGGCAATATAACAAAAAGCAGAATTAGACAAGTACCTCAGATAGTTGAAAATCTGATAGAGATTGTAAAATAAATACTTCATAATAATCAAAAACATTTGTAAAGGCCACGCACAGTGGCTCACACCTGTAATCCCAGCATTCTGGGAGGCCAAGGCAGGCGGATCACTTGAGGTCAGGAGTTTGAGACCAGCCTGGCCAATATAGAGAAACACCGCCTCTACTAAAAATACAAAAATTAGCTGGGCATGGCGGCACTTGCCTATAATCCCAGCTACTCGGGAGACTGAGACATGAGATTCATTTGAGCCTGGGAGGCAGTGAAGGTTCCAGTGAGCCAAGATCATGCCATTGCACTCCAGCCTGGGTGACAGAGACTCTGTCTCAAAAAAAACAAAACAACAACAACAAAAGTGTAAAGGATACTGAAGACAAGTAAAACAAAACAATATGGGGGAGAAACAGGCAGATTTAGAAAGGAATCAAGTGGAACTTTTAGATGCTAAAATACAATCATTGAAATTAAAAACTCAATGGACAGACAATTAGACACAACTAAGAGAATTAGTGAAGTGGAAGATAGCTTTGAGGCTACTACCCAGAATGCAGTACTGTGAACTAAAGAGACTGAAAATGTGAAACTGAAGTTGAGAAGATGGAATGAGTAGCTCATTCTAGGAGGATAGAATAAGGAGCTCCAATATACATTTAATAGGTTTTTGTATGGAATTGGGAGAGGCACGATTAGAAGGGAGAATGCCTGAGAATATTTGATAATTGATGAGAGGCATGAAATCTCTAGTGACTAAGGATATTCCCAAATTGATGAAAAGCAAGAATTTTCAGATTCTATAAGCACAAGTACCAAACAGGATTTTTTTAAATCCTAAACATATCAGACTGAAACTACAGAGGACGAAGTCAAAGAGAAGATCTCAAAAGCAAAGCAACGAGACAGACTTATTAGAAATGACAGTGAGGCTGGGCATGGTGGCTCACGCCTATAATCGCAGGACTTTGGGAAGCTGAGGTGGGAAAATTGCTTGAGGCCAGGAGTTTGAGACCAGCCTGGCCAACATAGAAAGACCCTGTCTCTGTATTAGAAAAAAAAAAAGATGACTTCTGAACAATAGTAGAAACCACAGACAATGAAAAATAATTACTCTAGAATTATTTTTTAATTTAGCTGTTGCTAGCTTTATCCCCTCCAGCTTTATAAAAATATAATTGACAAATACAAATTATATATATTTACAGCATGCAATGTTATATTTTGATATATTTTTACATTGTGAAATGAATAAATCAAGTGAATTAACATGCTTATCACCTCATATTCAGATTATTTTGTACCATTGTCTTAGCAATTTTCAAGTATATAATACATTATTAGTAAATATAGTCACACTGCTGTAGAATAGACCTCCTGAACTTATTCATCCTAACTGAAATGTTCTGTGTTTTCATCAACATCTCCTCATTCCCCCACCCGTATCCCTGGACACTCGTAACCATTATTCTGCTCTCTGCTTCTATGAGTTCAACTTGTTGCAGATGCCACATGTAAGTGAGATCATGTGGTATTTGTCTTTCTGTGCCTGGCTTATTTCACTTAACATAAAGCCCACCAGGTCCATCCATGTCATCACAAATGATAGAATTTCCTTCTTTTTAAAGGCTAAATAGTATTCTATTCTGTATATATACCACATTTTCTTTATCCATTGATCGACACTTAGGTTGATTCCATATTTTGGCTATTGTGAATAATGCTGCAATGAACATGAAAGTGCAGATGCCTCTTCAGCATACTGATTTCATTTCCTTTGGCCATATGCCCAGAAGTGGGGTTGCTGGGTCATGTGTTGGTTCTATTTTTAATTTTTTTAGGAACCTCCACACCATTTTTCATAATGGCTGTACGAATTTACATTCCTACCAACAGCATACAAGTGTCTCCTTTTCTCCATATCCATGCCAGCACTTTTTATTTTTTGTCTTTTTTATAATGGGCTTTCTAACTGGAACAAGGTAATATCTCATTGTGGTTTTAATTTTTGATTCCCTGATGGTTAGTAGTATTGAGCATTTTTTCATATACCTGTTGGCCATTTGTATGTCTTCTTTTGAGAGATGTTTCAGGTCCTCTGTCCATTTTTTAGTTGCATTGTTTTCTTGCTATTGAGTTGTTTCTCTTTCTCTTTAGTGTGTCTACTAGTTTTTTTTCTTGGTGGTTATTATGAGGCTTACATAAAGCTGCTATAGTTAGAACAGTTTATTTTAAGTTTATAACAACTTATCTTTGACTGCTCACAAAATCGTTACACTTTAAATTCTCCTCCCTCCCAAATTGTATGCTATTGATGTCACAATTTATGTCTTTTATGTATTGTATGTCCATTAATAATTATAGCTATAGCTATTTTTAGTACTTTTGTCTTTTAACTTTTACGCTAGAGTTAAAAATTATTTATGCACCTTTATTACAGTATTAGAGTATTCTGAATTTGAGTATATTCTTACCTTTACACTGAGTTTTATACTTTTATATATGTTCATGTTGTTAGTTAGCATCCTTTTGTTTGAACTTGAATTCTCTTTAGCACTTACTATAAGGCAGGGCTAGTGGTAATGAACCCCCATAACTTTTGTTTGTTTGGGATAACCGTAGACTGCTATAACCCACCCATTCATTAAAAACAAAAACAAAACTCTAAAACTAATTGGACTGTAAGAGGGGTTGAAAACGTCATTTTCAGACAAATACCACGAGAGTTTGTCAGCAGTCGGCGCGTTCTGCAAGAATTCTGCTTGGATATGTTTTAGGTAAAAGAAATTCAAGAACAGGAAGGAGTATTAGAATGAAAGAAGCTACGTCAGGAAAGAAATAGTAAATATGTTGTTAAATCTAAACACACATTGAATGTATAAAGTACTAGTTATTATCTGAAGGGTATAAAAATAAGGTGCCTTTAGCAAAAACTTGGAACCAACCAAAATGCCCATCAATGATAGACTGGTTAAAGAAAATGTGGCACATATACATGGAAAACTATGCAGCCATAAAAAAGAATGAGTTCACATCCTTTGCAGGGACATGGATGAAGCTAGAAACCATTATTCTCAGCAAACTAATGCAGGAACAGAAAACCAAACACCTCATGTTTTCACTCATAAGTGGGAGTTGAACAATGAGCACACATGGACACATGGAGGGGAACATCACACACCGGGGGTGGGGGGCTAGGGGAGGGAGAGCATTAGGATAAACACTTAATGCATGTGGGGCTTAAAACCTAGATGATGGGTTGATGGGTGCAGCAAACCACCATGGCACATGTATACCTATGTAACAAACCTGCACATTCAGCACATGTATTGCAGAACTTAAAGTAAAATAAATAAAAAAAATAAGGTGCCTTTTACTTAAGGCACCTAAAATACCTAATAACAATGAGACAGGAGGAGTGTACCAACATCCAAGGTGTTCTGACATCCTTGAATTGTTTGGGAAGAAGGTATAGATAGTGATAAACTTGATATTATCCAATATACACATTGAAAAATCAAAGATAACCAATACAAATGGAAACAGTATATTTTATCTCTTAATGTGAGGAGAGGAAATATGTAATAAAAGAAGATTCGATCACACTGACAGAAGGCAAAAATAAGGCATGGTGAAAATATAAAGCATTAAATAAGATGATAGAAATAAATGCAAATATATTGGTAGTAACAATATAAGTAAATAAACCAAAATTTCTGATGACAGAATACAGGTTCTCAGATAGTCATTTTGATAAAAAGTCCTATGCTATGTATTCTAGGAAAATATTGACCAAAAGAAAGATGGTCTATTTTCCTTTGGCCTGGGGAAATAGACCAAAGTCTCTCATGACAGAATAGAGATTCTCAGATAGATGTTTTTATTAAAAGTCCTATGCTATATATTCTAGGAAAATATTGACCAAAAGAAAGATGGTCTATTTTCCTTTGGCCTGGGGAAATAGACCAAAGTCTCTCATGACAGAATAGAGATTCTCAGATAGATGTTTTTATTAAAAGTCCTATGCTACATATTCTAGGAAAATATTGACCAAAAGAAAGGTGGTATAGATATTTAGACAAAACTGATGTTAGTGCCAAACGCATTATTAGGAATAATGGTGATCATTACATAATGAAAAAAGAAACAGTGGATAAGACATACGTAAAATCTCAAATTATACAGAAACCTAAGGCAGGGACAAGTTGGGTGAATTGAAGAGACAGAAAGATGGCCAGTGTGGCTCTAAACTGCCCCATCTGGGGCATCTCTTCTCACATGTACCTCTCTGAGTGTCATCTCTCCCTATCTTGATCTCAGTAATCACCTACAAGCGAACGACTTTTTCTAGACTTCAGATGTGTATGACCAGCTGTTTGCTGACCATTTCCCTCGAGGCCTCCAGGAGCCCCCCACCCAATATGTATAACCTCATCCCCACCTCCTCCTCCACACATCTACTCTTCTTCCTGTGTTCCCCTAATCTGCATGAAGCTGTCAAAATCCATTCATCACCCAAGCTAGAGAACTGGGAGTCTTCACGTGGACCAGAGTCCGATGTTCACAGGTCTTTGCATGGCAAATTGACATGGCAAGCCACATGGCACTTGGGAAGGGGCTTGGGGGACAGGAATCAGCAAAAGGAGTTAGATCATATTCTTTTAAATTTTTCTAATTACAAATAATTCAAACAGAAAAAGTGTGTATAATAGATGTTGAAAGCCCTTTAAGATCCCAGTTCCTCAATCACAATCACTATAATAGGGTAGTGATAGGTCCTTTCAGACCTTTTAAATGTGTAGGCATTTATAGGTATATGTATACTTATGTTTTGATTCTTTTGCACAATGGTGAATATATTACATAAAAAGCCAGTCCTTGCTTTTTTCACTGAATATATTTTTATATTTTTCATATCAATTTTTGACATGTGTATATTATATTTTATGCCATATCTCAATTCATTTTATGAATCTATATGTTTCAAGTTATATATATATAAAATGTCTCAAATTATATATATGTATATAAAATATTCAAATTTCCCACTTGTACAAACAGCTGCAGTGAACAAACTTGGACATGTATCTTTGTGCAGGTGAATGAAGAAATCTGCAGAATAAATTACTAGAAGTGAAATGCCTGGGTCAGTGGAGATTCATATTTTAATGTTTGATGGATTCTGCCAAATTGCCTTTAAAACTTTCTCCTAATTTACCCACTCCCCGACTGGGTATACATTTCCCTACCATCTTACCAACGTTAAGCTTTATCAATATATAAAAGTGTTTTGCCAATCTGACAGGTAAAAATATATTTTTGTCATTTATTTATTTATTTTTATTTTTTATTTTTGAGATGGAGTCACTCTGTTGCCCAGGCTGCAGTGGCTCACTGCAACCTCCAACTCCCAGGTTCAAGTGATTCTCCTCCCTCAGCCTCCCAAGTAGCTGGGATTACAGGTGCCCACCACCATGCCTAGCTAATTTTTAAAATATTTTTAGTAGAAACGAGGTTTCACCATGTTTGCCAGGCTGGTCCTAAACTGCTGACCTCAAGTGATCCACCTGCCTCGGCCTCCCAAAGTGTTGGGATTACAGGTGTGAGCCACTGCTCCTGGCTTACTTTTGTCATTTTAATCTGTACTTCTTTGAGCACTGTGTCTTTCTTTTAAGTGAATTTCTAGTCCAAGTCTCCTGCACATTTACTATTAGGTTGTTTTTCTTTTTTATTGAGTCGAAGAAAGTTCTTTATACATGAACACTATTAACCTTTTGTATGTAATAAATGTTGAAAATGTTTTCCCTCAATTTGTCATTTGTACTTTAGTTTTATTTATAATGTCTTTTGCCTCACAGACATTTCAAATATTTATGTAGTTAAACCTTGTCTTTTATTATTTCCAGATTTATTTTTACTTTACCACCTTGTTTTTTAACGACCAGTTAATGATTTTACTCTCTAGTTAATCATGAGTTTCTTGAGGGCATAGGCTGCCTCTTACTCACATCTGTACATCTTTCTCAAGAAGTCACTCATCCTAGAGCCCTGGCTATGATAAGTGCTCCGTAAATAAGCACATGTTTAAATTTTATTGAATCGACAGAGTTCAGTGTGCTGTAAAATAAGCAAACATAGAAAATGTAATTCCAAGATTGAAGTTGAGGGAAAAGCTCCAAGGTGCTTTGGCATACAAAGAAAAATGCATGGTGAATTAAAACTGTAATTTCAATCGATATATGGAGTAAGATCAGGGTTAAATTCAGCTGGCAATAGAAAATTATTAAAAAGATCACAAGAAATGTGTTCTATATTGGTTTCACTTTAAAAGCTGTTTTTCTCCCTGAATTATCTGCTTTCAGAATCAGAGTTTAATATGGAAGAGTCATAGTTTAATATAAAAACAGTCACAGTTTAATATAAAAAGTCAGAATTTAATATAAAAATAACAAAGTGGAGAGTTCAGATGGTAATCTGGATCTCATGTAAACCACATGCCCGGTGACTGGGGCCACTTTAACTACCCTGTGTCTGCTCTTTGCTGGTGACAGTCTACACTGATCGCAGAACACATGGGAAAGAGGAAAGACAGGTTCTTAATTACGAGAACTGCACACCTCAAGCTATAAAATGCTGCTGTTGTTTACATTCTTAATGCTGCTCATCGAAACTTGGAAGGCATGTGATGTTGGGGAAATCCCTGGGCCTCATTTTGGCTGTTTTAAAAACAAAGCGGGGTCACTGCATGATCTCGGCAGTTCCTCCTGAAACTGAGGTCCTCGGAGCATACGAGGCTCTTCCTGTGAAATGATTTACAGGGCCCTGCCTTTGGGGAATTCCCCTGTGATTCCATCTGAGGTGTGAAGGCAAACCCACCACAGTTGTTACCAGCTGTTCTGTGAGGCTGCACTAGGAGCCCCCATGAGCGTCAACATCGATGTCTGTATAAGTTAAATTAAATTCCAGGGTCTGGTGTGAAGCTGGAACAGGCCTTGTTGTTTTTATCTGTCTGCTGCTGAATTCCTCTGGGGCCTATCGCCTCAGCTGAGCACGCACGAGGGAAAGGGAATGGAGTGGAAGGGACAGTCTTCTCTCTTTTATTTATGTAGGTTAATAATCATTTTATTATATAAATTATACCCTGGTCACTTCCTAAAAGGACTCAAGATAATTCATGAATTCACTTGAATTATGGTACTCTATCCCTGCCCTGTGCCAGACCCAATGCTGGAGGCTTGGGGAAAGAGAAACACATGAAAAAATCTAATACTGTGTCTTACATGGTATTAGAGAGGCCTTGGGGTATACAGGGTTATGGGGACACATGGAAAGAAAAAGCAATTCTGATGGTCCAGAGGTGGGCATGGAGGGGAAGGGAGAGGGAAAGGGGATGTCAATTTCTTGAGTTCCTTTTAGGAAGGAATATGTCATCATGACCAAGGGCACAAGATTTGGTGACAGGTAAGACTGGGTTCAACTTATTTAAACCTCAGTTTTCTCATCAGCAAAATGGAGTAATAATAGAATTTCCTTTATTGGGTTGTTAGGCAGATTAAGTGAAAAAGGCATACAAAGCACTTAGCAGTGCTCAGTGTCCAGCACATGGCAAGCACACCATATGTGGTCACTGCTTTCATTGTTATTCTGCTTATCGTTCAGTAAGATGGGCTCACTATTGAAGACTGCATTGTACTTGGTTTACAGATGAGGAAGCAAAGGCTCAGAGAGCTTATATAATTTGCCCAAGGCCACACAGCTTGAAAATGGCAGAAGCAAAATTCCGATGAACGTCAAAGCCCATTTTCTTTGCACTGCTGTGCTGTGATGCTGCTGAAGGAAGGTTCCCCAAAAGACCTGATATTTGAGTTGGGTGTTAAAGAATGAATAGAGGTTGCTTTGTGGGCCTTAGAGAAAAGGAAATGCCCTACAACCCTCCAGCCTCAAAGAGGTGGATTTGGCCAACAACCTGAATGAGCTCAGAAGTGGATTCTTCCCTCAGAGACTCCAGAATGGAGTGCAGCCTGGCTGACACCTTGAGTTCAGCAGACCCGAGCAGAGGACATGGTCATCCCATGCTCAGGCTTCTGACCTACAGAACCACGAACAAGCAAATGGGTATTGCTTTAGGCTGATAAATGTATGGTCATTGGTTATGCAGCAATAGAAAATGAGTACAATGATTCAAATATAAATATAAAAATAACGTGTCAAACACTTCATTTAACTCAGTAAATGAGGGGATCCATCAGCTGTTACAACTCACTCAAAGGAGAATTCACAGAACTGCACAAGTAGGCAATCAAGAATGTTGAAATAGATACAAACGTCATGAATATCCCCAGAGCAATAAGCAATTGCATCTCCAGTGGGTAAAATTCATTCGTGCTTTTTTTTTTTTTTTTTTTTTTTTAAGATGGAGTCTCACTCTGTTGCCTAGGCTGGAGTGCAGTGGCACAATCTCGGCTCACTGCAACCTCCGCCTCCCGGGTTCAAGCGATTCTCCTGCCTCAGCCTCCCAAGTAGCTAGGACTATAGGCCCCTGCCACCATGCCCAGCTAATTTTTTTGTGTTTTTAGTAGAGATGGGCTTTCACCATATTGGCCAGGATGGTCTCAAACTCCTGCCCTTGTGATCCACCCGCCTTAGCCTCCCAAAGTGCTGGGATTACAGGTGTGAGCCACCGCACATGGCCAATTCATTTGTACTTCTACGGACTGGAATTCTTTGCATTGCTATCAGTTGTCTACAACATATAAAATTGTAAGATCGCTTGAAAACAGGGAAAGGAGCAGATAACCCAAAAGGATGCTTTAGAAGAACATCTAGTGATCATGTTTTGCCCATTTTAAAGTCTTTCCCAATTTTTCCTGATGAGTGGCATGGAAATACAGCTTCAAGATAGGCCACGGCCACACACATTCCTCCACAACTTATTGTCTCCACTCAGTCCCGCCACAGAGAAATTGTGAATTGACCACAGGCTGGGATTCCATGAGGCCAAGTGCGGCAGGGGCTCAGCCCAGCCTTGACCATTTACAAGCCCTGGAACATCCATTATCTGGCTCATTATTTTGTCTTTTCACAAGATTCCTGTGGGTAAGGCAGAACCAGTAACAATTATCCCCATTATGTTTCCAAGGAAACTGAGGCTCAGAGAGGAGGAGGACATGCTCAGGGTCACTCAGGGAGTCAATGACAGAACTTGGATATGACTTCCCTTTCCATCAGGGCTTACCGTCTTCACTGCCCCCTGCCTCCTTATCCTCTGACAGGTAAATTTCTGTCCCTCAGCCCCTTTCCTCCTGCCCGGTGGACCCTCCTTCCTGCAGCCACATTGCAGGGCGGGGAACCTGGGCACTGGCTGTGGCCTTGCCTGTCCCTTGTCCAGTCTGCAGGCAGCAATCTTGCTCTGAAAAGCTGGCCTGATCCAGTGCTCCTGCCCCTACCAGACCCTCTCCCATTGTGCACTGAACACATTCATGCCTGTGTTCCCTTCCCTTGCTCCAGCAGCCCGACAGCCCCCAGAACAATGCCCAGACATGACTTACCCAGACCTGCTGTGCCAGGGCCACCTGCTCTGCCTCCCAGGCTCTCCACCCTGGCCACTTGCCTCTGTTGGTTTCCCATTGGCACGGGGTTGGGAAGTCATCTGTGAGACCAGGCACACCGGTCTGCTGGAGACTCTTTCCAAACTGTCCTCCTGACCCCATGCCAAGCACTGGTGCAGGACAAGCCATTGGTGCCAGGCTGAGCAGCTGGGTGGCAAGCTGGCCACCTGCTCAGCTCACAAAGTATAAAGTTTACTTTGTGTTGACTTTTCTTAATTTGTAAACTTTATTTTAGTCTTTAATTTAATAGAGACAAGGTCTTGCCATGTTGCCCAGGCTGGTCTCAACCTCCTTTCTCAAGTGATCTGCCCACCTCAGCCTCCCAAAGTGCTAGGATTACAGGTGTGAGCCACAGCACCTGGCCTGCATTGACTTTTGAATCCTGGAGCTGAGACTGTCAGAGCTGACAGGTTTTGAAAAGAGCCTTACACTATTCCGAAGGGGTCACGGAAGTCCAGAGAGAAGTAGGGACCTGCTCATTGACTGGCAGCCTGGTGGTTGGCACTGGACTTTCCAGGTCAGGCGGGGGTTTAGTGCTGACCTATCCTCACCATCTGCTTCTTGGAGTCCCCTGTGGGTGCAGATCACAGGGAAATAGGGTGCAGATTGATCAGGACATTTTGATTTGCTAAAGAAACAGAATGGCCAGGGAATCTGAGTGCTGGAATCGAGTGTCAGCTCAGGTGTGTAATATCAGTGTCTCAGTCTTCCCACGCCTCATCCCTTTCCCTGTGCCTGTATCTTAGGCTCCAGTCCTGTACGGGAGACACATGCTATCTCCTAGACACAGGACACTCTTCAATACCACTAAGCCTTCCACTGTGTGGCTCCTGCTGCCTGCACTGCCCTTTTCCGATGCCTACTTGTTTTAAGGTTCTGGCAAAACTCCCGCATGGACCTCTGAGCGTTTGCTCCTGGCTGCACTCCGGCTGCCGCCAGGGGAACTGACCTGCCTCAGCAGCCCCTTACCCTTCTCAACAGATTCACGGCGCCTGGGATACCTGCTTCCTCCCTTTATTCATGTGTCCCTAGAGCCTTTAGTTTGCAAGCCTCTTGGAGTGGTGACCAGGCACACCTCCATATCTGCACACCTGGATGAGGTCTGGCACACACTCAGTCCTGGAATCCAGTTTCAGCTCAGTTGTGTGACATCAGGATCTAGTTTCCTCACTCCTCATCCTCTTGCCTAAATGTGTGTTTGCTACAAGTCTGCTGAATGTGGGCTATACTCAGAATACAAAAAGGGACAAATATTTTCAGTGATATTTATGAAGGCTTTAGAAAGCATCAAATGTATGTGATTATGGAGAACGATATGGAAATAATATAACCAAACCCTTAGAAATTTACCTTGGTTAAAAATATAATAGAGAAATGATCTTAAAGGCAATTTAATGAGTTACTGATCTTAACTAAATGGAATGTCTTTTTCACATATTTTAAAATACATCCTATTTATTACAATTGTAACAACTTTTTAAAAGGTCCAGATGTCTTGAACAATCCTTGAGCATGAATATTTTTGAAATGCATTAAACTTTTTTTTTCATCCAATCTGTGGGATGGAAAAAGAACACTTTTTTTTTTTTTTTAATGAAGGGAGAAAGGAAAGAAGGAAGGAGAAGAGAAAGAAAGGAAGAGAGAAAGAAAGAAGTTTGGAGGGAGGGAAGGAAAATGGAGAAGGAAGGAAGAGATGGGAAGGGAGGGAAAGGGAAGGGAGAGAACAAAAGAAGGAGGGGAAAGGGAGGAAAATGTTGTCACAATACCCCTTTGGTTTCCTTCATTGTGCTGGTCATACGATGCCATCGGGGTAAATGACGCCACCTCTCTGGGTTTTGGCTCCTTCATCAAAAGCTAGAGTTGGGCGCTGTCATGAGGGAATGCTGGGAGGGCAGATGATCATTGCATTATTTATATTTCAATTACCTTGGGCCCAGTCTTTGGCTACTGACATTTGAAGCCAAATCTCTTCCTCATTCCAAGCCTCAGTTTCCAAAATGAGGGAGTTGGACCAGATGAGATGAAGGTCACTTTCTGCTTCCACAATCTGTGAACCAGCCTCTGGCAGGCTGATTGTGAAAAAGCAAAAAGTGCTGCAATAAACATATGTATGCATGTGTCTTTATAGTAGAATGATTTATAATCCTGGATAAAGAAAATGTGGCACATATATACCATGGAATACTATGCAGCCATAAAAAAGAATGAGTTCAGGTCCTTTGCAGGGACATGGATGAAGCTGGAAACCATCATCCTCAGCAAACTAACACGGGAACAGAAAACCAAACACCACATGTTCTCACTCATAAGTGGGAGTTGAACAACGAGAACACATGGATACCGGGAAGGGAACATCACACATCGGGGTCTGTTGGGGGGTAGAGAACACAGGGAGGGACAGCATTAGGACAAATACCTAATGCATATGGGGCTTAAAACCTAGATGATGGGTTGGTAGGTGCAGCAAACCACCATGGCACATGTATACCTATGTAACAAACTTGCACGTTCAGCACACATATCCCAGAACTTAAAGTAAAATAAAACTATAAAAGAAAAAGAAAAAAGATGATGTCGGAGCCAGGAAAATTCCAGTGCCCAGGATTGAAAGGAGACATCTCCCTCTTTCTCACAGTTTCCCCACTGTGTAGAGCCAGACAATTCAGCCAGCTGCTGGGGACCTCCAATGAGTCCCTCCACATTTCAGATCCTTTCGTCCTTTGTGCCTGGAAGTCGGTCAGCTCACTCTGACCTTCTGGCTGTTCCTCATCTGTCAGAGCAGCTGTTGGAAAGTGAAGCAGTTGGATCTAGGCAACAGGGGAAGAGTTGTTTGCTTTAGTGCTGGGGAATGAAGAAACCCACACAGCTCCTTTTGTGGGTTGTATTAAAATGCATCTGCAGGCATTATTATTCCTAATTATATGTAGCTTAAATAATGTCTCTGAAGCAGAGGGTATATGGAGATGGCCAGGAGTCTTGAATTCGTGTTGTAGCTCAGCTGGAAAAGGGAAGGATGCTTTGGCATAAATACATGGATGTTCAAATTGGTGGCTCAGGGGTCCAGGGTTTACAGAGCCAAGCTTTGGGAATGGTTGTGGGTGGCACCCACTTTCACCGTGTCCATGGCTGAGTCACACCCTTGGCCTTTCCACAGGGCATCTGCTCAGCAACACCTTCCCTGTCCTGGGCATTCAGTTTTGTGAGGCAGTTTTTTATTTTTATTAAAAATATTTTTTTGCAACAGAGTCTCTCTCACTGTCACAACACTGTCACTCTCTCATGCAGTGGCACAATCTCGGCTCACTGCAGCCTCCGCCTCCCGGGTTCAAGTGATTCTCCTGCCTCAGCCTCCCAAGTAGCTGGGATTACAGGCATGCACCACCACACCCAGCTATTTTTTGTATTTTTAATAGAGATGGGGTTTCACGATGTTGGCAAGGCTGGTCTCAAACTCCTGACCTCCAGTGATCTGCCTGCCTCAGCCTCTCAGAGTGCTGAGATTACAGGTGTGAGCCACTGCACTCGGCCTTGTTAGGCAGTCTAGACAAAGCATAATAAGCGGCACTGTGAGAAGTGAAGGGACATTAAACAAAGCCATGCTAAAGGGAGACATCACAAGACCAGCTCGGTGTGTAAACGCAAGCAGGACTCAGTGAGTTTTCTATTTGTGTCCAGGAGGTGAGGGGACCAAATGCCTCAGAGGCTGGCATTTGAGACCCGTAACCTCTCCGGTGGCAGATGGGACACTGAGGCTTGAGCTGTGACCTTCCTGGGTTCCCACAGCTGGGCAGAGCAAAGTGAGGTAGAAGCCCAGGGTTCAGCCTGGCCCATTCCTCTCCCTTTTCTGCCATGGGGCCTCCCAGGGTTTCCTCTTCAAGCCTCAAGGCACGCTAGGGCTGGAAGTAGCAGAGAGCTGATGAAGGGAAGGCAGTGCCATGCTGTCTGCAGAAGTCTAGAACCTTGGGCCATTAAGGAGGTGCTAAGGATTAAAGAGACTCCTTGAGCCAAGAAATAGACCAAGAAGATACGTGCCATGGGTAGGGGGATGCCACGTATCTAGGGTCAGATGTACATTTGACATGATTTCTGCAGTTCACCATTTGGCAAATGCTGACATTAGTGAGGCACACAGGGCCCAACAGAAAACGGAGCCGTGACCTGGGAGACGGGGAGCTGGGTGTGTGGTGTGGTTCTCTCTCTGCCTCCCAGCCCCTGCTGTTTCAGTGCTGAGCACCTATGATGACGCCAAGTGCTACATGAGTGGCTTTCATCTGCTTCACTCATTCTGTCCTTGTGCTGTGTGCTTCCTGCTCCCTGGTAACCCCAAGACTGACTCAGGATAGAAGTGATAGGGAGGGGACTCCTGGAGAAAGCACCCAAGGTGCTGTGGGCAGAAGCAGGGTCCTTCTTACTCTCTGAGTGTCCGTGTTGACAGTGCTGAGCAAAGTGCAGTGGGTGGTATGAGGCCAGGCTCCCCTTTGTACACCCACCAATAGCATCAGCAGGAAAGTCAACATGCTAGCATGAGAGCTGCTGAGACCAGAATGCAAAGATGCATGAGGAATAGAGTGAGTGCAGAACTGCGAGACATCACGAGCAGGCAGGAGAGCAGCCCTCTGCCCAGCCCACTCTAGGGGTCCAGCCCTCTGATGGAGCTACCGGTTGTGACCCTGGCTATCTCTCGTGGTGGGCTCTCTCCTGAAGTTGCATCCCACAGACAGCTTGGCCACACCCTTGCTCCTTTCCCAGGGGTGGTGAGCAGCCCAGAGTCCTGCCCAGCACTGCAAAGGAGGAAGAAACCTCAGCCAATGGAAGCTGAGGGGAGCTGCCAGGAGCTGCCCTGAAGGGAACTGAGCAGAGGCTGCTGGCTGAGCCACGCTGGAGGGGGCTGCTGGAGCCCCCCAGAAGCTAAGGCTGCTCACAGGAGCCAAGGACTCTCATATTTGCCCTGTCGGTGCCATTGAGCAGAAGAGGAAGACAGGGATGTATCAGAGGGTCCCAGAACCTGCCATGGGAGCCCAGGTTGGCCATGTGAGGAAAGCTTCTGGTGGGCAGGAGTCTCATTTTGAAGCTGGTCTCTGGAATCCAAGCTTCTGGAGGGTCCCAGGTGCAGGGTCCCCTGAAAAGCCCCAGGGTCCTGGTGGGAGCCTGGCTGCACCCACCATTCTGTTGTATAATTGGCAGCAATGGAGGCAAAGAGGATGCCATGACTCACCAGGAATCCACAGGGACAGAGCCGATCAAGGAAATGCCATGGATCTGGAGACACAGAGAAACCTTTGTCTCTATGTGGTAAGCCACGTCATGGAGGCCTCAGCTAGGCAAGGGCGGCACCCAAGCTGGAGCTGGGAGGGAGGGGACACACTCGAGTGAGTCAGTTCCTTAAAGTAAATCTCTCTCCCTCTACACACACACACACACACACACACACACACACACACACACACTGACTCTGTTTCTCAGGAGAATCCTGACTAACACACATAGTGAAGAGGCAACTAAAGATGGCAGAGTGGAAGCTACTATGGAATTTTGGAACAAGAGATGGCAGACAATGACATGTAAATTCCTCACCTCCACCCCAGATGCAAAAATCCTGAGCAGCACAGCTCTCCCTGGCTCTCTGGGGGATTGGTTCCAAGACCTGCTCACAAATCCCAAAATTCACAGACGCTCAAGCCCCTGATATCAGAAGGCATAGTATTTGCATATAACCTGTATACATCCTCCCGTATACTTTAAATCTTCTCTAGATTATTTTAAAAACCTAATACAATGGAAATGAGATGTAAATAGTTGTTATACGGTATTGTTTAGGGAATTATGACTGTATAAAAAAAGTCTGTATGTGTTCAGTATAGACACAACCATTCTTTGGATTCAGAGAGATGACTCTATTTAGGAAGAGACTGAATTTCTTATCAAAGGCAGGCTGGGGTGTATCAAGCAGGTTCAACGCAGGGAACACAAATCCCACTGGCTCCTTAGGCAGGAAAGGATTTAACCAGGGCATGGGTGCTTACCCAGTCATTGGGAGGGTTAAAGGACTCAGCTCCAGGAAGAACTCTCAGGACTGCACAAAACTGACCCACTGGGGTGGCTAATGCCTCTGAGAACCCACTGGGGCTCTGCTTGAATACAAAAGCTAAAATTGCCACTGTTGCAGCTGCTGCTGCAAAAGGCTCTGGGTACCAGCAAGCTGTAAAATGGACAGGGAACCCTGCTGCAGGGAAACTGTGTTTCTGTGGCCTTGCTTGCTGGAAGAACAGCAAGCAGGGGTCAGGAAAGTGGGGCTTCTGCACTTCCAATTTGCAAAACTCATACGAGTACACCCAATGGATGGTACTCACTTCTCATCCATGATTCTCACCACAGGGCATCTGGGAAATGTCATCTTAAGCTGCCTAGCCTCTCCAACCAGAAGGAGGGTGAACTGGAGCAATCCAGTTCACAGGACTGTCCAGGGAACTGGATTCTGGAGACTGTGGGGGCCTATAGGAGTGCATGCAAACAGGAAAGCGAGGCTCACACAGACAACAGCAATCAGCCACAAGGTGAGCGGCCATGCCTCAACCATGCCTGCCTTCCTAGGTGCAGGGGATAAAAGAGCACAGCTGCTTGGAGCAAGAAAGGGTTTGTTGTTCTCCATGTGGAAAGTAGAGAGCATTTAGCAAGAGATGGGAATTTCAGTCCAAATGCAGTTGAGATCATATCTTGGCTTTGTTCCCCATGAACACACAGTTATTTGTATTTCAGCATAAAATTCAAACTCCCAGAACCTGATTAACAAAGGCAGTGCACTACGCATTCCCCCAGAGGCCAGCCAGATGGAAAGCCCAACGGAATTCCACTTTGAAGTGTTCTGTGTTATCTGACTCATTTGCAAAAGAAATGAGCTTTATGGGATTTTCGAATGTTTCCAGACATAACCAGTTGCCCCCAAGCGAGAATAAAGTTATAATCTCTCCTTCACCTTGTGCACATGCAGGCGGGCACGGATGTACACAGCACAGTTAGAATCAAAATATGCCTCCTTGCCAGGCTCTCCAGGGGCCGGCAGAAGAGGGAATAAAAATAAAAACACCTTGGATGAAGTGATGATGGATTTGTATCTCCCCCACTTTGACAGTGGAACCAGAACAACTGTATGGCTAATCTAACAAATAGCACCCTCCTTTGTCATTAGGAAAATGCAAAATAGGCGTCTAGGTATGGTCAGTCATACATCCTCTAAAGCTCTGTGGTATCAGGAAAAGCACAGATAGATTTGGGTTCAAATCTCAGCCCTGCTGATTCCCAGCCATATGACCCTAGAAAAGTAGCTTCTGCTCTCTGAGCCTCAGTTTCTTTTTCTGTAAAATAAGCATTAAAAAATATTGATCTCATGCTGTGGTTATGATAAGAGCGTGAAAGGGCCTTGGAAACCACAAAGGGCTGTGCATACCTCAAAATTCCTCCCTCTACACACCTAGTGATACTGCCACCCCGAGGCCACTCCTTTCCCTGAATCCAATGAGCAATTTCCCACCCCCGTGCCTTTGATCGTGCTGTTCCCTCTGTTTAGAAGCCTTCTCCTGCCTATTTCCCCACATCCTTGCCAACATCTGCTGTTATCTTTTTTTTTTTGGTGGGGTTGCTGGAGTGGACATTCCCCATGCCAATTCAGAAGGTGGAAATGGTGTAGAGGTTTGGCTGTGTTCACTTCTCAGTAACTCAGCATCTCAAGGAACCTGGAACATTAGAATTAAAAGGGCCTGCAGGGACCATCCAGTCTAACCACTCTTTAATGGGATAGGAAAATGGAAGCAGAGAGGGGCCAAGGTGTATGCCCACCTGTGCCAGGCACATCAGCCGGGTGGGTTGAGGGGCCCTGCAACACCTAGGCCACCTGACAGTGCCTTGTTGGCCAAATTTCTGGGTCTTTTCTGTTTTTCTCCATTGTATTTGTCAGGGTTCCCCAGAGAAACAGAAACAAGGAGAAATATCTAATCTATATCTATTGTCTATCATCTATCGATCTATCTATCTATCATCTATCTATCTAATCTATCATATATCTATCTAATGAGAGAGAGAGAGAGACAGACTGAGTTATTGTAAGAAATTTGCTCATGGAATTATGGAGACTAGCAGGTCTAAAATCTGCAAAGCCAATGTCCTGTCCTATTTTGAAGGCCCTTAGGCAGGAGACTTTTCTCTTACTTGGATCAGCCTTTGTTTCAGGCCTTTGATTGTAGCTTCAACTGATGGGATGAAGTCCAGCCCATTATGGAGGACAATCTGCTTTACTCATTTTACTAAGTTAAATGTTCATCTCATCCAAACCCCACCCCTGACCTTACAGAAACACCCAGAATAATGTAGAACCAACTATCTGGCCCAGCCAAGCTGACACGTACAATTAACCATCACATGAAGGTTGAAATGAAAGTTGAAAACCCTGAGGACTTAAGTAAGCAGGAGTGTGTCTATGAGATGCATATTTAAAACACAAAGAACAGGTACACAAAGGTGATATGTGTGGTTTGGACATTTTAAAAAATTCAAATATTTCTAAATGACATTTCCAGTTTTAAATGGCAATTGATAGCACCCTCCTCCACCCCAACTACAAATTCTCACTAATGGAACCCTGAAGCCACAGCGTTGCTTGCAGGCATACAGACGACTCAGGTGGACAGAAAACTTTCTGCTTAAATCTGAGAGGACGCTCCACTGATGATAAGACAGGTGAAGAAGATTGAAATTACTTCCGGCATTCACCTCCTGAAACACAGAATTTCTTAAAGCAGATAGGAGGCTCCTGCATACGTCCTCCACCATCTGACCCTGGACAAACCTAGAGTCAAGACCAGTAAGGGCACCTTCAGTGTCCACATTCAGCCCCTAAATACCATCTTCCTACTTAATCCATGCCCAGGATCTCAAGGAAAATAGCTGTATAAATCTCAGGGGAGTTTAAAACAACAATGACAGGCCATTCGTACCTGCCAGATTTGGGGGGAAAGCCTGGCAACACTAAACACTGGGAAGGAGATGACTGGGAGGCAGGTTCACTAACAACTAGCCCCAAGGGAGGCCTCCCACTGCATGGAGGGCAGCAGAGACCATCACTGCACCAACCACCAGGAACAGGAGTCCAAGCACTCCTCCCACTGCATCTTGGACTGCAGTGTTACCAACACCTGAGTCCGGTGAAACAGAACACACTCACGTGCAACAAGTTTATTACTTACAGGTAGGCAGCAAGGGACAAGAGAAACCTAGGATTCATTGTAAGCTGGTCCCCCAAGGCTCAAGATAACTGCATGGGGTAGATAGGGTCTTGCCTGCACATTTCCCACTTTGCATCAAACCTGAGAGACCCCGAAAGGCAGCCCACTCTGGGTTATAGACCTCAGGGGCAACAGGACTCACTGGGCAAAGCTTTGATGGACATCCTGCTTCCAGGGGAGAGAGGAACAGAGCCCAGACTGTCCAAGGCAGTTCCTCCCTAACTCAAGATGTTACATTCCCTAGGAGGGACAGGAACAAGGTCCAGGCTGCTCCTGGCCTCCTCTCTATCTCAGGATGTTGCATTCCCAGCACATTCTACAGTTATACTTGAGAATTACAAGAAAAAGAGGAAGGAATTGGGTTGGTCCAAGGCTACCCAGAGAACTGTCCTGCAATTACCTCACTTTAACCTTCACACCTCAAAGGATCATGGTAAATTTTGCATCATCTTCCATGACTTCTCAACCATATTCGACAGCACTGAACATTCCCTTTTCTAAAGACTTTCTTCCCTTGGCCTCCAGGAAGACATGCTCTCCAGTAGCTCCCCACCTTGCTGGATGTCACTTCTCAGTCTTTTCTGGCCCCTCCTCTGTCCTCCACATGTTACTACAGACATATGTCATTTCATTATGCTTCACTTTATTGCACTTCACAAATATTGCTTTTTAAAAAAAAACAAACTGAAGGTTTGTGGCAACCCTGTGTCTAGCGAGTCTATTGGCACTATTTTTCAAGCAACATGTGCTTACTTTGTGTCTCCATGGTACATGATGGCATTTCTAGCAAAATTTCAAATATTTTCATTATTAATATATCTGTAATTGTGATCTGTGATTAGTGATTTTTGATGTTTTTATTGTAATTGTTTTGGGACACCACAAACTGCACCTATATAAGATGGCAAACTTAATTGATGAATTTTGTGTGTTGACTGTGTGTGACTGTTTTGACTGCTCCACTCACCCTCTCGCTCTCCCTGTCTTCAGGCCTCCCTATTCCCTGAGACACAACCATATTGAAGTTAGGTCAATTAATAACCCTATAATGGCCTCTAAATGTTCAAGTGAAAGGAAGAATTGAATGAACATCTCTCTTTTTAAATCAAAAGCTAGTAATGATTAAGCTTAGTGAGGATGGCATGTCGAAAGCAGACATCAGTTAAAAGCTAGAGCTCTTGTGCCAACAGCCAAGTTGTGAATGCAAAGGAAAAGTTCTTGAAGGGAAATTAGAAGTGCTACTCCAGTGAACACATGAATAATAAGGAGTAAAAGAGCCTTATTGCTGATAAGGAGAACGCTTGAGTGGTCTGGATAGAAGACCAAACCAGCCACAAGATTTCCTTAAGCCAAAGCCTAATCCAGGGCAAGGTCTTAACTCTCTTCAACTCTATGAAGGCTGAGAAAGGGGAGAAAATTACAGAAGAAAAATTGTAAGCTAGCAGAAGTTGGCACACAAGGTTGAGCGAAAGAAGTGATCTCCATAACATAAAAATGCAAGTTGAAACAGCAAGTGCTGACATGGAAGCTGCAGACAGTTATCCAGAAAGTCTAACTAAGATCATTGATGAAGGTGGTGATGCTATACAACAGATTTTCAGTGCAGAATAAACAGCCTTATACTGGAAGAAGATGCCATCTAACACTTTCATAGCTACAGAGGAGAAGTCAATGCCTGGCTTCAAAGCTTCAGAGGACAAGCTGACTCTCATTAGAGGCTAATACAGCTGGTTACTTTAAGTTGAAGCCACTGCTCATTTGCCATTCTGAAAATCCTAGGGCCCTTGAGAATCATGCTGAATCTATTCTGTCTGTGCTCTTTAAATGGAAGAACAAGGCCTAGATAACAACATATCTGTTTACAGCATGGTTTACTATTTTAACTTCACGGTTGAGACCTACTCCTCAAGAAAAGATTCCTTTCAAAATATTACTGCTCCTTGACTCTGCACCTGGTCACCCAAGAGCTCTGATGGAGATATACAAGAAAATGAATGTTGTTTTCATGCCTAATCCAACATCCATTCTGCAGCTCCTGGATCAAGGAGTAATTTTGAATTTCAATTCTTGTTATTTAAAAAATATCTTTCATAAGACTATAGATGCCATAGATAGTGATTCTTCTGATGGATCTGGGCAAAGTGAATTGAAAACCTTCTGAAAAGTATTCATCATCTAGATGCCAATAAGAACACTCATGGGCCAGGCAACGTGGCTCACGCCTGTAATCCCAGCACTTTGGGAGGCTGAGGCTGGTGGATCATGAGGTCAGGAGATGGAGACCATCCTGGCTAACACGATGAAACCCCATCTCTACTAAAAATACAAAAAATTAGCCAGGTGTGGTGGTGGGCTCCTGTAGTCTCAGCTACACAGGAGGCTGAGGCAGGAGAATGGCGTGAATGCGGGAGGCGGAGCATGCAGTGAGCCAAGATCGTGCCGCTGCACTCCAGCCCTGCACTCCAGCCTGGGTGACAGAGCAAGACTGACTCAAAAAAAAAAAAAAAAAAAAAGAACACTCATGATTCATGGGAGGAGGTGAAAATATCAACATTGACAAGAGGTTGGAAGAAGTTGATTCCCACCCTCAGGGATGACTTTAAGGGCTTTAAAAATTCAGTGGAGGAAGTAACTATACATGTGGTGGAAATAGAAAGAAAACTACATTAGAAGTGAAGCCTGAAGATATAACTGAACTGTTGTAACCTCAAGATAAAACTTGAGTAGATGCTTTGCTTCTTACAGATGAGCAAAGAAAGTGATTTCTTGAGATGAAATCTACTCCTGGTGAAGGTGCTATGAAAATTGTTCAAATGACAACAAAGGATTTAGAATAGTACATAAAATTAGTTGATAAAACAGCAACAGGATTTGAGAAGACTGACTCAAATTTGGGATGAAGTTAAACTGTGATTAAACGCTATCAGAGGCCGAGCATGGTGGCTCACGCCTATAATTCTAGCACTTTGGGAGGCCGAGGTGGGTGGATCACCTGAGGTCAGGAGTTCAAGACCAGCCTGGCCAACATGGCGAAACCCCATCTCTATTAAAAGTACAAAAATTAGCCTGACATGGTGGTGTGCACCTGTAATCCCAGCTACTCGGGAGGCTGAGACAGGAGAATTGCTTGAACCTGGGAGGCGGAGGTTGCAGTGAGCTGAGATTGTGCCATTGCACTCCAGCCTGGGTGACAGAGTGAGACTCCATCTAAAAATAACGTAAAATAAAATAAAAAAATAAAATAAAATAAAATATAAAATAAAATGCTGTCAGCATTTTATGCTATAGGGAAATCTTTTGTGAAGGAAAAATTCATTGATGCAGCGAACTTCTTTTTTTTTTTTTTTTTTTTGAGACAGAGTCTCACTCTGTCACCCAAGCTGAAGTGCAGTGGCATGATCTCAGCTCAGTGTAACCTCCACCTCCTGGGTTCAAGCAATTCTCCTGCCTCAGCCTCCCGAATAACTAGAATTGCAGGTGCATGCCACAATGCCCAGTTATTTTTTGTATTTTTAGTAGAGACAGGGTTTCACCATGTTGGCAAGGCTGGTCTCGAACTCCTGACCTCAGGTGATCTGCCTACCTCAAACTTCCAAAGTGTTGGGATTACAGCTGTGAGCCAACATGCCCAGCCCATTGTTGTCCAATTTTAGGAAATTGCCACAGCCACCCCAATCTTCAGCAACCACCACCCCCATGAGTCAGCAGACAGACATCAAAATCAAGGCAGAAGCCTCCACCAGCAAAAAGATTACAACTCATTGAAGCTCAGATGATCCTTAGCATTTTTTGGTAATAAAGTATATTTTAATTATGGTAAGGACATTTTTTAGACATACTCTACTGTATACTTACTAGACTACAGTATACTGTAAACATAACTTTCATATGTACTGGGAGACCAGAATATTTGTGTGACTCACTTTATTGCAATATTTGCTTTATTGTGCTGGTCTGGAACCAAACCTGCAATGTCTAAGGTCTCTCTGTATTGATATGTCCCAGGTCTCAGTCCTCAGGTGCTTTCTTTTTCACTATACACACTTAGATGACCTCCTTAGTCTCATGCCTTTAATACTATCTAGCTACTCACAGTTACCAACTTTACATGACATCCATACCTAAACTTTTTCCTTAGAACCAGGCTTGGATTTTCAACTGCCAACTCAACATCTCTACTTGGATATCTAAGTGTATCCAACTCAGCCTCAGCTCAGGCTGCTGTAACAAGATAACATGGACTGAGTGGCTTAAGCCACAGAAATTTATTTGTCATAGCTCTGGGCGCTGGAATGGTCAGGCTCTGTTGAGGGCTGTCTTCTTGGCTCGCAGACTTCCCCCTTCTCATTGTGTCCAAAAGTGGTGGGGAGAAGGACAGAAAAAGCTCTCTAGCAGCTCTTTTGAGACAGGTGCTAAAACCATCATGAGGGCTTCACCCTCATAACTTCGTCTAAACCTAATTACCTTCTTAAAACCCCACCTCTAAATATCATCACATTGGCAGTTAGGGCTTCAACATATGAAGGGGCGGGGGAGTAGGACACAATTCAGTCCATAGCACTATGAGTTGTCTCAAACTTCTGATGTCCAAAGCTGACCTCCTGGTCATCCCCCAAACCATGCTACACAGTCCTCCCTCTCTCAGTAAATGACAGCTGCATCTTGGACTCAACTTTGGACTCAACTTGGACTCCTGAGAGCAAATTCTCTTGGCTCTTCATTCAATATATATCCAGATCCAATCTCTTCTCACCACCTTCATTACTATCACTCAAGTCCAGGCGACTACCTTCTTTTTCTTGGAATATCATTATACAGTCTCTAATCTAGTCTTCCTTCTCCTACCCTAGTCTGCCTTCAGCCTGTTATCCATAGACACTGAGAGTGAGGCTTTTAAAACATAAGGCAGAGCATTCCATGTTTTTGCTCAAAATCCTCCATGGCTGTCACTTCACTGAGAGTAAATGTCAAGGTCTCTATAATCACCAAGAAGGCCCACCATGATTGGCTCCCTGACACCTCTCTGACCTTATCTCCTATCTCTCTCCCCATCACTCACTCTACTCTGATCACACTGGTGTCTTGGCTATTCTTTCAGGCCTCCAGGCACCCCATGTCAGGGCCTTCGCTCCCGCAGGCCCCCAGATATCCACATGGCCCCTGCCTCAACTTCTTTGGTTTTTGCTCAACGTCATTTCTCCATGAGGCCCAGGCCACCCCTTCTCAGCCCCTTGGCACTCCTTATTTTCCTTACTTGGGCTTATTTTTCTTCACAGCATTTCTCACTTTTGAATATACTATTTATTTATCATGTTTATTGTCTGTCCCCCTCCAACCCCAACCCCACTGACATTGTCAGGAAGAATTTCAAGAAGGATTGGAAAACAGGCAAGCAAAAGAAAGGTCAAGCAGCAGCCAGGATTTTCACCACAGACCCTACCATTGAACCCTGGATGTGCCACCTGCACAGCTGGCATCTGGCCTTGGATGCTGCTGTTGGTTCTGCTGGCCCTGAAAACTCAGTGTTGCCACAGTATATGGCCAGAAGTGGAATTTTCAAGACCCCCTACTTCTTTATGTCAATAGGCCCTGACCAAAGCAGCTGCTCTGACGGCTGAGCCTAGGCCCTAGCAACAAGAGAAGTGAGGAAAGCAGGTATTCGGTACAATAAATGCCCATCAGAAAGGGAGTTCAATAATAAGCAGTCAAAAAAAGGATAAATGTCTACTATATTGGGGTATACTGGGCCATTAATAAAGGACCCAAAAAGTCCTAAAAAGTAGGGATTGTCATAAGATTACTTTATCGTAATGTAATAAAACATAGCTGTTTTGTTAAACAGACCAAGTTCAATAGGCTATAAGTAGAAAATAGGCTTATTCTTTCCCCTGCTGTTCTGTATAGTTTATTACTTCCTCAACCCCTGGACGAAATTTTAGGTGTGTCCCATAACTTTTCCAGTCATCATAGGATAACACAAATAATTCATCAGTCATTTTCAATGTGTGCTAGGAAAAGACATACGAAACTTCTAAATATTCCTAATTTATAATTTTTCATATCACTGGAGCAAAAGTCCTATTTAAGCTCACTTGAAAGAGCAGGTTACAAAGAGAAACATAACATTGTTTCAGAGGGTCATATAGAGCTTTTTAAAAATCAGCTTTGCTGAGAAATAATAATTTACATACAATAAAATTTAGCAGTTTAATTTCTACAATCTAGTTTCATTGAAATTTTTTTGAGATAATTGTAGGTTCACATGCAGTTGTAAGAAATATTACAGAGAGATCCTATATACCCTTAACCAGTTTTCCTATAGTTGTAGCACTAATGATACACTAATGTAACACTAATGATTGTGATAATATAACATCATAACCTGGATATTGACATTGATAACACCCCACTGATCTTGTTTAGTTTTCCCTGATACTCACTTGTACATGTATATTTAGTTCTATACAATGTCATCACATGTGTATGTTGGTGTATTTATACCACATTCAAGATACTGAAGAGTTCTATCGCTACAAGGACCCCTCATGCTGTCCTTTTATAACTACACCCATACTCCCCCCAGCGTACACACATTGAGTTTTCACAAATGTACACAGTTATATAATCATCTTCACCACTTTAATAAAAACATTTCTAACCCAGAAAGTTCCCTTACACCCTTTGCAATCAATTTACTGTCCCTCATTCTGCACCCTAGGCAACCACTGATCTGCCTTCTATAACTGTAGTTTTACCTTTTCTAGAATTTCACATAAATTTAGTCAGCATAATGCTTTTGAGATTTACCCACATTGTTGCAAGTATCAGTAGTTCATTCCTTTTATAGCTGAATAATAAAAAGTGGATATATCACATCTTACTTATCTCTTCATCAGTTTGTAGATGTTTAGCTTGTTTTTAGTTCTTCGTTATTATGAACAAAGCTATAAATATTCAAGTCCTCTTGTGAACACGATTTCATTTCTCTTGGCCCAGTAGTATGATTGCTCTATGGTAAGCATATATTTCATTGTGGATAGTTTCTACGGCTATAGCTTCAAGTTCACTGATTTTTCCTTCTTCAGAATCTAATCTCATATTACTACCATCGGTGTGTATAAGTTTCATTTCAGATATTATATTTTTCACTTCCAGAAATTCCATTTGGAGCTTAAGTTTTACAAACTTCCATTTCACTCTTCATCCTGGTCGTTTTCCTCTACCTTCTTGAACCTGTGAGTCATAATAGCTGTTTTAATGTTCTTGTCTTCTAATTCTATAATTTCTATCATTTATTGGTTTGTTTCTACTAATTAGTTTTCCATCTGGTTGTAACCCACATTTTCCTATTTCTGTGCTTGCTGCCCAAGGGAGCACTTCGGTGCTGGATATTGCAAATTTTACCTTGTTGGTTGCTGAATTTTATTATATTCCTTTAAATACCATTGGGCTTTGTTCTGGAGCATAAATCAATTGTATCCTTTGAGGCTGACAGAGCAGCTTTTAGGGTAGGGTTAATTTGGCCTCACTAGTAAGGCTGAGAATCCTACTCAGTATCCCGCGTGTTAGGAGGTCTTTCCACTTTAGTTGGGGAGAACATGAACAAGTCTCAGCTCTGTGTGAGCTCCAGGAACTATTCTGGAGACTCCTTGGCTGGAAACAGACATATTTGTTTAGGATTTTAAAGCACAACATTAAATGCAGAAGCTGTAAAGTAAAAGAGTGACACATTTGACAACATAAAAATCTAAAGCCTCTTCCTTGGGTTTCCTCTAGAATTCACTTCACTTCAGCTGTTGTTTCTAATTGATTTGAGGCCAGTTGCTAGAAGGAGAGTACCAGTGGGTGCTGAGGAGGCCCAGGGCCTAGGTCTGGGGCCAGCTCTGCCTCTCACTGTGTGACCAGAGGGTAGTCGTCCCCTCTGAACTTCAGTCTTCTGACCTGGAAAATAGGGGACTGGATAAGCTGTTCCCAGAAGTACTTCCAGTCCTGATACAGCCCACCCACCAACCAGGTAGTATCCATTTCTTGCTCATCTCTTTGCCTCTGTGATATCCAACTCTCAGGGACTCCACTCCACCCCAAAGCAGTCTTCTTAGTCCTATTTCCCTTTTTAAATATAATTTAGTTTTTATTTGATGTATGGACTCAGTCCCAGTCACTAAACTTCATTCAGCTTGGACGGCTTATTGATTTTCAATAACAGTGGAGCAGAAAAATAAAGAGATGACAGCAGCACTTGGCTGCAGACCCAGGGCTGGCCACGGGAGGCAGGAATTAATCATCTCAGGGGTGATCACTCAGGCTGTCCCTGGCAGGGCAGCAACTCAGGGAGCTCAGCCAGCCTGGGACAGTGTAGCAAGCCACACAATGATCATCTGCTTGTGATAACATGAGCTCACCAGACTGTCCCATCTAGGTTCTAATCCCAGCATTGCTGGAGGTAAGTATTTGCTCACCTCTAGAGACAAGGAGCTAGAGGGAAGCTGCACTATTTGGATCCACAGGGAGGAGGAGATGGCCATGTACAAAAGTGCCAACATTAAGTAAGTAAATGCAAAGATAAACTGGTGATAAAAGATGAAAGGGACGTCGAGGTCCTGGCTATGTATGTTGATTTCAGCATGGCTTCTCCTGGCTGCCTGCAGCAGCTAAAAACAGCAAGACTGATCTATGGCTTCCCTAAAGAAGTGCACTAAGCTTTCTTTGGCCTCTCAGGTTCCAATTTTGCATGGCCAGATCCTGACTGTGTGACTTTGGGCTGGTCACCTTATTGCTCTAATGTTTTACTACAAATGCATTTAAGGAGATGTCAAGGAGATTTTCAAAAGGAATTAATGCACTTCAGTATGCCTTCTCCTGGCTGCCTGCAGCAGCTAAAAACAGCAAGACTGATCTATGACTTCCCTAAAGAAGTGCACCAAGCTTTCTTTGGCCTCTAGACCTTCGCATGTGCTGTTCTCTGGATGATAATCCAGCCCTCCCTCTACCTGGCCAACTCTTGCTTCTCCTTCAGGTATCAGCTTGCTTGTTGCCTCATCTGGGAAGCCTTTCCTGATTCCCCCACCCCACACTACCTCTGGCTAGGTACCCCTACCCCGTGCTCTCGCAGGTTCCTATGCTGACCCTGTTATGACATTCATCACACTGCATTACAAGGGTTACATCAACAGTGTAATAGCTCATTGTTACAGCAATAACAATGGTCTGTTTTCTTAACTGCAGCCCCTTCTTAACTCCTACTCTGCCAGGGCAGGGACCGTGCCTACTCTGTTCACTCAGTGTGTGGTATATAAGAGATAGTCAACAAATATTTGCTGAATAGATGATAGTTGAAAAGAATGATTTTCAACATTATTCGGTGATTAAAAAAATACTTATGGAGCACCAGCTCCACACCTCCTGTAAGTAGGTACTGAAGTCATTAATTCCCTTTTAAAATCCCCTTGACATCTCCTTAAATGCATGTGTAATAAAACACCAGAACAATAAGGTGACCAGCCCAAAGTCACACAGCTGGGATTCGGCCAGGCCAAATTGGAACCTGAGTCTGCAAATTCCTAATCCCAGTTCTGCCTCTTTCCTACCAGTGGAACTTGGCTGGTCTCTTCTATCCCAAAGACCCCACAGTTTTCTTTTCTGCATGATGAGAGCGTCATGCCAGATCAGTTCTTGACCTTTGAGAATTGATGAAAGCAATGAACTGTAACCCCTTTGTGTGTGCTGGAAATGCACACATGCACAGAAACATTTACACATAACTTCATGGGTTCATGGACCCCATAAAACCCAGCCACAGATTAAGATGCCTTAAACTCACCAAAGGCCTTGCCAGCTCTCATAGTCTCTGGACGGCTTATGTTTCACCCACTGACACTGGTTTTATGAAGTGGCAAAATTTTTTCCACTCATTTTTCAAAGTCTCAGCCTCACCTCCTCTCCCCAGCCCAGTTGGCAGCAGTTTCTCCCTGCAGTGAGGCCCTATTAGCCCCCAGACCCCAGAGCCCTGCCAGAATGTGGCTGTCACACTGAGTCCCAGTCCTGATTTATTCTCCATGGTGTCTCTCTGGATGAGAAGTTATGCATAACAGCAGGACTCAGCCCCTGATAGAAGAAATGGCCAAGTTCAATCCTTAACAAATAAAACCACTGCCGTTCAGTAATTCCATGGCTGATGAAAAATGTGATTTCCTTGCCACAGCAAATGTGGAAGGTGGGAGATGTAAAGATGCTCCCACTTTGGTCTATGGAAGAAACCGTAACAACATAAATCAGTGAGACAGATAACCTTCTCCTCTATTCATTATCTGGGCAGGCCAGAGTTAATGTGTTTGTTTTTTAAATCCTCTGTTGTCAGCCACCCTTCCCCCTCAAGGATGCCTGCACTTTTCTGAAACCCACGAGGAGAATTGCAGCAAAGAAATAGAACTATCGGTTTCTGGAGATTATACTGATTCTCCAGGATCTTAAAGGTTAGGCTGAGAATTTTATCCTGTGGGTCAGTGAGTTTTATCTAGGGGCATCTAGGTGCAGACCCCTGATGAAGCAGCTAGTGAGGGTGTTAGAACCAGGGTCTCACGCTAGAAAGGTCATTCTGGCTCTGGATGGGAGCCCATCAGAGGGGCCAAGAGGGATAGGGGTACAGGAAGGTAGGGGGCTGTGGGAGAAGCCTGATGCAGTCAGGGGAGAGGGTTGAGAAGTCTAGGGAGCTGTCTCCTCTTGTTCCTTATTGTTTCCACAATGGGGATGGCAGTGTGCTCACTAAAACTAGATGCAGATAGGACACTGCCCCTCTGCAGGTAGGAGCGTCCAAGGAGAGGTAAGGGGAAGCAGTTGGGCGGAGCTTCTTGGAAGATGCTTTAGAAGAGGCTTCTAAACCAGCGGTGTCTTTTTGCCCTTCTGCATGTCTTTTTTCTTCCTGTCTAGAATGCAGATGAGATGGCCAGTGCTACAGCTGCCTTCTTGCAACCACAAGGGAAAGGCTAAGAGAACCAGAGACTTCAGCTCGGACATGCTTAAGCTGCTGAGTCAATGCGAGACACTGCCTGCTTCTAGACTGATTATGTGAGAAAAATCCCCGCAGGGCATCAAGTGGAGAAGTTGTGTAGGTAGGCGGATTAATACATCTGGACTCTGGGGAGTCATCACATGGGGTTAATGGAAGACATGAGAGTGGGCAAGATGGTGCGGGGAGTGGATAGATAGATAGATAGATAGATAGACAGACATGATAGATGATAAATAGATGAATAGATGGATGTTGATTGATCAATGATAGATGAAGGGATAGAAAGACAGGTGATAGAGATGAATGAATGAATAAATGGATAGATAATAAATGAATGGGTGGGTAAACAATAGATAGACATAGATAATATAGATGGATGATAGCTGATATAGCTACTAGATGATGGATGAATGGATAGATTATATAGACAGACAGATAATAGATGGATGGATGAATATATGATAGATGATATTGATAGATGACAGAAGATATTGATAGAGGATAAATGATAAACAGAGAAAGTGAGAGAGAGAGAGGATAGATTGAAAAGAAGATGTTCCTGGAGAACACCAGTCTTCAAGGAATAGGCTGAGGAAAAGTGTCTGCAGAGGTAAAACAGCCAGAAAAAGAGAGTACATTTGGATACTGTGGAGTCCCAGGAGCAAGGGAGGATAGGGACTCTGTTAGTGGTGAGTGGTTAACAGTACAAATGACAGAGAGGGCCAGAGGCTGACACCAGAGAAAGGGACTTGACAGTGATCCTGACAAGGACTAAAGGGAGAGCCCTGATAATTCCACCCTGAAATGTCAATGCTGGTCTGTTGAAGGGTTCTACTGTACCCTCCAGGCCCTCTCTGTGGGGTTGTGGGCACAGGCTGGTGGCTAGCAGATGTCCACATAGAGAACAAGAAAATGGAGAGGGAATACTTCCTTACCCCACTGCCTTGACTGGGATCTTTTTGGACATGGTTACTGTGATATGCTTCTTCCTATTTCCAGCCTATGTTCAGATGTGCTTGTTGACCTTGTTAGATTTGATTCTTCTTTGCTCAGAGGGTGTGTGGCTTGGGTGTTCAACACCAGCTCTGTCTCAATGTTCTGTGGGGCTTTAGGCAACTGGCTCAGCAAGTTGAAGGCAGAGCTCAGGGCTTCTGATTCCAAATTCTTCAGACCACCAAACCCACACGTGCAATATTTCCTAAGTCTGGGTTTTAACAAGCACATCGAAATTGGCATGCCACCGACAGTTTGCTGGCTTGGAGAGGGAACCAGGATATTTTTTGCAAATTGGGTACTCCATCATGTAGAAAAACTTCTTTTCAGGAGGTAAAACATCTGGAGTCACATAGCATGAAAGGAGACTAAAAGGCCAGGTTACATACTCAACACACAGCTCTCTGGGTTTTAATGATGCTCAAAGATTTGAAATGTTCAGCAAATCTGTTTGTTGCTGCTCTGACTTTCGATGTTTCCCTGGGGAGATGCTGCTGGTTTTCTCTGTCTCGTTTAACCCAGTAGGATTCCTGGGGATGGATGCATCTTCTGAAGCTTGAAAAAAACTCTCCAGGAAAGCTCCAGATCTCAGCATCGAAGTCACAGAAAGATGCTTCTAAAAATAGAGAAAGCCTGGCAAGGACAAGGGCCTTGGCCTACTCAACCCAGACACACAGGCAGCCTTTTTCTTGATACCAAGCCCAAAGTTGTCTGGAAAGAGAAGCCCAGATTGGAGAGTATTTGGGACTTCTGCTCAAGGGCATAACTGCAATCAAGAAATCTAGCAATGAGCAAAAAACTGAAAAAAGAACAGAAATATGGTAAAGGGGAATATTGCAAAACTCTGACTGCTTGGGTAGGATTTGACCAGAGACTTACAAAGGACTGGTGCCCAATCTTAGAGTCAGGAAGTCCAACTCCAGTTCCAACTTGCCACTGACTCTCTGGATGTTTAGCAAGTCTCTTTCCCTCTCTGGGCTTCAGTTTTCCCATCTATAAAATAGGGATGGTAAATCCCAAAGCCCTATCTGCTTCTGGAATTGCTGGATGATAATAGATTTGAAAGCTGTACAGATGTGAGACATTGCACATATAAAATAACCTAATTCTCCAGTGAAGAGTGCCAGCTAAGCCCATCCAGACAGCCCGAGGGGCTCTATGGGCAGCTGTGGAAGAAGGCTCTTCCATGTAGAAACATGTGTGTTCCTCTGGAAATGACCCTCCTTATTGAACCCATTTAAGCGAGTGTTCACAATGATTCTGGTGGGTTATTCCTCAGTGTCTGAAGTTCAGCTGGGAATTGGCCTTGTTCCCCATCTAATCACCAAAGGGTTGAGCCTCAGAAGTCTAAGGTAGATACCTACCTTTCTTCAGCTCCAGGGGGTACAGTTGATGCTTGTGTTTGGTGTGATTAAATACAACAAAATGAGAAAGGAGACTTGTTGGCAGGCTTGTGTTCAGAGTTAGAGAAATTGACTTTGTCTTCAGAGTCTCTCAGCCAAGTAGTCTCAGGAGCTTCTGTGTGCAGGGGACAAGCCCATTTCATGTGTTTAAGAAACATCTTGCCTGTTGGGAACTTCTGAACCTTGTATGTGAGTGTATGCACATGTGTGCATGTGTGAGTGTGCATATGTGGGTGTGCATGCATTACATATCTATATGTTCATGCAGGATGTATGTATATGTGCATGGGCTATGTAGGGGTATAGTGCACATGTGTGCGTGTGTGCATTTGTATGTATGCACGTCCATGCACGTGTATGAACATGCATGTTTGTGTGTGCATGTGTGTGTCCACACGTGTTTCTGTGGGTCTGTGTGCAGGCATATGTGTTTATTTATGTGCATGTGTATATACTCACCCTCTCTCCTGAGCAGGGAGGCTTGCTCAGTTGCATTGTGCCAGAGGGTGATTTAATAAGCCCTGGGTCTCCTTGTCCAACATGTTGAGCTATGGAAATGGCAAAGCCTTTCCAAACCTGAAAGACAGATGAGTTCATTTTCAGGTTTTGCCATGAATCAGTGGTCCCTGGAATGGGTAATGGCTCAGAGAGGCAGCATTTGCATCCAGCAGAGCCAGAGCAGATGTGGGATTACTGGATGAGGGGTGATTTAGGATAGTTATTTAGAAACGTCTACCATTTTCCTATAATGCTTGAGAAATTGCCTCTCCTGAGAAGAGAAATTTCAAGAGGGCGTGGAACAGCAATGGGGAGGTAGAGAAAATGCAGACTCCTCTAGTCTGAGCAGCACAGCTGCAGGCATCCAGAAAGCCGGGTGTCCCAGACCCCTCTAGGCAGATTGGCTCCATCGATCGCCTGGCAGCCCTCCCCCTGCACCCCGGTCTGTGCATATGCTTATCTCCCAGAACCTCCCCCCGGGGCACCTCCCAACATCTATCTGATGAAATTAGTATTTGAAATACAATAAAGTGATGAGTTCACTGGACTGTGACCAACATATTTAATCTTGGCCGATCAATAGTGTCAGAAAACCAGCACCATTAGTTAAATTACCCTCTGGACTCAGAAAAACAAACAGCCTAATTGAAGAAGGCAAACTCCCGAGGCCTTCATTTCAGCCCAGACACTTCCTACCTTGTGCTTTTGGCAGGCTCTGATTTGAACATTCGCCATACCCACTTTCCGTGCAGCCATCACCCCTGGGACCCTCCCTGGGCCTCCGTTTCCCCACCTGTCAGTACAGTGCAGAGACTAAGAGGAGAGACTCTGCTGTTCAACCAATTCAAATCAGCTTCACTCACTGGCTGACTGTGGGCAAGTGACTCAACTTCTGTCTGCCTCATTTTCTTCATCTATAAAATGGGAATGTCGACTCTAATGTCTAGTTCCTTGGGAGGTACAGGGAAAGAGGCCTGGCCTGGGTTCTTGTTGGGCCACAGTTTGACCACTTTGACCCCTTCCCTCTCTCAGGCTCCCCATCTATAAATAAGGAAGTGAGATGGAGCATCATAATGGCTCCTGCAGCCCTGGTGTTCCATGAGCCTCTGAGCCAAATGTCCTTGTTGATGTGCTTGGGAGTTACTATAAGTGAGCTGGGGTAGGAAGGCTAAGTGATCTCAATAACCCAATAGAGGTGTCTTTTTTGTTTTGTTTTGTTTTGAGATAGAGTCTTGCTCTGTCACCCAGACTGCAGTGCAGTGGTGAGATCTCAGCTCACTGCAACCCCCACCTCCCAGGCTCAAGCAATTCCCATGCCTCAGCCTCCTAAGTAGCTGGGATTACAGGCGTGCGCCACCATGCCCAGCTAATTTTTGTATTTTTAGTAGAGATGGGGTTTCTCTATGTTGCCCAGGCTGGTCTTGAACTCCTGACCTCAAGTGATCTGCCCAGCTTGCCTCCCAAAGTGCCTGGATTACAGGTGTTAGCCACCACCCCTGGCACAGAGGTTGTCTTTGAGGCAACATAACTGGTGTTTTTGGACTTAGCAGGGTAAAAGGGTAGTGCTAGTAACACAGGGAACCATGCCTTCTGGCTATGAAATAAAATCAATTCCACTTCATCTCAGCCCATGAAGCCCCAAAGGCCTGATATCCACAATGAGTCTGTTGGTGCCAGAGAAAGGAAGTGCCTCCCTCGCTCCTTTGTCCAGCACTTGCTAGGTGTCATCTCTGTGTCTGACCTTGTACTGGGAATAGAGGCACAGGGAAGGGCCAACCATTGCCCTGCAGCGCCTCACAGACTCATGAAGAACCAACTCTAATATGAGGCTGTGTTAGTTTCCTGTGCCTGCTGCAACAAATTATCACCAACTTAGTGACCGAAAACAACACAAATGTATTATCTTACAGTTCTGTGGGTCAGAAGTGCAATGTGGGTCTCAGTAGGCTAAAGTCAAGGTGTCAACAGGGCTGTGGCCCTTTTTGGAGGCTGTATGGAGGAATTCATATACTTGCCTTTCCAGCTTCCAGAGGCTGCCCACATCCCTTGGCTGGTGGCCTCACATCACTCCAATTCCACTTCACGTCCACTTCTAACATCATATCCCCTTCTCTGCCTCTCATACTCCTGCCTCCCTTTTATAAGGACCTTTGTGAGTAATTAGGCCCATCCAGATAATCCAAGATAATCATCCCATCACAATTTTCTGAACTTAATGACATCTGCAGAATCCCTTTTGCCATGTAAGGCAATATATTCCCAGGTTTCTGGGATTAGGACATGGGCATCTTGGGGAAGTGGCATTATTCCACCTACTATAGATACCACATTCCCAAAGCTGGGGGGAAAAGAAAACACAGGGATTCACTTTCCTCAATAAGGTGCCACCGGAAATGGTCTCTGAAGCATGAGTAGGATTCAGGCTTTTGGCGAAGGGAGGAGAACACTTCAGACAACAGGAACAGTAGGAGCAAAGGCCTGGTGGTTCTGGGGGCATAGTATGTTTGGAGAACATCATATCTGGAAATAAGCAGCTGAAACAGCAGAGAGGCAGAGGCCAGGACACTGAAGGCCTTGTATGCTATGCTTTGGGGATGGGAAACCACAGAAGGGTTTTAAATGGAGCAGTTAGATCAGACCTGAATTTCATGAAGTTTATTCTGGCTATAAGATAGGGGATTGATAGGAGGGGGTAAGGTCAGAAACACCAATAAGAAGGCTGCTATGGAGGTCCCAATAAGATGATGAAGCCTGAACTAAGTAATTAATTGGCAGGGCCAGAATTATCAGAGGCAGGAAGTGTGGTACTCAGGACCTGGGATGATTGGATATGGGGTGTGAAAGAGAGGAGAAGGCTTGGACTACTTGCGGGTCTCTGGCTTGGGTGCGTGGCTGGAGAGCAGAGCCAGAGCCTGTAACAGAGAAGAGTCTTGTCTCTAAGTCCTTTCTTCAGGATGGCCACAGTGTCAGGCGCTGTGAGTGTGCCTGCATGCTTCCGTGCTTACGTGCTTGTGTACTGTTGTCCCCACCATGACTGGGGTGAGGCCTGGCTGTCCTGTTCCAGGAATGGCTGCTGTTCCCCTGCAGAGCAGAACACCGATACTCAGGGGCCTCTGTCTGCTGGCATGCTGCCTGGGCTCCAGAGGCATTTCCACATGCTGTAGGCCAGGGCCCACTCCTTTTCCCAGAGGGGCATAATCCGTACTCTCTCCAGGATTGATTGTTGTTTGAGGAAAATCCACCTGCTTCCAATTACTCTGCAGGTCAGGCTGATAAAATGTTGGACTGAAGGTAATTTCCAATGAAGAAAATGTGTTGGCTTGGAGTGTTATTTAAAGAGAACCATCCACTGCACAAACACCTCCTGAGGGGAACTCCGTGGGGAAAGGGGCTTGAGCCCCTAGCCCTGGCTCTGGTTCCCCAGCCTGGGGGATTTGCCAGGGCTCAATTGGAAAAGACCGCAGGAGTCACCCGAGCTCAATCCCTCCCTTCCATCCATTCCATTCAACAAGAAACAGAGCACCCTAGTGGTCAAGCCGTAAGCTTTGGGATCTCATAGCCACAGTTTCTGAATCCCAGTTCTACCAGTGACTGCCCATCAACATTACCCTCGTTGGAGTATCAGAGGAAAGCACTAAACCTTTGCCCTTTAGTACTTAGGACTTCTCCTGGACATTTCTTACCCTTCAAATTTCCTCCTTAATAGAAATATATGTGGGGGATGGGGAAAGAGCAATTAACACATTTCCAGTCCTTGAGTGACCGGCCTGCCCCCTGCCAATTACTGCATCAGGACCCACCTGCTCTTGAAAGGGCTGACCAATTATCAGAAATAAGTGTGAAAGCTAGTCTGCAGCCTGGAGCCTCATTACCTGCCTCTCCATCAGCCTAGAGGGGAGGGGGAGCCCGAGTCTCCACTCCCTGCAGTGGGAGTGGGAGAATCAAGGAAAGAAGATGAATTTTCTGAGAGCTCTTCCACCTTCAAGAAGGAAGGGGGCTCACTCTGCACTGGTGTTATAATGAATCAGAGGCTTGTGCATTTTTAAAAAGTTATATATGCATGTTTCTGGAAAATAATGCATTTAGGTATTTGCCTATGTTTCTTCTAACTGTATTCTCCCTCTCAGTTCCAAGTAAGAATCCAGCCTTTTCTCTCCCGTGACTTGGGAGGAGCCACTTGCAGGCATCAGTGCATCAGTTACTTCTTGGCTTTTGCTTTACCAAAAGCCTGAGCTGCTTGAGAGTTCTCTGCCAGAACTGGCCTGTGAGAGGGGAGATTCGCCATGGCTGGGAGCAGGACCCACTCCTCGGCAGTCCTCAGAGGGGAGTGACTGGGTGTTCCCAAGGAGACTGGGTTCTGCCTCCACAGCATCCAGGCTCAGCAAAAATTCCTGGGCACCACAGATGGCACAGAGGCCTCAAGGCTGCTGGCAGTGACCAAGTGCAGGTCAGGAGGGGCAGCTGCCAGACAGGGCTGGGAGCCATTCTCCCCTTTCCCCTGCACCCTGTGGGCCTGGGGAGGGTGAGATGCCTCTTTCAGTTTCTGAAATGACTGAGCTTGAGTGTGTACCCCCATCCTGACAGGGGTAGGGGAGGGGATGGAGGCTGTGGGTTTAATTTAGTGAAAATAAAGTAACATGATTTGTCTTGCACATTCACGTTTTTAAAAGAAGATAAAGGATGTGAAGGTTAGCAGAAGAATAGGCCATTCCAGGACTCTGGTTTGGGTCACTGGAAGCCAATACAAAAATGACTAGAAAGAAATTCACTAAATGTTAACAGTAGTTTTTCCTGGGTAGAGAAATTATGGGTGATTGATATTCTGTTCTTTTGTACTTGATATTCTGTAAATTTTTTCTAACAGGACATTTTACTTCAGTAATAAGAAAAATAACCAGAATTTATGTACACCCCCACCCCCCACCTTCAGTGGCCATTCATTACCTGCAGGCTAAAATGGAAATCCCTTGGCATAGCTTTCAAGGGTTTTCCTGCTCCCTGAATCTACCCTTCGTTTGTGCCATTGATCCCTCCCTGAGCTCCGCCTCCCCTCCCCATTCCTGGCCATTCATCCTTCAATACTCAACTCTGAAATGCCCTCCCCCAAAGAAATGTCTCCTGCTTGCCCACTTCCAATGTGGCTGTTAGTACACTGTGTTTTAATGCCTGTGTCCAGCCACGTCTGTCTCCCCATCCAGTCTGAGGAGGGCAGGGACCAAGTCCGATGCATTTCTCTTCCCAGTATAGCTCAGGACTGGGCACACAGTCAGTGCCTATTGAATGTTTGCTGAGTGAATTGTAGAGAACCTGGGCTCTTTCCCTTCTCGAGCAGGGTGAGGTGGGCAGTTTCCCCCAACACATGCCTGCAGATGGCAAGATTTGAGTGGGGCCAGGCCAGCCCAGGCCAGCTCACCTCTGGGTATTGTCTTGCCTGACTTCTCCCTGTGCTTGCTGATGGGCAGATAGGAAGGGGGAGCCCCATGAGTCAGGCTGTGATGGTCTTCAAGCAGGTTATTCATGTTCTTCAGAGATGGTCACTGCCATGCACCAAACCCCTGAGCAAGCCATGCAGTTCCAAGGCACTCAGCTTCCCATCCTCAGCTTTGCCTTTCATTTGAACCCTCCCACACCTGGGGATCCTCCACACTAAGGAAGGTGAGGCCGTCAGTGATGAGGGCCCACAATGCATGCCACACAGTCTCACTCAAAACAGCCTGGAAAGGAGCCCTTCCCTTGCAGAGCAAGCCTCTTAACAGTTGCACCACTCCTTATAGATCTCTTCTGGACATGGCCTCATTGGGAGACAATTCTTCACGGATTTCTCATGTTTCCACACGTCTTACAAGTGGAGGCACTGATAGCTTTCTTTCCAGACTATCTTGTCATGGGTGTTTGTATAGTGAACAGCCGCCCTGGAAGATAGAGATCATTTTTCCCTCCAAAGCAGAAGGCAGATTTATTTGCTGTCCTGTATAATAAAAATAATGTCTCACCTTTGAGGCAAAGATAGCTTTGCTTATAGGTCATAGTGAAAGATTTGGATTTCCTAAACTTGGAGTTCCTAATTTTGACACACACCCACTATGCATACCACATCCTCCAGGCTGCTCAGCATCACCCCCCATGGGCCTTGGGGAGCAAGGAGAACTGATATAAATATGAAACCCATGCTGCTTGCAATGCCATGAGTAATAAAGTCTTTTGTCTCTGGCCCTGGAGTCTCATGTCTTCTGCCAGCATCCATGAAACTGTAGCAGGGTGGCTGGTAGCTTGCAAGTGGGGAAAAATTTCAGACCCTCCACAGCTCTTAACGGGAATAAATTCAAAGAAAAGATTGAATTTTATAAAATTAGGTTCCAAGTTTTTTGAAGTTTATAAAACCAAGAATAGGTGTGCAATCTGTTGAACAGCTACTGGGATCCAGCCCTTTACATACATAATTTCACTGAGTCCTCCCTATAGCCCTGTGATGTATGTGTGATAACACCCATTTTACAGATGAGAAAACTGATGCTCAGCTAGGTGAGGGGACTTGCCCAGGATGAACTGCATTAGAAGCCCAAGATATATCTCCCTCGGCTCTTGTGCCTCCCTCTCAGAAGATCCCAGCAATGCAGAGAGCTCTGAGCAGCCATGGGAAGCCCATTCTAGGAGGCAATGGGTGTTTCTACAGCAACCAGCTTCCCAAAAAGTCCACACCAGTACAACAAGCCTCAGCCCTAACTCTGAGGCCTCTAGGCTGCATTCTTGTGGGTCATCCTTAGAGAAGGATTCTGCTGGCCTGTAGAATTGATTCAGAGAACGCTAGGGGAGATTTCAATCTTGGCAACCACTGGCATTGAAAAGTGCTAGAATGCATGTGTCCTTTTGAAATGGTTATCCAACCCATGGCCCACATGCAGCCTAGGGTGGCTTTGAATGCAGCCCAACCCAAATTCATAAACTTTCTTAAAACATTGTAAGAATTTTTTATGTTTTTGTTTGTTCGTTTTGTTTTGTTTTTAGCTCATCAGCTATCATGTTAGTTTATTTTATGTGTGGTCCAAGACAATTCTTCTTCTTTCAATATGGCCCAGGGAAGTCAAAAGATTGGACACCCCTGGGTTAGACATGTCCGTAATGCAGTCAAGCAGCAAATATGAATCAAAGACCTAGTATATGCCAGACATTGTTCTAGGTACTAGGCATACAGCAGTGAAGAGGACAGAAAATTTTTCTGCTCTTACAGTGCTTCATCTTTAAAAGAAGACACAGACAATAGAAAGGTAAATGCATAATTTAGTAAACGCTAGTGATAAGTGCTACCAGCAAAAACAAACAAAAATTAGCCTGGCATGGTGGCATGCGCCTGTTGTTCCTGTTACTCCAGAGGCTGAAAGGTGGGAAGATTTGCTTGAGCCTGGGAGGTCCACGTTACAGTGAGCCATGATCATGCCTCTGCACTCCAGCCTGGGTGACAGAAAGGGACCCTCTCCAAACAAACAAAATAAAAATCACAAAAAACAAACAAGGTGAGGAGAATGAAGAAGGGCAATAGGGGAGGTCGAGGAAGATTTCTCTGAAGAGAAGAGGTTTGAGCTGTCATCTGATGGACAGAAGAAGTAAGCCAGATACATAAGCAGGGGAAGAGCATTCCAGACACAGAGGACAGCAGGTGCAAAGGCCCTGGGGCAGGACGTGCTGGCCTGTTCAAGGAACACTGAGATGGCTGGGTGGCTGGAGGGGAGTAACCAGGGTGAGCCTGTTAGGAGATGAGGTTGGACTAGGAGACATAACAGGAAGATTCCTCCTACTGAGGCCAGACAGATCTGCATTTCTTTCCTAAGACCTGCCACTTTTCACCTGCAAGTTTGGATGGCCTCACTTGCAATGTGGCCAGCGACACCTTCCCCAGTGAGATAATGTGTTTAAAACATGATGTCCTGGGCTTAGTAGTGGCTACCGTCATTATTATGTTTATTACTGTTTAATCTCAATGTCTTCTCCTCACTCTCCTCCCATTCCTGCACCACTAGAATTGGATGCTGTTGCTGCAGCAACTTTGGGCCTGTGAGTCAGGGTGCCAGTGGGGTGGAGGGTTGAGCCTTTACCAGTAATTACCGCTCCTGGGAAGCCCTCTTGGCTCAGCTCCACACTCAGCGTGGCGAGGATGACAGCCACTTGTCAGAAGCCTCCCAGAGAGACCACCTGCAAATGAGAGCAGCCCCAACCGGGGAGCCATGCTGAAGAGGGAAGGGCAGTGCGGGCCCGTTTGTCATTAGGCAGCCAGCGCTGGAGGGATCACTCCAGCTTAAATTAAGGATTTAATGAGATGAGGCCAAATTAGATGCAATTAAAAAGACACTTTAGAGCTGGCAGACGACCAAGAGAGGCAGTAATGACTTTTGTAGAAGGGAATCCCACAGGCTGGGGGTGTGGGGCTGGGGAGGGCTTGGTTTTCTACTTCTGGAAACATCCAGGGCTGGGGGATGGGAGGATAAAATAGACTCCCTCATTGTCAAGGCTGATGCCCATGGAGGCATGCACAGCCCTCCGATGTCCGCCCAGGCTTTCCATTTCCAAACTGGGATGTTTGGAGACCCCAGGGATCCAAAGAAGGCCTTTAGTAACTTCACCAAGCATTGCCTAAATAGATATTCTTTATTTTAAATCTTGAAACAAAAATGCTGTGCAGGCTCCCAAATGCTAGTCCAGGGGGCCCCTGCCAACCTGTGCACTCACGCTGATGTGCTGATGCAATTCTGTGTGGATCCCAAGACAAAGCTTCTCTGGCCCTGCCTGGGCCCTCCATGTGGATTCTGAGTGGATGCGCCATTGCCTGGGAAGGAGGCTTACACTGCTTCCTTTGGGTAATTCAGGCCTGGACATGAACTTGCACATCACCCTGTCCATGTGAGCCCACTGCAAGGTGATTTGCATGCTGCACTCAATTAACTTTCCAGCACAGCTAGAGACCTGCTCGACACCACAGAAGGGCTGGGCCAAAACCAAGGAGTGGGGGCAATGTCCTAAGTCTTGATGTTATCATACTGGAAGAACCCTTTAGTGCTTACTGTAAGTGCTAGGCTCCACTAGTCTGACTTTTGTTCACTTAAATGGGCTCCGTTTAGCAATGTAAGGTCACACTGTTACCCTGTTTACAATACTAGATAATGCATTTAGGATAAAATTGAATCCTAAAGCTTAGACTTAACAGGCAAAACAAAAAGTTTCAGTGAAGAGCTGTCAGACACAGGCACTGAGGCATGAGATTTCCTCAAATGACAATCCTGAACATCCTTCCAGCTACGTTTGAAAAGTATTTTTTTCTGCCAAACAATGAACATTTAAAGTAAGAAACCTACTCATCATCTCCCTCCAAATGTAATACTCACCGTTTAAAAAATGAGAGCAAGACTTAGGTATTGTTAATAATTCAACCTTGAAACAAAATAATTGCCTATTGTTCCTCTTGAAGTTTCTGGATCCATTTAATTGGTGAATATTCCGAGATAATAAGGTAAAGTGTTTTGAAAATATGTTACCATTTGCCACTACTTTTCAGGGTGGATCAGGATTTTAATAACATAGAAAAACCAAATCAAAATACTGAAATAAATTGGATATTGATGCTGACACTGAATTGCGACTATTATTTATAATGTCCAACTTCAAATTATTTGGGTTATTGAAATAGTCTCATTATTCTCATTGGTTGACTTTATAATCAGTAGTGCTTATAAATTTGAACTGAAACATAAATTTATAATAATGTCACTCTTGTCAGTTTTATGTAATGGATTTCCACCTATAAATGTGTTTGAATATTACTTATGAAATGATTGGAAACCGCTGACCTAGTCCAACCCAGTCATGGTACAATCGGGAAACAGACCCCAGAGAGGGATGGGGTCTTTTTCAAGGCCACAGAGAGAGTCAGTGGCAGGATTGGACGTAGAGGCCACATCCCTGACCTCCAGGCCAGGGCTTGGAACAAAATGGGCTGTAAAAAGGCCTTTGGGACTCTGCCCCAACTCTGGCACCTGCCTCTGCCTGGTGCAGCCCTCTTCTCTCTCAGTGGGACCCCTGTGCTCTCTCTCTCTCTCCCATCCATCCCTCTCCACACAGTGACCAAGTTCTTTCCTTCAAAATCCCCGGGCAGATCAGAACGCCAGGCTGAACCCTTTCTCCCTGGAGCAACCAAGTCACAAGGAAGAGCCTGATGACCCCCTGTTGGGAGAAGGGATGTCTGAGCCAGAGGAGTGCCAGCCCCCAGCCCCACTTCTGCTCTGTGTGGTAAGTGCTTGAGCACACAGTGGTGTGACACCACACCACGTGCCTGGCTACTTCTATACTGACTGTGGACTACGGAGGCTGTGAGAATTTAGGGAATCCACCCATGTAAGGCATAGAGAAAGTAGTCAATGGCTGTTAGCCATTACGATCTGTTTTATAATAAGAAAGAGATTGATGTAAGCCATCATTTTTTAAAAGCATTTGGCTGTTAAGGAAGTAGGGCAAAAAAATGGCTTAGAAGATAAATGTAGGGCACTTACAGTTCTTTCTCTGCTCTGCCTTCAGCCTTATCCACCCTCCTTCCTATGCCCCATGTGCCAGTGCAGTGGTCTTCTCACTGCCCCCAGAGTGTGTGCCATTTTCTCAGGCCCCCATGCCTTTGCTCAAGCTGCACCTTCTGCCTGGAAGACCCCTGCTCTCCTCCTGAGGACTCTGTGTTATGCCCCCTCTTCCCAGAGGCCATGGCAGGATCCCTCAGTAGCGGCAACTCCAGAATTTCCATAGGAGGGCTTAAGGTCAGTGCCATATTGAAAAGAGCAGGAAGCTTGGTCCTGGGAGACTTGTCTGGAAGCTGTGTTTGCACAGCTCACTGACTGTGTTTGCTTAGATTGTGTGTTGATTTGGGTTGGCTTTGTGGGGCTGATGGAGATCACAGGGAACTCAGGCACCTCGCCGCCACGTTAGAATGAAGCTCTGCTCCTTCTGTATGCACTCAGCGCATGGCTTGTGCTGTTCTTGTGGCAGAGCTGGTGTTTGGTCCCCAGTGCTTCCTTGCCTGCCCTCTGCCCTCTGCTCAGCCTCTGCCCCCACCAGCCACAAGGCAAGACTAGTTCATAAGCCCTCTCAGAACAGTCACCAGCACCCAGATCCTCTGAACTCACGCAGCCAACTCCCCAGCTCATTTCACAGGAGGGAAAACTTAAGGTCCATGCTTCAGCTACAAAATAGGTTCTTGCAAACACCTTATGTTTGGAGCCAGGAGAAGGGATGTGCCATGGGAGCAGAAGTCAAAAACAGTTGCATTAATAAATCAAGCAGTAGATGGTGAAATAAAACAAAGTCCAGAACCTATTGAACTAATCAATAACACCTGATTGCCTGCTACAAGCTGAAAATACCAGCCACTGATTACCAAACCCTCAAGCCACTAGACAATTATCATTGTATGCAGTGGCTTTCAAACTCTACCATGTATCCGGCACCTGGGGGCTCCAGAAAACCCAGAGTGCTGGGCTCCACCACCAGAGTTTCTGATCAGCACATCTGGAGAGGGGCTCAAGAATTTGCATTTCTAACAAGTTCCCAGGTGCTCATGATACTGCTGGCCCCAGGGAACAGACTCTGAGAACCACTGATCCAATGTTTTATCTTCTCCAACCCCGAAGACTACTGAGTGGCCCAGGTGGCTGCTACAGTGGGACTTGGGATTTCACCTGGAAATGAGAAGTGTAATGATCTCCCCCCAGCCTCACATCCCCAGTGCCGATGGTCCCCACTTAAAACAGGTCGAGCCAGCCTTCCTTTCACTCCAGTTCCTGGCCCTTACTGCATGATATTGAAATAGACCATTTAGCATCTTTCTCCCCCTAGTTTCTTCCTTGGCCTAGGAGTTCCTTCCAGGTGTGGACGTCCTCATTCATCTCAGGATTCCCACAGCCTGGAATAGGGCCTGAGACTGAGGTCTCATTGGACATTCCTTGAGATTTGCGGTCATTGAGGCTGGTAGAGGGGAAGGGATGTGCCTACACTCATGCCAGCAGTTAGTGATGGAGCTGGGCCAGAACTTGTCCCCTCCTCTGAGCCCAATCACCAGGTGCCCCCAGGTGTGGCTTGTTCTTGGTTATTTCTTCCTTTTCAGGCACTCTGAGAAGAGGTTTCCTAGCCATGCAGCTTCGTATCCACGTCTTTTCCTTTTCACTTTTCTCAGCTAGAATGGTCAAAGTAGGCACCCAACCCCCTCCCAGCCCCTCTTCTGCCCGCCCCCGCCTTAGTGAGCACAGCCAGACTTTCCCACTCCCCAGGCTTTGTACCTGCTCATTTTTCCTCCCAGGTTGAGCTCAACCATTCTTGACCAGGCAGTTTCTTCCATCTTAAAGCCCAGATCAAATGTCATCTTCCTGCTTCCCCTAGACTATCTGATGCAGAAGCAGTTCCTCCTTTTCTGGGCACTGTCAGGCTTTTGCCCAAAATGTGTCCCCAGTACATAGGACAGGGCCTGATGGGGATGTGGGCTCAGTGATTGTGGTGAAGCTATGAAAAGTACCCTGGAGATGAAGTGCAACTCCTCATCCCACAGGTAGATGGGAAGAGACGTGCCCACACTCGTGCAGGTGGTCATCCAGGTGCAGAGGGAGCTGCAGGAGTTCAGGCAGGAGTGATAGACAGACCCAGAGAGAAACCTGGGAAGAAGGGAGTCTCAGGGGGTCGGGCTTCCTATTAACCTTATACGATCCAGCACCTGCCTGTGGTGACACTGGGAAGGTAGGAGGGAGCCCGCACCTACAGAGACCACCTTCCCAGACTCTGGTACCCAGCCCATTGATTAGCCATTGTGATAAAGGAGTCCTCTAAATTGGGATGTCCCATCAGACCTGAGTTGTGAAGACTGATCAATTCACTCTTACCTGCTTCCCTAATATAATCTAGACACTCCAGCTTCTCTACCTCCCCACCTTGGCTGAGACCTCTCCCTTCTGGAAGCCCTCATGGACCTCTGCCTTCACTTCCTGAGGCTCTCAACACTTTCTGCCTCAGTTACTAATATAATGAGACAGAAATAATACAAGGTGGTCACAGGAGAATAGAAAATTCCAGGCAGCAGTTTCACACACACACGCACACACACACACACACACACACACCTGTTGAAATAGCTGTATAACAAAAAGGAAACTGTTGAAATAGCTGCAGAAGTTTGGGCCAATAAGACTCTGAAAACCAGGATGTGGCCAAGCTGGCTAAGAACGACTCAACCCAACATGGTGCTGGATTTGACCTCAGTTTCACCAATGACCTCGTTATATGCTCATTAACATAATCACACACCCACCAGTGCCATAACAGTTCTGGAACACCCGTATTTAGTGTAAAAATGAGTGGCTCCACGTTTCCAAGAAGTCCCCACCTGTTCCCAGAAATCTTCATGGATATTCCACCTGGTGGTTAAAGAAACCCATAAAGTTAGAAACCACAAACCCCCTCGAGTGACTCTCTCTTAACACACCCTCACTCCCCTTTCTTGAGTGTGTGTTTTGCTTTGCAATAAATCTCTGTACTTTCAGTATTTTCTGACTGAGCCTTGAATTCCTTCTCTCGACAGTGTCTGGAGGCCAGGGTCATGAACCAAGGTTCTAGATCAGGCCTCACTTTCTTCATCTTCAGGATGAGGAGTTTGGCTTCATCTCCAGAGTCCTCTCCATAGCTTCACCACAATCACTGAGCCCTAATCAGGCCCTGTCCTAGGTGCTGGGGACACAGAAGGAGTCCCTGTAACAAGGATTCATGTGCAAGTGATTTATCAAGAAGATGCCTCCCAGGGAAACTAGTAAGGGAGTGGAAGCAGGAGAGGGAGGGAAGAAGCCAAGCAAGGGAGTCCCACAGAGGGTAGCTTCAGGCCGACACACACAGCACTCTGCAGTGTAAGTTAAGCCTCAGGATGTCCTGTGCCAGGATCGGGGAGTGAGGCATCACAGTCCCACACCTGCCAGCCATTAGCTGAGGGAAAGTTTAATTCCCGGGTACTTCAGTCTGTCTGCGTTTACTGGAAAAGTTTCCAGTAGCCTGGGCAGGCGGCTGAAGGAGTCACAGGTGTGTAGCCCATTGAGAGCAAAACCACACAGCAGGCAGGGGAGTGCACAGAGCCAGCAAAAGACATGTGAGGGGTGTGGGTGGAGCCCCTAGAGTGCCCACCTTTGAGACAAGCACCATCCCTGTATTCAAGGAGTTCACAGGGAGAAATGGGTATGCAAACAGGCTAATTCAGTTTCACCTGCGATCTTGGGTATTACTTGTCCTCACCTTTCTGAAGATCACCTTTGCAAGATCACTTGCAAAACAGGGAGTTATAAACAGGAGATTGAGGTGTGTATTGCACTGGGAGGGAAGGAGGGAGGGGCTGAGCTGGCATTATCAAGCCTGGTTTGCATCTCCCACTCCCCACGCCAAGTGCAGGCTGCCGTGGCAAAGCCAGCCGAGATGGTTAAGACACCTCAGGAATCACAGGGCCCTGGCTCCCAACAGACAAATTGCAAGGCCAGGATATCAAAAGGGACTGATCTTCCCAGGGATGCAGGCATGTTTTCATAATTCTGACAACCTCCTTTCATCCTCCATCTCTGACAGCAACAGAGATATTAATCCACACTCCCATCGTCAGTCCTCAGGGCCCAGGAGGTGAGGATGGGGGAGGAACAGGGGCTCAGGCCCTGAGAGGGCTGTCTCTGTGTGACAAAACTGAGACTCTGTGAAGAGGGGGCACTGTCTTCCCAGCTGATGTTGGAATGCAAGCCTAATACTTGTGGGAAGTTCAGGCACTGCCAGAGCCAACATAAGGGGGTTGTTTCCAAGCCATGGTTCCCGAACTCTGTTCCTCCATGCCCTCCATTGCAAGAAGGGACCACAAGGTCACCAGGAAGGAAGGGACAAGAAACTCTGTCCCCGCACTTCAACACATGGCATTCCATGAGAGGCCACTGGAAAAGGCATTTGCAACTGGAAGAACCCCAGGTGCACTGATCTGGTGAAGCCACTCCTCTTAGGCTGCAGAGCCTGGGAGGGGGCTGGGGGAGGAGGGAGGGGAGAGCTCCAGCAAGTTGAGATGGAGCCCGGCCTGGACCCACAGCTCCAGGTTCTTGGTTTATTCCCTCCCCTTATCCCTACCTCCAGCAAAATCTGAAATTCAGGGCATGAGGCCTGAAAGGGACCCAATAGGTGATTCTGTGCAAATTTCCTCCTTCCATCAGATGCCTGGGTGCTCTCACAGCATCAGTGACAAATCCAGCCTTAGCTCAGACACGCCCAGCAATTGCATGCTCACTGCTTCCTGTGTCCCTCCCTTCTGTCTTTGTATAGCTCTCTATAAAAGTCTTCCTCCATTGCTGCCAGAACTGCCCATGGCTCAACTTTCTCACTGTGCCTCTGGGGCTATGTGGAGAGGCTCTGTCTCCCTCTCATAGAATAGAGCCCTTCAGGTAGAAACAGTAGTAACTACAACCGTAATAGTACTTTACTCCTTAAAAAGAATTTCTATTAGCCCTCCCATTCAACTTCTACCTTAGGGACGCTTCATGGTAACAGCAAAGATGTTTCACTGCTTTGCTATTCACATAGTATTTTCACCTTCACTGTGCCTCGTTTCTCACAAGAACCCTGTCCAATACGCACAGTAGGGATCCTATCTGTCCATTTGCCAGCAGTGGCCAACATAAGGGCTGGGATTTGTCAAGATTCAGCACAGATGGACCCCAAAGTTCCCATTTTCCTGGGTAGAAGCGTTGGATGCTGCACCCTCATGGCAACAGGGCCCTTGTTCTCTCATCTAGCAGGTGTCCCCGGTGCTTCCCTCAAGGGCCCATCCAACTTTGCAAGCCCCCTAATTGGGGTGACATTGAAACGTCTGTTTTGCTCCTGTGGTTGTGATATTTAAATCATCTCAGTCTCACATGGGAGGGTGGGGAGGTGGCTGCACGGCTCTGAGCCCCGGAAGAAACCCTGAGTCTGTGAGTATCCGTTCCCCCTCCTCAGCCTGGCTGCCTGTAGTCATGTGGGCCCTAATGGTTAAATTTCACATAGGGGTCTGACCTTCAGGTATAGGGCAGCTCTGGCCAGGAGAAAGCAGCTGAGTGCCACTTACTCATAATGCCAGCTGATTCATTTTTCATTCACTTGGCCAGTTGGTGGATGAATTAAGTGATGCAGCCAGAATTAGCAGCTACAGGCTTCACTTTGCCAGCATTAACAGCTCCAGTTTTAAGCTCCTTAAGATAGACACGGTGAGGGAGAGGAGGAACACTGGGTTGGGACTTAAGATGAACTGGGTTCAAATCCCAGTTCTGCTACAACAGTTTGGTTGTATTGCTTTGGGCAAGCCCGTTCTCTGTCCTGGGCTTCATTTTGCTGGTCTTTACCATGAAGGGATTTGCATCTGGAGATTTCAAAGGGGGACTTTTCAGGATGCCACTCTTCACAGTCTTGTTCATGAACCAGTTAACTAAACGGCAAGGACAGACAAGAGGTTGCAAACTGATGGCCCAAGGGTTGGATTTGTCCCATGGATGTGCTTTATTTAAGAAGCATACTGTTATAAAAGGGTATATTTTTATTTTGAAAGTGTTGGCGGGGCATGGTGGCTCACGCCTGTTATCCTAGCACTTTGGGAGGCCAAGGCAGGTGAATCACCTGAGGTCAGGAGATCGAGACTAGCCTAGCCAACATGGTGAAACCCTGTCTCTATTAAAAATACAAAAATTAGCTGGGCATGGTGGTGGGCACCTGTAATCCCAACTCTTTGGGAGGCTGAGGCAGGAGAATCACTTGAACCTGGGAGGCAGAGGTTGCAGTGAGCTGAGATTGCACTGCTTCACTCCAGCCTGGGCTACAGAGTGAGACTCTGTCTCAAAAAAAAAAAAAAATGTTTGATGGGAAATGCACATTTCAGTTTGGCCCAGTCCCCAACATCTCCTGTCTTCCTACACCTGATACCTTCTGGTCACTCATGTTACTCTATCGGGCATCTGAGGACTTTTGAGTTTGCAACCCCCAGGTCAGTGGAATCACTTTCTATATACAGAATAGTAAGAGTGAAGACAGCAATTCCCACACTTGTTTTATGGTTCCAGTTTAACCAAACCAGTTTCTATCCACTGAAGTGTTTGGCTTAATGCTAGGGTCTCTACACAGTTTCACAACATCTCAATTTCCTTATTTTCTATCCACATAGGATTGTGGTAAGATTCAAGCTGGTCATATACAGTGGGGGTTAAATTTATTATTCTAAAAGCTGCTTGCCGGAGTCATTGCATTTTAGAGATGAACGCTAAATTCACCTTAGCAGATGATTGCTTTGTTTGGGAAAACACACTCTTAGACCTTTGTTATCTAAAAGCAAGGCCCAGGACTTGGTTTTAAGGAGTGAGAGGCAGTGGTGGAGATTGTGATGGATGGATAAGAACAGTAATGCTTCAAATAATAAAGTGAGATTCAGCATTACTTGGGTAGAGAGTTTATGAAGTTAACTGAATCCAGATTTCTTGAGAGCTCAAAAACAAGATTTGGGGGGAACTTAAGACACAGGAAAGAGGACACAGGCAAAGGGTCTTGTCCCCAAGCAGGAGTAAACTTGAGCAGCATGGATCAAGGTGACTCCACAAGAGGGTGCAGCTTCTTTGACCGTAATACTCATTTTTTAAACTAAAAATGTTAAGTTGACAAACGTCAACACACTAGAACAGGAGTTGACAAACTATGGCCTATGAATTCAGCCCACTGCCCATTTTTGTATGGCCTGAAAGCTAAGAGTGATTTTTATATTTTTAAGCATTTAAAAAACTCAAAAAAGAATATTTTGTAAAATGTGAAAATGATGTAAATTCAAATTTCAGTGTCCATAAATAGAGTCTTATTGGAACACAGCCATACCCATTTGCTTATGTTTTGCCTACAACTGCTTTCGTACCACGACAGAGTTGAGTAGTTGCAATAGAGACTGTGTGACTGCGTGTGGGGCTCCGCAGTGTACAATCACTGGAGTAAGTGGGCATAGATTCCTTGGAGGAGAAATGGGGGAGTCATCACAGTATATACTTGCTGTGGTGTTTTGGAATCCTTTTCCCTAGGGACTAGCCTCCTCCTGGGTCAATGGTCCCTGGATATGAAAACTGGCTCATGCCTATGAACCGAGTGGGTAAGCATGCCCTCTTACTAAGGGGCCATCCTTAGCCTCCTGCTCCTTTATTCATGTGTTCTTCCTATTGGAGATGTTAAGCAGCACTCTTGTGGGCTGCCCATGTATTTTACTGCTAAGTACCTGTCTTAGTCAGCTTGGGCTGTGTATTCATCCTCGGAGAGACAGAACCTACAGGATATATGAAAAGGAATTTATTAGGGAGAATTGGCTCACATTATTACAGAGGTGGGAAAGTCCCTTGACAGGCCATCAGCAAGTTGGAGAACCAGAAATGCTGCTAGCATGGCTCAGGACAAGTCTAGAAGCCTCAGAACCAAGGAAGCCCATGGTGCAACCCCAGTTCGAGGCCAAAGGCCAGACAGTCCCATGGAGGATGCTGGTGCAAGTCCCAGAGTCTAAAAGCCAAAGAATCTGGAGTCTGATGTCCAGGGGCTAGAAGAGGAAAGGTGTCCCACTCCAGAAGGGAGAGAGAGAGAATCCCTCTTCTTCTGCCTGAATGTCCAAGTCAGGCCCCCAGCTGACTAGAGAGTGTCCACCCATATTAAGGGTGGGTCTTCCTCTGTCAGTCCACTGCCTCACACTTCAGTCTCCTCTGGAAGCACCCTCACAGACACACCTAGAAACAATGCTTCACCAGCCATCTGGGTATCCGTCAATCCAATCAGGTTGACACCTAAAATTAATCATAGGTTGCAATGACAAAATACCATCAATTTGGTGGCTTAAACAACAGACACTTCTCACAGTTCTGGATGGTGGGAAGTCTAAGATCAAGGTGCTGGCTGATTCTATTCCTGGAGAAGGCACTCTTCCTGGCTTGCAGATGGCTGAATTCTTGATGTATCCTTACATAGCAGAAAGACAGTGAGCTCTGGTCTCTTCTTCTTCTTATAAAGGCACCAATCCCATTATGGAGGCTCCATCCTCATGACTTTAAACCTAATGAGCTCTCAGAGGTCTCAGCTCTCAACACCATCACACTGAGGGTTAGGGTTTCAACAAAAGAATATGGTAGGGGGAACACACATCCAGTCCATAATAGACCCTATGTTCTATTTACACTGCTACAACTTCCTGTGGTGGGAAGCTCCAGGCTGGCTGGTTGTTACCATATTGCCTGCATCACCACTCCATAAGTGCTACCACCTGGCCTCTCTCTTCAAGGCCTGTGATGTTCATGGCTGTCTACAAACCCAGCTCTGTGACTGCCTGTCCTCCTGTCAACCCTGGTTGGCAGAGAACAGCCACCACTTAGGGGTGTGGATGCTCCAGTCACCAGAAAAAACTGAAGGTTTGGTGAATGTCAAGTCCTTGGGGCATCCCATGGAACATAATCTTCGGGTGGATCTTCTGGCCTCATATAAGATATCCACTCCAGCATGCTCACCTCCCTGAGCCCCTGAACCCTCCTTCTACTGCCTGCCAAGGTAACTCCGGCATCATGACTTTGCTCAGGTTGTCCATCAGCATTGCCAGTCTTCTTCTAAGAGCCACCCTAGCAATGAGTTTGCCTCTAACCCTGGAGTCCTTGCTGGGGTGTTAAGTCTCAGTGTCCCAAAAAAGTGCCAAGTCAACAAATTATCTCTTAGTCACATGGTCCAGCCTCCTGGTCAAGCACCCCCAAAATCCAATCCCAGGGCTACTCTCCTGGCTTCTCATGCTACATGCTAGCTAATTCTCACACCTCCTTTGAGGTGTAATCTCTTTCCTCCCTTATCAGACTGAGCATGTCCCAAGCCAAATTCTAGGATTTAATCCTGGTTAGCAGCCTGACAAAGGGGGAGCAGCTCCTGAGGACAGGGCTCCTGCTTCCTTGAGGAGAGAGGGGTTGGTGCGGGGGGTGCAAGGTTTCTGCAGTGTCTTCCTACAAGGAAGAAATGCAAGCTCCTACTACAGAAAGGTGGGCCACCTCTGGAAATGCTGGCAGTTCAGGAGGGGTCTACAGACCCTGCAGATTCTTGTAGATATCTCCCAGAGGTCCCCATTCATGTTTCAAGATTTCATGTTTCCCTAACCAGGGCCTGCCTTAGCTTAATAGACCTGTCTTCCCTGGACATCTAAATGTCTATGGCCCTCAGCAACTCTATCAAGTCCCGAGTCTGCTTTCATGGCAAAGGTAATGATTTCTTTGTGCTCTACCAAAGGGGCAGCTCAGGCTCTCACACTTAGCTTTTAACTGTTTGTTAAATGCCCTGAATTTCTCACTATCCCTCTGCAGGGTGTCACATCTTTGTCAAACCTGGCCATATCCACAGTTCTTGTTGGCCTTGTTCCCTCTATTCCTTCAAGTATGTGTATTATTGTACCATCCAGGGTGTTATGCTCTACTGGGACATTTTCCCAAGTCACCACTTGTGAAATTCTCAGCAGTTGGGCCACCACCTTGTGCCAAGGACTATCAATGTCCCACATTCCACGTGTCCCACTTGGAATGGAAGCCTCCTTAACACAGCCAGCCAGTGAGGAAGCGGGGCCCCAAAGCCCATCATTCTACTGCCTGCTCTCTGACACTCTACTTCTGCTAGGGTGGGGCCTCCAAGATGCAGGCACCAGGATAGGGTCCAACATGCAACAGATGTATCAGGAGAAACAGTTGTGAAGGAGAAAGGGTGCTGGAGTAGGAGTAGGTGGGGAGAGCCTTCAGACAATGATGCAGGTCTGACACCTATGGAAGGAGAATGGGAAGGAAAGATTGTCAGGAAGGAAGAGTAACAGATACCAAGCAACTCGAGAAAGGTCTTGGCCAAGGAAAGTTACCAAATACAGGTAGCCTGTTAGAAAAATTGCGTAGTAGGCACGAAGGAGCCAGCGCTAGTATCCCCCTGTGCTGAGTCTTTAGCTGGGAGCAGTCCTGGGAAGCATGGTCTCGGGGTGAATGCTATGATGGATTCAACTGTCAGTCAACTCCATTCTGTCACAGGCTCTCTTAAAGGGACCAACACGCCCACCACAATATCTCCATTGGTTTGTCCCACCTTTCGTGCAATGTCATTAAAATTAATAGCTTACTGATGGCTGGGCTCGGTGGCTCATGCCTGTAATCCCAGCACTCTGGGAGGCTGAGGTGGGCAGATCACCTGAGGTCAGGAGTTCAACACTAGCCTGGCTAACATAGTGAAACCCCATCTCTACTAAAAATACAAAAATTAGCCAGGCGTGGTGGTGGATGCCTGCAATCCTAGCTAGTCAGGAGGCTGAGGCACGAGAATCACTTGAACCCAGGAGGCGGAGATTACAGTGAGCAGAGATCACGCCACTGCACTCTAGCCTGGGGGATAGAGTGAGACCGTGTCACCAAAAAAAAATCTCTATATAGATATATCTATATAGATACATTTTACATATATATATAGGGATATATATATAATATATATATGAAAAAATATATATTTCACATATAATATAGGATTATATATAAATATATATATTCCATATATAAAATATATTTCATATATATATGAAAAAATAAATTATTCATGTGTATATATATATGAGAGAGCGAGAGAGAGAGTTAGTTTACTGACCATCAAGCCAGGCAAAGAAAGGCATGGAGTCAGACAGAATCCAACCAGGTGTTATTTTAAATTTTGTTATAAGTGATATCCCTGTCAAAAAGAAAAAAATAGAAAAAAGATAGGGAATTCAATTTGATATTGCACAAAGTGATAAGTTGGATGAAACTAGGTACAACACAATTGTTGAGGGAGGGGTGTTGCAAACTCAAATTAGTTATGTAATTTAGGTCATGGTGTAACTTGAATCTAAGGGGCCTGAATTGAAAGTCTAACTGCTCTGGGCTTGGAACCCCCTGAGTCACATTAAAAAGTGCTTGAGAGGAATCACCCAGGATGATTTAGTCTTCAGTGCCAACCACTACCTCTGGCCACCAGTACCTGCAGCCTGTGAGATGGTAACAATAGCATGACTGTAATGACTGACCCAGAACCTCAGCTCACCTGAAATGAGGGTGCTGTAACTGGGTTGGCAACCTCAGTTTTCTTGGGATGAGAAAGCAGTTCCCTTAGTGAAAAGGTGTCTTTTTAACCCCTGGAAGGTACAAATGAAATACATAAATAATGAAGTCAATCAATAGTAATACATTTGTTTTAAACTTAGGAATGATCTGTATATACTTGGTATTTGTAGGTTTTGTGATGTGTAAGAGAATTTGGCATATCTGAGATTACACTGTAAATATGTAATTAAGTAACTGATTTTTGACTTGTGATTTTGCATTAAAAGTTGTAAGAGAATCTGATGAGTTTAGTAAATAGTGTTGGGATGTTTATAAGAATCTGAGATTCACCATATTTACGACTTTAATTTATTAAATTTACAAGAATAATTTAAAGTGCTTAGAAAGGTTTTGCTTGTTAGTCACCAAAGTGCCCCAAACTAAAACAGATGCATCACATTTATATATAAATGTACTTCAAAAGGCTTAAGAGGATTTAATAAAATGAGTTGTAAATGAGACTGTTTCAGGGAATTTGGATTTACAGTTAGGATAATAAAATTCAAAATTAATCTTAAAGGCTTAGGGAAAAATAGGTTTTTATAGTTTGTTACTTTTTTCTGCACCCAAAAAGCAAATAATTGTGAAGTCATCAAGAACTCCAACTGACACTTGCTATATCTAAAAATGAATTCAGAATTGTTCCCTACCCTAGGAGCTAAACGTTGGCTCCTGAATAGTGAACAGCAGTACCACACGCAGAGGGGTTCAGATGAGTCCCGGGGCACACTTGCTCCTCCCTGTCCTCCTCTCCACATCTAAATAGCTCCCTGGCACTTACCCATCCTTCAGGCCTTTGGGATCTGCCCTCCTGTCTCCCCTGCCCCTTGGGCTAGCATCGCCCCTGCCCCAGGTTTTTCATCTGCCTCACAGGAATCTCCCTGCCTCTGGTCTTCTCTCCTCTCACCTTTCTTTTCTTCCATTAGAATTGCAAAGACACTGAGAAGGAAGCCCAGCCCGTGACTCTGGCTGTCTTTGTGTATCTGCTGGCCCTGACAGCCCCAGAAGTCTGTAGATGGTCCTCCCAGGTCTGAGTTGCAGCTTTTTGCCTACAATGTCACTGTCTTCCTCACCAGCTCAGCCTGCTTTGTTGTTGTTCTTTGAACCTTTCTAAAAATTTTATTGATGCATAATAGATGTACATACTCTGGGGGTATGTGTGATAATTTAACACATTTATATAATTTGTAAAGATCAAATCAGCGTACTTGGGATATGCATCACTTAAATATTTGTCTTTCCTTTATGTCAGAACATTCAAATTATTCTCTTCTAGCTATTTTGAAGTGTACAACAGATTATTGTAAACTATAGACACCTTAATGGTCTAACACTAAGCCTTATTTCTTCTATCAAACTACATTTGTACACATTAATCAACCCCTCTTCATCTCCTCCTCCCCACTACTCTTCTCAACCTCTGGCAACCACCAATTTATTCTCTACCTTAATGAGATTCACTTTTTTAGCTCCCACATATGGGTGGGAATAGGCGATATTTGTCTTTCTGTACTTGGCTTATTTCGCTTAACATAATGACCTCCCGTTCCATCCATGTTACTGCAAATGACAGGACTGCATTCTTTTTTATGGCTGAATAATATTTCATTCTGTATATAAACCATGTTTTTTAATCCATTTATTCATCGATGGGCCCTTGATTTCATATTTTGGCTTTTGTGAATGGTGCTGCAATAAACATGGAAGTGCAGGTATCTTTTCAATATATTGATTTCCTTTCTTTTGGATATATAGCTTAGATTTTTTCTAAGGTCCTTAGGTTTTTCTAAGTATATAAGTATATATTTTACATTCCCAACAGTGGGAATGAAAAAAAAATCCATTTTATCTGAGGTAAGATTATAGCTCATTGTGGTTTTGATTTGATTTCTCTGATGACTAGTGACAATGAGCATTTTTTCATAAATCTGTTGGCCATTTGTATGTCTCTTTTGAGAAATATCTATTCAGATCTTTTATCCATTTTTAAATCAGATTATTTGGGTTTGTGCTAATGAGTTGTGTGAGCTCCTTACACAATCTGGTTATTAATCCTTTGTCAGATGAGTAGTTTGCAAATATTTTCTCTCATTCTGTGGGTTGTCTCTTCACTTTGCTGATTGTTTCCTTTGCTGTGCAGAAGCTTTTTAGCTTGAGGAAATCTCATTTGTCTAGTTTTGCTTTGGTTACCTGTGCAGTTGAGGTTTTACAGGAAAAATTTAATGTCATGCAGCATTTCTCCAATATTTTCCTCTAGTAGTTTTATAGTTTTATGTGTTATTTTTAAGTATTTAATCCAATTTTTATTTGATTTTTGTGTATGTGAGAGATAGGAGACTAGTTTTTTGTTTTTGTTTTGTTGTTTTGTTTTTGTTGTTTTTTTCTTGAAATAGGGTCTTGTTCTCTCACCCAGGCTGGAGTGCAGTGGCATGATCATGGCTCACTGCAGCCTCAAACTTCTGGGCTCAATTGATCCTCCCACTTTAGCCTCCTAAATAGCTGGGACTACAGGCATGTGCCACCACACTTGGCCAACTTTTGTTTGTTTTTTTTTTGTAGAGTTGAAGTTTTGCCATGTTGCCCAGGCTGGTCTCAAACTCCCGGGCTCAAGATATCTGCCTGCATTGGTCTCCCAAAGTGCTGGGATTACAGGTGTGAGCCACTGCACCCAAACAAGTTTCATTCTTTTGCATATAGTTATCCAGTTTTCCCAGCCTCATATATTGAAAAGATATTTATTGCATGTTCTTGACTGACAATGCATGGATTTATATCTGGGTGCTCTGATCTGTTCCACGTATGTATCTGTACCTATCTGTATGGCCAGTACCATGCTAATTTGGTTACTATAGCTTTGCAGTAAGTTTTTTGTTTGTTTTTGAGACAGAGTTTTGCTCTGTTGCCCAGGCTGGAGTACAGTGGCGCGATCTCGGCTCACTGCAACCTCCACCTCCAGGGTTCAAGCAATTCTTCTGCCTCAGTCTCCTGAGTAACTGGGATTACAGGCACGCACCACCATGCCTGGCTAATTTTCGTATTTTTAGTAGAGACAGGGTTTTGCCATGTTGGCCAGACTGGTCTTGAACTCCTGACCTCAGGTGATCCACCCACCTTGGCTTCCCAAAGGCGGGGATTAAAGGCGTGAGCCACCCCGCCCAGCCAGCAGTAAGTTTTGAAGTCAGGTAGTGTGAAGCCTCCAGCTTTGTTCTTTTTGCTCAGAATTGTTTAGGCTATTCAGAGTCTTTTGAATTGCCATATAGATTTTAGGATTTTTTTTTTCCTATTTCTGTGAAGAATGTCATTAGTATTTTGATAAGCATTGCATTGAATCTGTAAATTGCTTTGGGTAGTATTGTCATTTCAATAAAGATTCTTCCAATCCATGAGCATGGAATATTTTTCCATTTTTTGGTGTCCTCTTCAATTTCTTTCATCAGTGTTTTATAGTTTTCCTTGTATAGATGTTTCAGTTCTTTGGCTAAACTGATTTTTGCGTATTTTATATTCTTTATAGCTATTGTAAACAGATTTCTTAATTTTTCTCAGATCATTCACTGTTAGCATATGTAAATGCTACTGAATTTTGTATGCTGATTTTGTATCCTGCAACATTACTGAATTCATTTATCAGTTCTAACAGTTTTTTTGGTGGAGTCCTTAGGTTTTTCTAAATATAAGATCCTGTTGTCTCAGAGCAAGGCTAATTTGACTTCTTCTTTTCCAATTGGGATGCCCTTTATTTCCTTCTCTTGCCTAATTGCTCTGGCCAGGACTTCCAGTATTATGTTGAATAAAAGTGGTAAAAAATAGGCATCTTTGTCTTGTTCCAGATCTCAGAGGAAAGGCCTTCAATTTTTCCCTGTTCAGAACAATGTTAGCTATGGATTTGTTATATATGACCTTTATTATTTTGAGGTATGTTCCTCCATTCCCAGTTTGATGAAGGTCTTTATCATAAATGGATGTTGAATTTTATCAAATGCCTTTCTGGCATCTATTGAAATAGTCATATGTTTTTCATTCTTAGTTCTTGGTTCTGTGAATGTCATGTATTATGTTTATTGATTTGTATATGTTGAACCATCCTTGCATCCTGGGGATAAATCCCACTTGATCATGATTAATGATCTCTTTAATGGTTGTAGAATTTGGTTTGCTAGTATTTTATTGAGAATTTTTGCACCTTGGCTCATCAGTAATATTGGCCTATACTTTTCTTGCTGTATCCTTGTCTGGTTTTAATATCAGCATAACGCTGGCCTCATAGATAGAATGAGTTTGGAAGTATTCCTCCTCTATTTTTTTTGAAGAGTTTGAGTAGAATTGGTATTAATTCTTTGGCTTTGTTTGTTTTTGTTTTTTAAGAGACAGTCTTACTCTGTCACCCAGGCTGGAGTGCAGTGGTGTAATCTTACCTCACTGAAGCCTTGAACTCCTGGGCCCAAGTGATCCTCCCATCTCAACCTCCTAAGTACCTAGAACTATAGGCATGCACCACCGCACCCAGCTAATTTAAAAAATTTATTGTAGAGAGTCCGAATGATCTTTCCATTACTGAGAGTGGGGTGTTAAAGTCCCCTACTATTATTGTATTGCAATCTATCTCTTCCTTTAGGTTGCTTTTCATATTTGGGATCTCTGGTGTTGAGTGCCTATATATTTAAAATTGTTACATCTGCTTGATAAATTGACCCCTTTATCATTATACAGTGACTTTCTTTGTCCCTTTTTACAATCTTCGACTGCCTTGTAGTCTATTTATCTAACTATAGCTATAGCTACTTCTGCTTTTTTTTTTTGGTTCCAGTTGTATGGACTCTTTTTATACCCCTTCATTTTCAGTCTATCTTTACAGGTGGGTTTCCTGTAGGCAGCATATAGTTGGATCTCATTTCTTTATCCATTCAGCAACTCTCTGCCTTTTAATTGGAGAATTGAGTTCCTTTATATTTAGTATTATTATTGACAACCAAGGACTTACTACTGTCATTTTGTTGCTTGTTTTCTGATTGTTTTGTAACTCCTCTATTTTTCATTTCTTACTGCCTTACTTTGTGGTTCTTTGATCTTCTCTGGCAGTATGTTTTAATTTATTTTTGTTGGGTTTTTTGGAGACAGAGTCTTGCCTCTGTCTCCTAGGCTGGAGTGCAGTGGTGCAATCTTGGCTCACTGCAACCCCTGCCTCCCAGGTCCAAGTGATTCTCCTGCCTCAGCCTCCTAAGTAGCTGGGATTACAGGCACCTGCCACCACGTCTGGCTAATTTTTGTATTTTTAGTAGAGACAGGGTTTTGCCATGTTGGCCAGGCTGGTCTTGAACTCCTGAGCTCAGGTGATCCACCCACCTCGGCCTCCCAAAGTGCTGGGATCACAAGTGTGAGCCACCACGCTCAGCCTAATTTTTTGTTTTTTATTTTTAGTGAACTCACTATAGGGTTTTGCATTGTGGTTACCATGTGGTTTACAAAAAAAAAAAAAAAAAAAACTTATAGATGTAACATTATTTAAAGAGATGATATCTTATTTTAGATCATATAGAATAGAAACAAAGAAAAAATGAAAATAAAAGTTTACATTGTAACTCCATCGCTTCCACATTTTGACTGTTGTTTCAATTTACATATTTTTATATTACCTGTCTCTTAACAGGTTGTTGTAGCTATTACTGTTTTTGACAGATTTATATTTTGGGTTTCATACTAGAGTTATAAGTGCATTTCATACCACAATTACAATATTAGCATATTCTGCATTTGTGCATGTACTTAATTTTACCAGTGTGTTTTATACCTTCAAATATTTTAAATTTTGTTCTGTTTTTGCATATTAGTGGTTTTTTCTTTCATATTGAATAACTCTCTTTAGCATTTCTTTATATTTGTTTTTTTTCCTTACAGTAGATATTATCTGACAACCTTTAGCATTTCTTCTAAGATGAACCTGGTGGTGGTGAATTCTCTCAGCTTTTGTTTGTCTGGAAAAGTCTATCTCTCCTTCATTTTTGAAGAATAACTTTACTTGATACAGTATTTTTTGATGGCAGTTTTTTCCTTTCAGCACTTTAAAAATGTCATGTCACTCCCTCCTGACCTATATGGTTTCCATTGAGAAGTCTCTTGCCAGAAAGACTTTGTTTTACTTGCTTCTTTTCTCTTGCTATTTTTAGGATCTTTCTCTTTGTCATTGACATTTGAGAGTTTGATTATGATATGCCTTGGAGTAACCTTGTCTGAATCAAATCTGTCTGGTGTTCTCTGGCCTTTCTGTACCTGGATGTTTATATCTTTCTCAAATTTTGGAAAGTTTTCTGTTATTATTTCTTTAAATAAGCTTTCCACCTCTTGCTCTTTCTCAGCTCCATCTTGAACATCAATAATGCTTAGATTTGGTCTTTTGAGGTAATTTTCTATATCTTGTTTGCTTTTCATTATTTTTTTCTCCTCTGACTGTGTATTTTCAAATAGCCTGTTTTCAAGCTCACTGATTCTTTCCTCTGCTTGATCTATTTTGCTGTTGGGAGCCTCTAATGAATTTTTCAATTCAGCAAATGTATTTCTCAGTTTTAAGATTTCTGTTTGATTCTTTTGCTATTTCAATCTCTTTGTTGAATCTCTCTAATAAACTTCTAAATTGCTTTCCCACGTTATCTTGAAGATCGCTGAGTGTCCTTAAAACTGCTATTTTGAATTGTTGGTCAGAGAGCTCACACATCGTCTTGCTTGGGTACGTTACTGATTTCTTGCTTTGTCCATTTGGAGAGTTCATGATTCTCTGTCTGATGTTGGTTCTTGTGGATGTGTGTCTATGTCTTTGCACTGAGGGATTCATTATTCATTTTAATCTCTATATGGCTTGTTTTGCTTTTACTGGATATATTTGCTTAGAGGTTCTTTATTGCTAAATCACTGTCTTCTTTTTGGCTCTAGATGGCATCTTAAGCCCACATTTGCTTTGGCTGTAGTAAATGATTGGAGCACTGCCCTTCCTAAATGGGGTATCTCAGCACTGTGGGAAGTCTGGCTATGGGTTTGTGCCCAGGGGACCTGTGGAACGGACCTCCTACAGCATAGTGCGAATGAACCACCACTCTGATTTAATGTCTCCTTTGGCAAAGTTACAAAGCAGAATTTCCAGAGATGAGGATGCTTGTCTCACCTCCCCACTTTCTCTCTGCCTGTCCTCAGGGATAGTTCTCTCTTTGGTCACTTAGTGATGCTTCCCATGGTTTAGGCAGAGGTCTACTACCAGGGAAACCAAGGTGGTGGGGAAGCTGGTTGTCCACCTCGATCTCACTTTTTCTACTGTAGAAATTGTGTGTTGGGGGAAATTTTTTCATGCTCTTGGTGCTGGGAAGAATGGGAGAAGGGGTTCACAATTGTGAAGCTCAATTTTTCTTACTGTCTGCTTAGAGATTTTTCAATTCTCTGTGGCCCCAGGAACTGTCTCATCTTCATTCTTGAGTTCTGGAATATTACTGGTGATAATCTTGGCACTGTATATTTATTTTTGGTTTCCTATGTAGGGGACAGTGAAGCCAGCTTGCTTCTATGGGGCCATTTTGGAACCAGAAGCCCAGCCTACTCTCTTATTGTTAGTCATTGGCCAGACTATGTGCATTAGGAAAGGTGAAGCCTCCTCCCTCTGCTTGCTTGCTCTTTCTTTCTTTTTCCTTTTTTGTTTGTTTGTTTGTTTTTGTTTTGACAGAGTCTCACTCTGTCACCCAGGCTGGAATGCAGTGATGCAATCTTGGCTGACTGCAATTTCCGCCTCCTGGGTTCAAGTGATTCTTGTGCCTCAGCCTCTTGAGTAGCTAGGAATTACAGGTGTGCCATCACGCTCAGATAATATTTGTATTTTTAGTAGGGACAGGGCTTCACCATGTTGGCCAGGCTGGTCTCAAACTCCTGACCTCAAGTGATACACCCGCTTTGGCCTCCCAAAGTGCTGGGATTACAGGCATGAGCCACCATGCCCATCCTGCCATCTGTTTCTTTTGCTGCAATTCTGAGTTAGGAATGGAAGCCCTGATGAGGGTGAGGGTGACAGTGGCCACCTTCTCTGAGCCCTCCCTTCTGCTGATCACTTTTCTTTAAAGATCTCATCACCCTGACCTAACTCAGTCTCTGCCATTTCTGTATACCAAGGTAAAGATGGGCATTGACTGAAAGACAAGGAAGCAAGGAAAAACTCTACATTTTGTAACCAGAGAGCATGGGAGCAGGTGCCCAATTCCAGCTCCACCATGGACTTTCTGTGTGAGCCTGAGTAAATCCTTTCCCTGTCTGGGCCTGGTTTTCCCTGACCCTTTATTAAGTAAAGAAGACCTTTTCATCCAGCAAAGCCACTTCTAGGTCTTTGTCTGAGAAATATGCTCTTATATGTGCCCAGCAGACAAATAAGGCTTGCAGCCTTGCTAGCAACCATAAATAATGTCAATCTAAAATGTCAATCAATAGAAGAATACGTGAGTAAATTAGAGTACACACACAGACTATGTCAGTCAGGGTCTGATAAGATTTGGCTGTGTCCTCACCCAAATCTCATCTTGAACTCCCATGTGTTGTGGGAGGGACCCAGTGGGAGGTAATTGAATTATGGGGGCAGATTTTCCCATTGTGTTCTCATGATGGTGAGTAAATCTCATGAGATCTGATGGTTATTATAAGGGGGAGTTTTCCTGCACAAGCTCTCTTTTTGCTTGCTGCCGTCCACATAAGACGTGACTTGCTCCTCCTTGCCTTCCATCTTGATTGTGAGGCTTCCCCAGGCACATGGAACTGTAAGTCCAATTAAACCTCTTTCTTTTGTAAATTGCCCAGTCTTGGGTATGTCTTTATCAGCAACGTGAAAATGGACTAACACAGGGTCCAGTTAAGAAATACCATTAGGCCAGGTGTGGTGGCTTATGCCTGTAATCCCAGCATTTTGGGAGGCTGAGGCAGGTGGATCACCTGAGGTCAGGAGTTTGAGGCCAGCCTGGACAACATGGTGAAACCCCATCTCTATTAAAAATACAAAAAATCAGCCGGGTGTGGTGGCTCACGCCTGTAATCTCAGCAGTTTGGGAGGCCAAGGCGGGCGGATCACGAGGTCAGGAGATCGAGACCATCTTGGCTAACACAGTGAAACCCCGTCTCTACTAAAAATACAAAAAATTAGCTGGGTGTGGTGGTGGGCACCTGTAGTCCCAGCTACTTGGGAGGCTGAGGCAGGAGAATGGCAAGAACCTGGGAGGCGGAGCTTGCAGTGAGCTGAGATTGTGCCACTGCACTCCAGCCTGGGCGACAGAGCAAGACTCCATCTCAAAAAAGTAAAAAATAAAAAAAATTAAAATAAAAATAAAAATGCAAAACATCAGCCAGGCATGGCAGCAGGCACCTGTAATCCCAGCTACTCTGGAGGCTGAGGCAGGAGAACTGCTTGAACCTGGGAGGCAGAGGTTGTAATGAGCAGAGATTGCACCACTACACTCCAGCCTGGGCAACAGGAGTGAAACTTCATCTCAAAAGAAAGAAAGAAAGAAATACAATTAGCACCAGTTATTTTCCTCACAACATTTTGTTACAAAAACATTCAAACATACAGGAAAATTTTTAAAGTTATAAAGCAAACACCCATACACCCACCAAAATTGACATTTGGCCTTATTTGCTTTATCATCTATCAATTGATCCATCTGTCTATCCATCTTATTTTTAAATGCATTTTAAAATAAGATACTAAAAAATATATTTTGCCCAGAAACACTTCAACATGTATATCATTAACTAGAGTTCCACATGTATTTACAGATTTTTTAAGGTGAATTTTTATATTAATCAAATGCACAAATCTTAAGTCTATTATTCAGAGTTTTGCCAAATTCATCCAGTGATGTAATTCAAAGGCTTCATCAAGTGATAGAACATATTCTTCACACCAGGAGGTCCACTCATGCTTTTTCCCATCCAGTTCCCACTGCTCCCACCTCCACCTGCAAACGCTTTTTTTTTTTTTTTTCCCACCAGAGCTTAATTGTATCTGTTCTAGGACATCATGTGAATTGAGGCATACCATAAAGGGCCTCTTTCAGTCAGCCCAGTGTTTTTGACATTCATGCATGTGGATGTGTGTATCACTAATTTTTGTCTTCTTTGCAGAGTCATATCCTGTTGTGTAAATATACCACAGTTTGTCCACTCTTCTGTTGATGGACACCTGGGATATTTCTAGCTTTTATCCATTGTGAACAAAGCTGCTATGGACTTTTGGTTTTTTAACAATTCTTTTTGTGGTCATATGTTTTTATTTGTCTTGGGTAAATACCTCCCCTCCAGAGGATGCAGCATTCGAGGCACTGGATTTGGTTAATGTTTAGATTTATAAGAAGGATAAAGCACCGCCTACCTTCATGTCCTCTCCCATCCTTTGCCTCAGTGTAGATGTAAGCCAGCTGGTGCCATCTCCCTCCCTTCGTGAATTCTGTGTGGAGTCCTCTTCTTGGTTCATCCTTGTTATTGTGCCTTGCTCAGGACGACTCCAGGCCACCAGGTATGCTTCAGTACTTGTAACTCTTATAGAGCTGGGAATCTTTACCTCTTTCATTTAAGGAGTCCTGCTTCCTTGCAAATGCTCCTATCTCTCCCTCAGAAACCTACAGCTTCCCCACATCAGTTAATGGACATTGGCCTCTAGGCTGATTCGAAGCTCTGAGTGAGCTCTAATGTTCTACAAGCAGGTCTGATTACCCATGGTCACCAGCCTCAGTTCTTTCTGGGCCCATTCAGAGTGGCTGGGGAAGGAGCTGTGAACCAAGGAGCAGACAGCTGGATTCCTATAACCTGGTCCAAAGATGCAGATTCAGAGCCAACTCCCTGGCCCACCGACTTTAGAACCTCTTATCTCCCTTGGATGTCTGCACTCAGGCCTCATTGCCCACCTGCAGAGGGGCCACCATCTGCAGATGGGCGATGGGGCCTGAGTGGGAACATGAGTGCTCTCCAGCCTCAGTGAAGCTCAGCCTTCAGCCAACTGTGTATCATACATAGCACCCAGGTTAAGAATGAGGACAGTGGACACAGACACCCTGGTTCCAGACCTGACTCTGGCCATCTTCACATGTCTCCTATTGCTTCTGTTGTGATACATTTCAAATATATTGCAAGCTAGAGAGAGAGGAGCTGCTGCTGGCTCTGGCTGCTTTTGTGCATCTGCTGAGTTCCTTCTCACTTTACACAACCTAAGCTTTATGACCTAGAGCAAGGCACTTCCCTCTGAGCCTCAGGTTTCTCTCTATAAAGAGCCATACAAATGGCAGGTAGTGGGGTGTTACAATTGATCTATGAGCTCGGGCAGGCCAGGTGAGCCCAGGTAAATGGAAGCCCCTACTACCGTTTCATGTGGCCCCTCCCTCTTGAATTCATGCCCAGTCATTACCTCCATCACCTCTTAATCCTCATCACAGCCTTGGGAGGGGGTGTGGCCATACAGGAATTATTAACCCCTTTTACAGATGAGAAAATTGAGGGGTAAAGCAGAAAACTGACCTGCCACATCCCATGAGGGAGCCTCGGTTTCTGACTCTCTCTGTGCCTGTCCTTGTGTTTAACATGTTAATTTATGGTGAACTCTCACATGTGGAGAGGAAGAGGGTAGAGCCTCGTGGCTAAACGCCAGTTAGGAGCCAGACCACCTGGGTTCCAATCCAGGCTCTGCAGTTACTAGGGCAAGTCACCTAACCTCTTTGTTCCTTGGTTTCTTTCTAAGTAAAATTAGTATTCTGAGAGTACTTACATTGTTAATAATAGCAACATTAGTATTATTATAATACATTGTGAGAATTAAATGAGTGAACACAGGTAAAACAGAACGACCTATAACACAGTAGGTGCTATGGTTTGTGTGTCCCCCAAAATTCGTGTGTTGGAAATTTAATCCCCAACCCAACAGTACTGGGAGGTGGGGCCTAATGGGAGGTGCTTAGGCCATGAGGGCTCTGCCTTCATGAATGGATTAATCCGATATAAAGAGGATTGTGGGAGTGAGCCCTCTCTCTTCTGTTCCTCCTCCATGTGAGGACATATTGCTCCTCCCCTCCAGAGGATGCAGCATTCGAGGCACCATTTTGGAAGTGGAAGGCTTTCTTCCTGAGAACGTGAGGCTGAATGAGGGATGCAGAAATGCATGAGGCCACTGGATACCTTCCCTCCAGTGGATGCAGGACTTGAGAGGAGGTGAGTCTGGCTGGTCTGGGTGATGCCTGCTTGGAGCTACCTTTGCCAGCAGCCACAGGAATGTGCATTTCCCAAACCCCTTCCCAGTTGCCCTGACCCCTGGCAGAGTTAGCCAGGGGAGCCACATTTTCCCACAGCTCACAGTGCCTCTCCAGCGGCAGCTGCAGAAAGCGCTCTTTTTGTTTAGACTCTGTTTCCAAGGTCAGATCTCCTCAGCCAGCAAGGCTCTTCAGCTAATGATGTCTGTGGAGACAGAGGAGACTGCTACACATAGCCTTGCCCAGGAGTCGCCCCAGGGAGAGCCATTTGCCAGGGGCAGTTTGGACTGCAGTGGAGCAAGGTTGGTGAGCACATCCCCAGGGGCAGGAGGCCTGAAAGTCAGGGCTGAAGGAGCCTTTTCATGAGTATCCTGCAGCCGCCTCCTCCTTTTACTCAAGGAGGGGAGATAGGCCCAGAGATCTCTGTCACCAGGAGTCAGGGCAGAGCCAGGCCTGCAATCCAGGGCTGCTGCCTGCTCCATCCCCTGGGACAGTGGACCCCAAACTTGAGCAGGCATCAGGATCACCTGGAGGGTTTGGTTAATCACTGACCGAGGGGCCCCACCTCCAGGTTTTGATTCAGTAGGTCTGGCATGAGGCCTGGGGATTTGCCTTTTAACAAGTTCCCAGTGATGCCTATGCTGCTGGTCCAGGAACCACACTTTGAAAATTATTTAGGAAGCTGCCTTGTGCCTGGAAAGGTGGGATGGAGCCCAAAAATGAGGTGCTGAGGAGGTAGGAATAGCAACTGCTTTCTGGAAGGAAATGGAGGACAGAGTAAAAATAAACTGGAAGGTTCTAGGATGGGCAGGCTTCAGGGGGAGGCTGGATGGAGGAGGAAGAGGTGGAGCCTGGGTCCATTCAGACTAGAGTGAGGCGAGGTGCCTGGAAAGCAAAACTTAAAGAGACACTCACTCTCAGGTTTGTACAAGCACAAGGTCAGCAGCTCCAAGAACCCGAGAAGGACTGTCTCTTTAAAACATTGTGGGCTGGGCGTGGTAGTTCACACCTGTAATCCCAGCACTTTGGGAGGCTGAGGCGGGCGGATCACGAGGTCAGGAGATGGAGACCATCCTGGCTAACACAGTGAAACCCTGTCTCTACTAAAAATACAAAAAAATGATCCAGGTATGGTGGCGTATGCCTGTAGTCCCAGCTACTTGGGAGGCTGAGGCAGAAGAATGGTGTGAACCCGGAAGGCGGAGCTTGCAGTGAGCCGAGATTGCGCCACTGCACTCCCGCCTGGGTGACAGAGCCAGACTCTGTCTCAATAAAATAAAATAAAATACATAAAATAAAATAAAACAAATAAAAATAAAATAAAATAAACATTGTGCGCTAGCACCTGACTTGCTTCATTCCAGTCCCAGCTCTGCCCCTGAGGTCCCCACCTGTCTGTCAGGCTGTCAGGTTAGCAGTGCAGTCAGTGTTTTCATGAGTAGCAACTTTCTGTGGGGCTCTGCATTCCTGATGGAAAACTCCTCTTGGTTAGAAGCATGACATTTAAAACCCTAGGCCATGAAGAAGGTAGGTGCACATGTGTGAAAGTCAGAGAAAGAGAAGACCTGGAAAGAAGGCAGCCAAAGTGACATACAGCAGTGTGTAGACTCCCTGCTAATTAAAGTGTGCTTCTTGGAACAGTGGCATCAACACCACCTGGGGAGCTTTAAAAAATTCCAATGCCCAGGCCACACCCCAGAATCTACATTTTAGCAGGATTGCCAAGTGATGTAGGCACAGGAACATTGGGATCACCTGGAGAGTTTTGTAAAATACTGATGCCTGGGCCGTGACCCAGAGATTCTGATATCATTGCTCTGGGTTTGGTGTGTGCTCCGGGGTTTTAAAACCTCCCACGTGTTCTCAGGTGCCACATAGTCTGAGCATCATTGGTGTAGACAGCTTCAGAGGTCTTTAGATTTGGTGTTGGAGGCAATGTGACATAGTAGAACTCACACAGGATTTTAGTATTTGGAGTGCAAATTCCAATCTTGACTCTGCCACTAACTAGCTATGTTGGCCTTGGCCAGATCATTTTTCTCTCTCAATTTCCTCAACAGTCAAATGGGAATATTAACAACCTCCCTGGACCAAAAAGTTAATTATGATTAATTATTAGAGTTCAAGGGAGTCTTGGGTAACACTTAGTCATGGATCCTCAATTTTACCCTTGAGAAAGCTTAAGACCTCTCTGGGTTTCAGTTTCTCCAGTTGTAAAATTTAGAGACTGGACCACTAAGGGCTGGTTATGATTTAAATGTGTCTCCCAAAAGCATATGTTGGAAACTTAATCCCCAGTGCAAGTGTTGGGAGGTGAGGACTAAAGACAGATGATTAGGGCATGAAGGTAAAGCAAATGCATTAATGCCATTATTGTGGGAGTGGGCTCCTTATAAAAGGACAGGTTCACCCGCCTCTTGCTCTCTCTCACCTTCACTTTGCCTTCTGCCATGGGATGACGCAGCAAGAAGGCCTTCTCCAGATGTGGCCCCTTGATCTTGAACTTCCCAGCCTCCAGAACCATGAGCCAAAATAAGTTCACTATAATTTACCCAGTCTGTGATATTATGTTACAGCAGCATAAAACAGAGTAAAAGAGGCCTTTCTCCAATCCACTGTGCATGTTTCTCCCCTTGTGCAATGGTTCCTTCTGGCAGCAATTCCTGCCCTATCTTTCTTAATCCAGTGCTTCCTACCTTTCCACTCAAGAGTGGCTCCAGCACCCCTTCCTCCAGGGTTCCCTCTTCCTGCATCCTTCATCCTGGTCTAATTAAACTATAGGTTTATGTCTCTTATAGGCTGAGTTTACATCTTTTAGGGAGCCTTCCCTGACTCTCTCCTATCAGGCCCAGGTTAAAGGCACCCTATTCTCCCCAGCCCCTCTAGCCCTTTCTCTCATCTGATCACCAAATAGATTATAAGAGCCCTGTGGGCACTCTCCATGTCTACATTGTATCTCCAGTAGGTATTCATCAGTTAAGTGTCTGAAAGTTAAAGGAATGGCATTGGGAGTCTGAGATCAATCGATTTCACAATGAACTCTTGCTCAAAACTTGTAGCCTTTGCCATCTCGATTCAACTCAATGTGTAGAAGGTAACTGAAGCATGAGGAAGGTCTCACTAATTTCATTAATTTAGGTCTCTTCCCTCCTGACACTAACCTCAATTATCTAACTGCTGGAGGAACAGTTTTCTGGATGGTGAAAGAGCAACTGATTTATAGGCCTTGGTGGATCTCAGCCATAGCCTCTGTTTAGAAAGCACTTTCCTATCTGCTGGCTGCAGCTGGAAAGATGGCAGGACCGGAATGGTTATAATCCCACTACAATAAGAACTGCTTGAGGGCTGGCATTGTGTCTGTTTGGTTCACTGAAGTATCCTTGGCACCTAGTAAGCACTCAGTAAATATTAATATCTGCTCAATAAGAAGCCTCATGTCATACAGATGACAGAAAGAGAGACTTTGGAGGGCTGGGGGGCTCATCCAAGCCCACAAAGCTGGAGCTTCAGAACTGAGAAGTCCCAACTTCCTGTGCAAGGCCCCTTTCTACTCTCCAGGACATGCAGTATCTGACCTGGTGCAGAATTTATGCTCCAAAATGTACTAACTTTTTATGTCCCTTTCACTCACGCCGCATCACTTCAAGGACTGGAGTGGTGTTACTCAATGCTGGTGCCTTGCAGAAGTCTTAGGAACACATTTTCACACAGCCCAGCATCTTTGGCTTTTGTCCCTGTGGAGCCAATGTGCTGGTGTGATTGAGCGTGCCCAGTGACAGTTTGCTTTCTGGTCAGATTCCTAACTGCCCATCTCACTGTAAGCACAAAGCAAAAGGGTTCCCCCACCCCCTGCTCCAGCCCTCAGCTCAGCATCTGGCAGGGACACTTAGTGCTCAAAGAGAAGAGCAAAGAGAGGCTAAACGAAGCATTTTGCACTTTCTTCTAAGTCAGGCAGGGGCAGATGGTGGCTGTGACATGGCAATGGCAGGGGGATCAGTCAGTGTGAAAACCATCCCCTCCCTTATCCTCCAGCAGTAATTGATTGGAAACCACAACATCTGCCCAGAGAAGTCAACGGCCGGCTCCCGATAACATTTCCTGGTTTCTTTTAACACTTGCTGTTAACAGGACAGTTGGTGACCTATAGAGGATTTGGCTTTTAATCTTAGCTCCACCACTAACTTACCAAGTCAACCTGAGAAAGTCAGTCTATACCATCCAGGAAAAGCTGCCTTAAAGGAGTGGAAATGAATGATAGCAGTAGCTATTATTTGTATAGTACTTGATAATTTTTAAAGTACTTTCACATACATCATTTCATTTAGTCTTGAGAGCAAGTCTGTGTGCCCATTTTGCAGATGAGCAAGTAGAAAAATGGGTTAAAGACTTGCCCATGGTCAGTCGCACAAGCCTATGAGGCATGACAGGGACTTGAATCCATGTATTCTGACTAAAACTCTCATTTTTTCCTTTTTTTTAAATTTCTTTATTTTCCTTTGGTCTTGTTCTGTCACCCAGGCTGGAGTACAGTGGCACAATCACAGCTCACTGCAGCCTCAACCTCCTGGGCTCAATCAATCCTCTCATCTCAGCCTCCCAAGTAGCTGGGACCTCAGGCATATGCCACCATGCCCAGCTAATTTTTGTAATTTTTGTAGAGACGGGGTTTCACCACATTGCCCAGGCTGGTCTCCAACTCCTGGGCTCAAGTGATCCACCTACCCCAGAGTCACAAAGTGCTGGGATTACAGGCGTGAGCCACTGTACCCGGCCTCACTTTTTTCTGTTCGTTTCCAGTCAACTGACTTGGACAAACATTTCCTGATTATATACTGCATGCAAGGCATTGTGAACAAGACAATACATGAAGAGGCCGTGGTTCCTGCCCTCTAGAAGCCCAGAGTCCAGTGGCAGGATCAGGCACATACTTTACCAGCAACCCTGTGGGGAAGGGACCAAGCAACAGAGAGTGGCCACAGCAGAAGTGTTACAGGACAGGGGTCCCAATCCAGACCCCAGGAGGGGGTTCTTGCATCTCCTACAAGAAAGAATTCAGGGTGAGTCCGCAGTGCAAAGTGAAAGCAAGTTTATTAAGAAAGTAAAGGAATAAAAGAATGGCTACTCCAGAGACAGAGCACCCCTGAGGGCTGCTGGATGCCCATTTTTATGGTTATTTCTTGATGATATGCTAAACAAGGGGTGCATTATTCATGCCTCCCCTTCTTGGACCATATAGGTCAACTTACTGAAGTTGCCATGGCATTTGTAAACTGTCATGGCGCTGATGGGAGTGTAACAATGAGGATGACCAAAGGTCACTCTTGTCACTATTTTGGTTTTGGTGGGTTTTGGGCAGCTCCTTTACTGCAACCTGTTTTATCAGCAAGGTCTTTATGACCTGTATTTTGTGCTGACCTCTTATTTCATCCTGTGATTTAGAATGCCTTAACCGTCTGGGAATGCAGCCCAGTAGTGTTCCACCTCATCTTACCCAACTCCTATTTAAGATGGAGTTGCTCTGGTTCACATGCCTCTGACAGAAGGTGTGGATGGCCCTATCAGTGTGGAGTGGGTATGGCTGCATGAAGTGGGTGATGTGTAACACTCCCTGGAAGGAGGAGTAGGGGCTCAGTAGGAAAGAGAGAGGGTGGAAGAGTCAGAGACTTGTCACTGTCAGATACTAGGAGTGTGCAGAAGGGACAGAGGGTTCCCAGTGTCCAAAGATTCAGTAGGAGGAGAGGCTGGAAGTTTCACTGACCCAGAGCAGAAAGAGACCAAAGAGTTCAAATTTCTTTCTGCATGTGGTGGGAAATTGAAAGGCTTTAAACACTGTCAACTAGCTCAGATTTACTTTAAAAATTAGTTTTAAAATGATGTTCTTGCATATATGGTTTACAAACAGCAGCAAAGGGAAAAATAAAAGTCACCTTTAATCACCTTGTCCAAAGATAACCAATATTTTCTATGAATAGATATATTTTTCTAAAATTTCATCATACAGTTAATATTCCTTTGTAAACTTTTTTTATTATTTTGTGAACATCTTTCATGACATTAAATATCCTTCTTCAATCATGGTTCTAATTTTTGGAGACTCATAGACTCCTCTAAAGATCTGATGAACACAGACCGTCTCCCCAGAAAACGCACATTCCCAAATACACACCCGTCATGTCTGCCAGACAGAAATGCGGGTCCAGGGTTGCCATTTCTTTGGATTCTTCTAGAGAGCTGGAAATCCATTTCTCGTGTTAAATCTTCTGATTTTTAAAGGTTGGCAACTAACTCAAAATATTAAAAAATAAAAGCAAAACAAAAACACTGTGGGGACCAAATAAACTTGTCGAAGGTCTCAGTCTCTTCTGGGGAAGCTGGTTTATAATCTCGGGCCAAGGCCAAGGTTGAAGGGATTTAGGGCTTATATAGTCAAATATGTTTCCAACCTCATCTCCCATGCCACACCTTCTCACAGAGCCAAAACGCTCTCTACAATTCCCACTCCCACACCTCTGCTCATGCAGATTTCACATATGAAATGCCCCCACTGTCCAAATCCCACCCAATCTTTGCAGGGCTTTATGACTCTGCTCCTTGGACACTTGCCATGCCTCTCTCTGTTCCTGGCCACTTGTCCCCTGCTAGACTGGGAACTCCTAGAAGCAGCACCATTTGATTCATCTCCTTGTACCCACCCTCCCCCATGCAGGACCCCCAAAGAGGCTGGAGTGGATGCTCAGGAAGCACTATCAGGGGTGTCAGACCCATCAGCATTTATCCTGGTGCAAGTGAATTCTTCCCTAAAGCAGATGAATGGATAATTACAGCCTGGCTTTAGCAATCTGCTATGCATTCACCCCTCAGGGTGTGTGAATTGCTGTGAAGTTCTTATGGGGGAAGGGGAGGTACAGAAAGTGACTCTAAAAGGAAGATTTAAAAGGAGGAGCAAAGGTAGAAAAGCTTTTGTAAAAATCTGGAGCCCTGCCTTTCAGCCATGGAGAAAAGAAGACAGAACCAGGCAGGTGCAATCAGGAGGCCCAGCCCTGCCCTGCCATGACTCTGGACAGGAGGCTTCCCCTCTCTGAACAGAAGGTGCATAGCCAGATCACCTCCTAGGGCCTCTCCTTTCCAAAATAATAAGATGCTGCATGGCAGTCAAGGGGATTTATGGTATCCCTGGTTAACTCAATCCAGAGGCTACAGGCACTGACTTCTGGTGGTCTCTCTGATGGGGCCTCTAGAAGGGAAAATGTTTAGCCAGGAGCTGTCCCACAGAGCCCATTAGCACAGCTGCCCCTGCTAACCCTAGAGGTGATTGCTTGGTGAGGTCCTGCAGGCCCCAAAATGTTTCCAGGCCAAGGGAGATCATGCTGCTGGGCAGACTCCAGGACCAGCTCGAAATTCCTCCTGTGGCATCAAGAAGCAGTGCTAAGACAGTTAATACCTACAGGACCTTGAACAGGCCACGAAAACTCCCTGAGCCTCAGTTTCTCCATCTGCAAGATATGAATGATAAATCCAGTTCTGCTTGACAGTTGAGATTTTGACACTAAAAAGTCCAGCACAGAGCCTGGCACACGGCAGATGCCTAAGAAATGTTAGGCCTCCTTATCTGTTGGGCCTCAACTTGATAGGAACAAGTCAGACTTTGGACACAGCCCCAGGCAATTCTGCAGCTATCAGGAACCCGGCTTTACCTTCAACAGAAAGACCCCAGCCTCGCCCTGATTCAGTATTAGTGAAAAGCATCCTAGCAGGACAAGCGGGCATAGGATGATGACTGCAGGGGGGAGAATTGAATGCCAAAGGGAGAAGAGAAGCTGGATCGGGTGTGGAGGACATGAAACCCGTTACTGGATGTCCGAGATTGTTAGTCACGGTGACCTCAGCCAAGGGGCTGTCTTAATTGTCTGGACCGAGCCTCAGACCCTGAGCAGGGCCCAGCTAGCACTTTCCAATGGCAAAGACTGGTGACCCCATGAGAAAGGACATTAGATAGAGTGAAGCTAGAACCCCCAGTTCACAAATGAGGAAACTGAGGCTTACAGTGGAGAGGTGAGCGCTCAGAGGCAGGGCTGGCACTCAAGTTTCCTGAGTCCTTCCTGGGCACACGCTGCCTACCAGGAGAGGAAACCAGGAGGCAGGATAGGATAATGGCTTCGGGCACGCAGACCCAAGAATTGAGAAAGAAGAAACCACTGGAAGTGTCAAGTCAAACACTGCACCCCCAAGCCCCACACCAGGCACTCTGCTCACCTGTGTTGTGCAATGTCTGCCTTCTAAAACCAGCCAGTTTAGCATCACGGGATTTAGTCTTAAAAGTTAATCACTACGTTCCTGCCTACTTTGTTTAAGCTCTGGTTTATGTGTTCAACATGCATGCCTCATCTCAACCTCGGCTGCTTTCTCCATGCACTGCTTGCTTCACTGCTGTACTCTTGAATCCTGCCTCAGTACCTGGGACATAGAAAAGTCTCCATAAATTCATATTAGTAGAGGGACAAGTTCATTCATTTATGAGCAGGTTCTGTGGCCAGGCCCTTTGCCACGTGCTGGGCACACAGAGATACATCTGAGTGGCTCCCTCGTCCTGGAGAGCAGCCTCCGTGGCTTAGCTGCTGCCACACGTGGCTCCCTTGATTGGAGGCTCTCTGAGAGCTGATAGCCTACATTACTCAGTTCTGTTCCCCATGGCACAGGTCTAGCTCAGAGCAGGGACTCAGAGGCCATGGGATTAGGGGAGCAGAGAAGCAGATGTTTCGACTCTGCCTTTTGATGCCAAGAAATTTTTACCTTGATGAAAAGTCAATAAGCTAGAACTGCTACAACCCTTTGATGTCTGTCTCCATCTCTCTCTGTATCTCTCCTTCTCTGTTTTTGTCACTCTCCTTTCCCTCTTCCCTTCCATCTTTCCTCCCTCTTAATGTCTGCCCTAGTTCATAAATTTGCTCACATTTTTTTCATGGGTTAACTTAGAAATAAAGATAAGCTCTTAGTCATTTACCCAACATGTGATCATAATGACTGGTGGCAGTAGTCGGCATAAAATGTTGACAGGGGCTAGAAGTCCACAGGGTGGAAATTTTTATTGACTAAAATTGACCAGAGCTTCAAATCTTCTTGACACTATGTTGGATTGGCTCGATATGACCCAGGAAACTTGGGCTTGGTGAAATAATGGCCATAAAAGAAAAAAAAATGACACTCTCATAAGTCAATTTTTAAAAAACAAACGGGTAAACCAAGTCTTCATGGTGAAACAGTTTGATTGAAATAATTTTAGTAAGACTAAAATGGGAATGGGAAAACTTGAGAAGAAAACTAAACTGAAAAGTAATCAAATTAGTCAATTAACTTTATGGTGCTTGCTTTAAAAAATAATTTTTCCATAAGAATTAATCAGCGTTGATATAATTCTTATTAAACTGTGGATAGCAGCAGAGTCCAATCCCCAGGCCTGTGGTGCAGTGAGGGAGACACGGATGAGTGGCCTTGTTTTACCTGCCTACCATCTCTTATTACTCACTGTGCACACCCAGATGCCTGTGATGGGCTGCCTGGTTCCTCCTGATTTGTAATCATCATTGTCTTACCAGTGATTTTTGTACTTCCAAACGAGTTGAGTTTTTACACTAATCACTGCCTTTTTAATCAATTAATGAGAATTAAAAGGTCATCTATCATTGGAAATTGCAACTGGAGTCAGCAAAGCACTACATTGGCCCACAGATGCTAAAGAATTGCATCCTACACTAATAATTGTACTTTGGCTTTAATGAGATTCTTATTAACATATACATTATTAATTAGACCATTAATGCAGATGTCATTTTGAGTCACACCAGGATTCCCGATGGCTCACATGGTTATTAAACCTTGCTAATTTGCACAGTGAATTAACATTATATTAAAGGTTCTCTCCACTGTGTATACTAAATTAAAACGCTTACTTTCAACGTCGCACCCACAGCACCCACGCATACTTGTTTGGGAAAGGAATAAGAGAGAAGGATTTCCATCGTAAGACCTGAGAGCTTTCTATCTTGCAAATAACTTTGGTGTCTGCAATAGATAGAGAAGGAGAAGCTTAGGGAGTTGAGAAGAGAGAGGAAATCCCTCCCCCACGCCCCACACCACAGAAGGGGCCTACTGTTCTTTAATTAGCAAGGTTTACCTAATGTGTCTAAAATAGAGTATTTAAACTTTTTTCTCACTATAAAGTATCATTTATTTATTGTAAATAATTTAGGAAATATGCATACGCAAAAATGAGAACGTTTTCATTACCCGTTCTTTCAGCACTCAGTAATTACCATTCTGAATATTCTCGTGTGATATTTTAGTCTATTTTCTCTATACTTAGACATCCTTTTACACAAACAAAATAATACTCTATATACTGTTTTAGAACCTGCCTTTTTAACTTAATATTTCTTGGATACCTTTCTATATCATTTAATCTTCTTCTAGAGCATCATTACCACATTACACATATCAATCTATGTGATTCTTTTCCATGGCTGCGGGATGGTCAGCTTTGTGTGTCACCCTGGCTAGGATACAGTCCCCTAGTTATTCAGTCAAACACTAATTTAGATATTGCCATGAAAGCATTTTGTAGAAGTGATTAAGGTCCATAATCAGTTGTCTGTAAGCAAGGGAGATTATCCTGGACAATCTGGGTGGAGCCTGACTCATTCTATTGGAAAGCCTTAAGAGCAAACCTGAGGTCCTCTGAAGAAGAAGAAATCCTACCTGTGGACTGTGGCTTCAGTTGATGCCCAAGAGTCCCAGCCTGCCTTTCCTGCTGGCTGCCTTACAGATTTTGAACTCTCCTAACCAGACCCCACGACTATGTGAGCCAATTCCTTGCAAGCAAGCAACAAGCAATAAATGAATACATAACATACTGGTTCTGTTTCTCTGGTTGATCCCTGATGAATGCAGGCTGCATAGGATTTTACTACATGGCCCTACCATAATTTATTGAACCAATCCCCCATTGTTGGACATTGGGCTGGATTGTCTTGTTGTCAACTTGGCACCATCTCCTGTTTCAGGCTGGAACAATGCTTCCCAGTATGTTGTTTCCTGTGTGTTTCCAGGATGGGGATTACTGATGGGAGAAACCCACGTAAAATTTGGAAGGAAGAAGGAAAAGGGAAGCCACTGCTGTTGGGAGGGAATGCCAGTCAGGCACAGTGGCAGTGTCACCAGGCATGGCAGCTTCAATGGACACCAAAGCTTTGCCAACCACCCCATGAACTCCCACCCCATGGATGCACTTTGGTGGCCAGATACATGCAGTTCCTCAGACTTTCCCACAAGCTCGTCCCCGCCAGCTGCATCTGGCTTCAGACAGAAGTGGTTAGCAATGGTTTCTCCAATGCTTCAACATTCCCTTTCTGGAACCTCATTGTCACTACTACTCCCAGATTTGCATAAGCCCTAACTCCTGTGTTAAACCCTTTATTCCCATAATACTTATAATAGCTCTGTTTTCCTGAATGAAACCACTAGTGGTTCAGGGGAACTGGTCTTTAAGAATGGGAATGTGAAATTCTTTCACTAATATTAGAATTAAGGGCATAAATGTCACCATTGCAAAATCACGGTAGTCCATGGCACAAAGTGGCAAAACATTTCCTTAAGTTATTACCTGTAGTCACCTGAAGTCAGGTACATGGAGAAAAAGTCAGGTGACCAATTAGCTGCTGTAACAGAACAGTGGAAACAGCGTGTAAGGACTGTAGGTTAGTTAGCTATTTCTGACTGTGATGATGAATTTGAAAAAAGAAAATGGTGACCTTGGGCTTAAAGTGACCAACTCAAGGCCAGGTAGGAAAAGACAAGGCTTTGATGACTGCCCTGAAATAATCCTTTGGTTCAAGGTCACAGAAATGATTGACCTGACCACATCCTCTAAACAGCAGGCCTGATACAACAATGGATTGGCCTTTTATAGACTCATTTATGGCACCTGCCAAGTGACAAACCTTTGCAGGGCTGAGGTAATGTCCTGAGGAATGGGGTATATGCTCTAACTCGGTGACCAATGTCTGCTATTGTTTCTCCCACAGCTAGCATTCATGGGTCCAGGAATCAATGGGAGGAAACAGAAGTAGTTCATACCACAACTACCCTTAATGATGCACAAGCAACATTTCCATTTCTATCATTGCGGCTTTGAGCTCCCTGGTGCAGAAGTCTTGATTCCCAAAGGAAAGCCACTTCCATCAACGGACACAACCATAGGTCCACTGAACTGGAAGCTCAGACTGCCACCTGGCCACTCTGGGCCCCCCGTGCCATTTAACCAAGAGGCAAGGAAGGAGGTAGTGTGCTCACTGGAGTGATTAGTCCTGGTTACCAAAGGGGCAGTAAGCTGCTACTATATGATGAGGACAAAGAGGAGTCTCTCTGGAACCCAGGAGATTTTTCTGGAATGCCTCTTAATACCCTCATGGCTTATGGTAAACGTTCATTAAAAATAACAGCATAGTCTAATGCCATAGGCTCTTCAGGAATGCAAATGTGAGTTTCCCACCAGACAAGGAACCATAACCAGCCAAGGTGCTTGCTGAGGGCAAAAAAGTTTAAGAAGGGAAGTGGAAGAAGTATAGCAAGAAATTTCAATGTTCCGAAAGCTAAGTATACAGTTTCCCCTACTTTAATGGAGTCCTCATATTGTGAGATATTCAAAATAGCAAGTTCTCCTAGCTGAGGTTTCACAAATCTTCAAATGACAAAAAAACCAGTTTGGCCACAACTTTCCCAAGCCTTCTGTACTGAGTGAGGAAGTGTCCATCTTTACCCTGTTCAGGGCACACATCTCTGTCCTCAGAGGTCCAACTGCCAGTTCACATGGCATCAGAAGGCAAATGAGAAAAAGATGCCCCTTTCCCACATGAAGTTTCAAATGAGTTACATTATTATTATTAATTTTTTTTTGAGATGGAGTCTTGCTCTGTCACTCTTTTTTCCACTTTTAAGTGGGATTTTTTGTTCTCATATTATTAAATTTTGAGATTTTCATATTCTCAATACACATCGTTTATCAGATATATGAATCCCAAATATTGTTTCCAGACTCTTGCTATCTTTTTGCTTTCATAACAATGTCCTTTGAAGAGAAGTTTTTAACTTATTAAATCCAATTTATCAAATTATTTATTTATTTATTTATCTATTTATTTATTTTTGAGATGACATCCTGCTCTGTTGCCCAGGCTGGAGTGCAGTGGCGCGATGTCAGCTCACTGCAACCTCCGCCTCCTGGGTTCAAGTGATTCTTCTTCCTCAGCCTCCTGAGTAGCTGGAATTACAGGTGCGTGCCACCACGCCCAGCTAATTTTTGTATTTTTAGTAGAGATGGTGTTTTGCCATGTTGGCCAGGCTGGTCTCAAACTCCTGACCTTAGGTGATCCACTGGCCTCGGCCTCCCACAGTGCTGGGATTACAGGCATGAACCCACTGTGCCGGCCTCAAATTTGTTTTTATAGACTGTGCTTCTGGTGACATAGCTAAGAAATCTTTGTCTAATATGAGTTCACAAAGATTTCCTCTTGTGCTTCTTTCTAAAAATATAGTTTTAGGGGTTACAATTAGGTCTTTGATCCATTTGAGTTAATTTTTGTATATAGTGCAAAGTATGGATGTAAGTTATTGGTTTTGTGGGGTTTTTTGCATGTGAATATCTAGTTGTTCTAGCTTTTGTTAAAAAGTTGTCTTTTCTTAGCACCTTTGTAAAAAAAATCAGTTGTCCATATATGTGTGAGTCTATTTCTGACTCTTTATTCAGGCTCTTTATTTTCTTTTATTGTTAGCTATATTTATATCAGACAAAATAGATTTCAAGACAAAAACTGTAAGAGGAGACAAAGGTGGTCACTATATAATGATAAAAGGATCAATTCAGCAGGAGAATATAACAATTTTAAATATGTAGCACCCAACATGGGAGCACTCAGATACATAAAGCAAACATTATTAGATATAAAGATAGAGCCCAGTACAAAAATATCTTGAGACTTCAAAACCCCACTTTCAGCATTGGACCAATCTTCCAGACAGAAAATCAACAAAGAAACATTGGATTTAATTTGCACCATAGAACAAATGGACCTAATAGATATTTACAGAACATTTCATCCAGTGGCTACAGAATACACATTCTTTTCCTTAGCACATGGATCATTCTCAAGGATAGATCATATATTAGTTCACAAAACAAGTCTTAAAACATTCCAAAAAATTAAAATAATATCAAGCATTTTCTCTGACCACAATGGAATAAAACTGGAAATCAATAACAAGAGGATTTTTGGAAGCTATCCAAATATATGGAAATTAAACAATATACTCCTGAATGACCAGTGGGTCTGTGAATGAATTAAGAATAAAATTGAAAATTTTTTGGAAACAAATTATAATGGAAACACAACATACCGAAACCTATGGGATACAGCAAAAGCAGTACAAAGACGGAATCTTATAAGTGCCTCAAAAAAATTAGAAAAACTTAAAATAAATAATGATGCATCTTAAAGAACTATAAAATCAAGAACAAATCAAACCCAAAATTAGCAGAAGAAGAAAAATAATAATAAAGATCAGAGCAGAAATAAATGAAATTGAAATGAAGAAAACAACACAAAAGACTGATTTAACAAAAAGCTGTTTTTTTGAAAAAATAAATGAACAAACCTTTAGCCAAAGAAAAAGAGAGAGAAGACCTAAATAAATAAGATCAGAGATTAAAAAGGAGACATTACAACTGATACCACAGAAATTCAAAGGATCATTAGTGGCTACTATGAACAACTATGCACCAATAAATCAGATCTGGAAGAAACAGATAAATTCCTAGACATGTGAAATCTATCAAGATTGAAACATGAAGAAACCCAAAACCTGAACAGCCCAACAACAAGTAATGAGATTGAAGCTGTAATAAAAAGTCCCAGCAAAGAAAAGCCCAGTACCCAATGGCTTCACTACTGAATTCTACCAAACATTCAAAGAAGAACTAATCCTGGCCAGGCGTGGTGGCTCACACCTGTAATCCCAGCACTTTGGGAGACCGAGGCAGGCGGATCATGAGGTCAGGAGATCAAGACCACCCTGGCTAACACGGTGAAACCTTGTCTCTACTAAAAACACAGAAAATTAGCCGGGCGTGGTGGCGGGCGCCTGTAGTCCCAGCTACTCGGGAGGCTGAGGCAGGAGAATGGTGTGAACCCAGGAGGCGGAGTCTGCAGTGAGCCGAGATTGTGCCACTGCACTCCAGCCTGGGCGACAGAGTGAGACTCCGTCTCAAAAAAAAAAAAAAAAAAAAAAGAACTAATCCTAATCCCACTAAAACTGTTCATAAAAATAGAGGAGGGAATACTTCCAAACTCATTCTATGAGGCCAATATTACCCTGATACCAAAACCAGAAAAAGATACATCAAAATAAGAAAACTATAGGCCAGTATCACTGGTGAATATTGACTCAAAAACCCTCAACAAAATACTAGCAAACCAAATTCAACAACACTTAAAAAGATTGCTCATCGGCCAAGCATGGTGGCTCACATCTGTAATCCAGCCCTTTGGGAGGCCGAGGTGGGTGGATCACTTGAGGTCAGGAGTTCCAGACCAGCCTGCCAACATAGTGAAACCCCATCTCTACTAAAAATACAAAAATTAGTCGGGCGTGGTGGCATGCGCCTGTAGTCCCAGCTACTTGGGAGGCTGAGGCAGAAGAATCGCTTAAACTCAGGAGGCAGAGGTTGCAGTGAGCCAAGATAGTGCCACTGCACTCCAGCCTGGGCATCAGAGCAAGACTCTGTCTCAAAAAAAAAAAAAAATGATTTTTCATCAAGAACAAGTGTGATTTGTCCCAGGGATGCAAGAATGGCTCAACATACACAAATCAATTAATGTGATACATCATATCAAAAGAATGAAGGGCAAAAACATATAATCATTTCAATTGATGCTGGAAAAGCATGTGATAAAATTCAGCATCCCTTCATGATAAAAACCCTAAAACAAAACTGAGGATAGGAGGAACATACCTCAACATAATAAAAACCGTATATGGGCCTGGCATGGTGGCTCATGCCTGTAATCCCAGCACTTTGGGAGGCTGAGGTGGGTGGAACACCTGAGGTTAGGCGTTCGAGACCAGCCTGGCCAATATGATGAAACCCCATCTCTACTTAAGTACAAAAATTAGCTGTGCATGGTGGCACATACCTGTAATCCCAGCTACTCAGAAGGCTGAGGCAGGAGAATTGCTTGAACCTGGGAGGCGGAGGTTGCAGTGAGCTAAGATTGTGCCACTGCACTCCAGCCTGGGCAAAAGAGCGAGACTCCATCTCAAAAAACAAAAACCTATATAACAGACCCACAGCTAGTATCATACTGAATGGGGAAAACTGAAAGCCTTTCCTCTAAGATCAGGAACACAAGGATGACCACTTTCACCACTTTCATTCAACATAGTACTAGAAGTCCTAGCTAGAGCAGACAAGAGAAAGAAATAGAGGGCATCCAAATTGGAAAGGAAGAAGTCAAATTATTCTTATTTGCAGATGTTATAATCTTATATTTGGAAAAACCTAAAGATTCTACCAAAAACTATTAGAACTGATAAACTCTTGGAAGCAAAGTTGCAGGATACAAAATCAACATACAAAAAATCAGTAGCATTTCTATACACCAACAGCAAACAATCAGAAAAAGAAATCAAGAAAGTAATTTTATTTACAACAGCTACAAATAAAATTAAATATGGTGCTGGGAAAATTGGATATCCATATGCAAAAGAATGAAACTAGACCCCTGTCACTCACCACATACAAAAATCAAGTCAAAGTGGATTAAAGACTTAAATCTAAGACCTCAAACTATGAAATTACTACAAGAAAACATTGGGGAAACTCTCCCGGACATTGGACTGGGCAAATATTTCTTGAGTAAGAACCCATAAGCACAGGCAACCAATGCAAAATGGACAAATGGGATCACATTAAGTTAAAAATCTTCTACACAGCAGAAGAAACAATCAACAAAGTGAACAGACAACCCACAGAATTGGAGAAAATATTTGCAAACTACCCATCTGACAAATGTTTAATAACCAGAATATAGGCCAGGCGTGGGGGCTAATGCCTGTAATCCCAGCACTTTGGGAGGCTGAGGTGGGTAGATCACCTGAGGTCTGGAGTTTGAGACCAGCCTGGCCAACATAGTGAAACCTCATCTCTACTAAAAATACAAAAAATTAGCTGGGCGTGGTGGCGGGTACCTGTAATTCCAGCTACTCAGGAGGCTGAGGCAGGAGAATCACTTGAACCTGGGAGGCAGAGGTTGCAGTGAGCTGAGATCGTGCCATTGCACTCCAGCCTGGGCGACAAAAGTGAAACTCCATCTCAAAAAACAAAACAAAACAAAACAACAACAACAAAAAAAAACAAAACAAAATATATATAAGGAGCTCAAACAACTCTATAGGAAAAAATCTACTAATCTGATTAAAAATGGGCAAAAAATCTGAATAGACATTTCTCAAAAGAAAACATACAAATGGCAAACAGGCATATGCAAAGGTGCTCAGCATCACTGATCATCAGAGAAATGCAAATCAAAACTACAATGAGATATCATCTCACCCCAGTTAAAATAGTTTTTATTAAAAAGTTAGGCAGTAACAAACACTGGTGAGGATGTGGAGAAAAAAGGACCCTCATGCACTGCTGGTGGGAATGCAAATTAGTACAACCACCATAGAGAACAGTTTGGCAGTTTCTCAAAAAACCAAAAGTAGAGCTACCATATGATCTAGCAATTCCACTGCTGGGTATATACCCAAAAGAAAGGAAATCAGTATATCCGAGATAGCTGCACTCCCATATTTGTTACAGCACTATTCACAATAGCCAAGATTTAGAAGCAACCTAACTGTCCATCAACAGATGACTGGATAAAGAAAATGTGGTACATATACACAATGAAGTACTATTCAGCCATAAGAAAGAATGAGATCCTCTTGTTTGCAATGGCATGAATGGAACTGGAAGTCATTATGTTCAGTGAAATAAGTCAGACACAGAAAGACAAACTTCTCATGTTCTCACTTATTTGTGGGAGCTAAAACTAAAATAACTGAACTCATGGAGAGAGAGAGTAGAAAAGTGATTATTGGAGGTTAGAAAGGGTAGAAGAGGCAAGGAGGTAGTGGGGATAGATAACGTGTACAAAAAGATGGAAAGAATGAATAAAACCTTGTAGATGCTAGCACAACAGGGTGAATATAGTCAAAAAAAACTTACTTGTACATTTTAAAATAACCAAAAAACTATTGTTTTGTAACACAAAGGATAAATGCTTGAGGAGATGGATACCCCACTTTCCCTGATGAAATTATTATGCATTGCAGGCCTATAGCAAAATATCTCATGTAACCCATAAATATATAGACCTATTATATAATCACAAAAATTAAAAATGAAAACATTTTAAAAAGAACCTTACAATAGTAAATACTTCAATTTCCCCACTCTCAACATTTGTCTTCTTGTTATACATTTACCTTTACATATGTTATAAATGCCATGTTGCATTGCAATTATTTTTATGCTAACAGCAAATTATCTTTAATAGAATTTCAAATAATATTTAAAAATCTTGTTTACCATGCAGTTACCATTTCTAATATTTTTAATTACTTTCCATGAATTCATGATTCCATCTGGTGTCATTTTCCTTCTGTCTGACCAAGTTCCTTTAGTGTTTCTTATAGTGTGGTGTGCCAACTAAGAATTCCCTCCGTTTTTATGTATTTTTTAAAGTCTTTATTTTGCTCTTGCTTTTGAATGATCTTGTTGCTGAGATATAAACTCTAGGTTGACAGGCTTTTCTCTCTTTCAGTCCTTCAGAGGTGTCATTCTTGTCTCTTTTCTTTTTCCTTTTTGTTTCTTCTTGTGGCTCCAGTTCCTGCTTTTTAAAGTTTTCGTTTATCTTTTTTTTTTTTTTTTTTGAGACTGAGTCTCATTCTGTTGCCCAGACTCGAGTGCAGTGGCTCCATCTTGGCTCACTGCAACCTCTATCTCCCAGGTTCAAGTGATGCTCCTGCCTCAGCCTCCCAAGTAACTGAGATTACAGGTGCCCACCACCATGCCCAGCTAATTTTTGTGTTTAGTAAAGATGGGGTTTCACCATGTTGGCCAGGCTGGTCTCAAACTCCTGACCTCAGGTGATCCACCTGCCTCGGCCTCCCAAAGTGCTGGGATTACAGGCGTGAGCCACCACACCTGGCCTAAGTTTTTCTTTATCAAAAGGTTTGAGCTCTTAGATTATAACATGCCTTGATATCATTTTCTTCATGTTTCTTGTATTTGGGGCCCATTGGGCTTCTTCAATCTGTAGCTTCATATTCATCATTATTTGTAAAACACATTATATAAATGTTCAATATTTTAAAATGTATTACACTTGAAAACCAGCATATGGTCTATCCTAGTGAATGTTCCATAGGTTCTTGAAAAAAATCAGTATTCTACAGTTCTTGGTGTCAAAGTGCCTTATAGTGTTGTTCAGATCTTTATCCTTACTACTTTTGTTCTAACAGTTTTTTCAATTACTGAGAGCATAAAAACCATAGTTGTAGGGCCAGGTGGTAGTTCGCATCTGTAATCCCAGCACTTGGGAGGCCAAGGTAGGAGGATCACTTGAGCCCAGGACTTTGAGACCAGCCTGGGCAATATAGTGAGACCCCATCTCTACAAAAAATGGCAAAATTAGCTGGGCATGGTGGCATGTGCCTGTAGTCCCAGCTACTCGAAAGCTGAGGCAAGAGGATTGCTTCAGCCCAGGAGTTCCAGGCTACAGTGAGTTGTGATTGTGCCACTGCACTCCAGCCTGGGCAACAGATTAAGACCCCGTCTCAAAAAACAAAAACAAAAATAAAAACTATTGTTGTGGATTTATCTATTTCTCCATTTATTTCTGTCAGTTTTTGCTTCATGTATTTTGAAGCTGTGTTATTACACACATTCACATTTATTATTATATGTGTTAAAAAAAAAGTATCATTCTTTCATTGTCCTCACGAATTGGACCCACTTTTTGTAATGAAGTGTGTTTATCTCTGATAATACTTCTTGTCTCAAAGTCTATGTTATCATCAGATAATATGGCCATTCCAGCTTTCTCATAATTAGTGCTTTTGCCTAATCTCTACCCTTTTACTTTCAACATATCTATGTCTTTGTGTTTTTAAGTATTTCTTGTAGACAGCAGAAAATTAGCTCTTATTCCTTTAAACAGTCTGATAATTTCTTCCATTTAATTGAAATGGTTAGTTCATTTACATTTAACATTACTTTAATACATTTAACATGACTAATGGTCATTTTGCTATTTGCTCTCTATTTGTCCTGTTCTTTTTTCTGTTTTTCTTGTCTTTTTTGTGGTTAATTTTTTTTAGTATTCCATTTTAATTACTTTATTGGATTTTTCCTATTTCCAACATTTTATTTTGAAAAATTTCAAACATACTAAAAAATTGAAAAGTTTTACAACTTTTAAAAGTTGAATACCCCGTACTTTAATAAACCTGCTTTCACTTAAAAAAAAAAAGTTGTATTCCCCATATACCCACCATTAACATTGTCTACACTTGTAGAAAAGACCTCAATTAGTCAACTCATCTTCCTTATTGGTGCCTTATATCTTTATTTAAACAGAGTAGAGGCAACTACATTTGAAGAGTTGCATAGAAATGTAATTCCTAGAACATGGGAAGTGAGAGTCTCATCTTTACACATTTATCAGGCCTTACTGTGAGAGGAAACAGGACCATCTGGACTGTGTCCAGAAGGAGTGACCAGGCACATATAGCAAGCAAACAGGACATACGGAAAGAAACATTTATAAGTCATAGCCTTGCAGCCCCGTGGTGGTGGGGTAGGAGGCAGGTGGCAAGCTGTTTGTGAGAGAATCCAGGCATCATGTTAAATGGATGCTCCAGGGAAACAGATGTTAGTTCTTCAGTAAAAGGAAGAACTAAGAGCAAAAGGAACCATACATGAGCAAGACTTCCTTAGGAGATAGTAAACTTCCCATCACCGGATGTATGCAAGCATTCTCTCATTCAACAGATACTTATTGAGCCTTTTAGGTTCAGACATTGGGTTAGGCACTGCAGATAGAGTGGTGAACAAAACAGGCAGGGGTTCTTTGTCTTCATGGAGGAGGTTAATATTAAACAATCCCACAGATAAATACATAACCATCAATGGCGATTTATGCTGGAGATTGGCTATGGCAGGAATTGGAGAGCAGGAGTAAACGCTTTCTGACTCTGAGACTCAGCAGCGTGGAATCATGGGAAGCACTACCTAAGTGGTGGCTTTTATTATTATATTATCATTAACATTATCATTTGTTTTATTATTCATTCATTTCACATTTTCTGAGCACTCACCTTGGGCTGTGCAAGGAGACGAAGCTGCGAGGGATAGAAGCCTTGCCCTCCAAGTGGAAGGGCCATCCAAGAGCTGTGATTAGAAACCAGGGGTCCCTGGAGGCACTGTTGGCCTAGGAAGCGGTAAAGTCTGGGGGTGGGAGTGGGGACGGGGGGGTGGGGGTGCTTCCCGGGACAGTAGGAGTGAGTTGGATCTTGAAGGAAGAGTGGGAGGAGACTTGAAGGATCGAAAGTGGGCAAACTGTTGGTATCAATTCCCCTCACAGTCCCCTTCAGATCTCCAGGAAACCTGACAAATGTGAGGTGTCCCCTCCTCTCTCTAACCCCTTTCCCCTTCTCCTTCCTCCACCCCTTCCCACTTGGTGAGGGTTCAGCTCAGCTGGCCCCTTAGCCTATTAACACTCTTTGCATCTGAAAGCTCAAATCAGCTCCTCAGAGGTGTTAGAGATCAGAGTAATTAAGGTCTCTTTCAAATGAAAATCTAAACCAGAAATTGGATGTTTGTCTCCTTGGGAAATTAGGGTCCCCAGTTCTACCAGGAGCTAGTCAAACTCAGCAGGGGGAGGTGATGGCATCAAGAAGCCAATTTATTTGGATGCTCTCCAGAAATATTTGATTCAATTAAATCAAAACTGACTCCACATGGCAGTGAGGGTGATCTTTAAAGCTAAATCGGATCCGAACTCTCCCCTGGTCTTTGATGCACTCTAAATAAAGCCCAAGCCCCTCACCACAGTCTTGAGACCCAGCCTAATCGGCTCCTGCCTTTCCTCCAGCCTCATCTCAGGCACCTTTATTAGGTGCTTGTCACACTTTGTGATTATTTTATTTACTGGCTGCCCTTCCCCACATCATTAAGTAAATACATCCCTGTTGTTGTTCACTCTGGAGCACAATATATAAAGTTGTCCAAGTGAAAAACAGCTCCATTGCAAATCAGCGCTTGCAATTTGGAATGTGCCCTAGAGCCATTCAGAGGAGGGCTTGAATTCAAAACCACCTCAACACCATCTTTCCCTTCTCTGCCCCATGGCACCAGCTGTCACTGACCTCTAGTTCTATCCTGGGTTCCCTATTCTGGAGGATAACTGCTCACCTCTTTGAGATCCCCCCTCAGCTTCCTGAGTACTCTTCCTATATGGCTACTAAAAACTAGCCAAACATATCCTCACAAACACACCCTCCCAATGCAAAGGAAATTCCTCCAGACATAGGAACAGACAAAGAGAAATAGTGTTTAACTAAGTCGTTTATTGTTCCAGTTGGAATACATGCTTCAGGAAGGCAGGGACCTGTGTCCATCTTGGTTACCATCCTATCCACAATGCCCAGAGCAGTGCCTGACACTTGATGGATGTTCTAGAAATCTGTTTTAAATACACGGATTTTTCTGAAATTGCCTATGTATAAGCATGGTGTTAGCACTATGGGTGCAGAGGAGGACAAACCCAGATTCAGCCTTCAAGTAGCTCATAACCTAATGGAGAAATCACAACACTGGTTGCCTCTAAGGGGTTAATGAAGAAATCAGAACTCTGGTTGCCTCTAAGGGATTAGCAGTGGGGAAAACTAAAACTAAAGGTATGAGAAAACTTTGGAGATAATCTTAATATTCTATAATTTAGTAGGTTACACAGTGTATGCATTTGTCAAAACTTGTTTAACAGTATTCAAGATTTGTGCATGGTGCTGTATGCAAATTTTACCTAAAAAACACCTTGAACTCCAGTTAATTATACATGTGCTGAACTGCTTAGAAGTGAAGTATGCCTTCAATTGACTTTTCAATGAATTAAAAAACTAGATTGATTGGTGGATGAATAGAAGGAAGGATAGATGGATAGTTATGTGGTAAAGCAGTAATAGTTTTATCCAGAAGCTAGGTGGTGGGTACATGCATGTTCACTGTATAAAACTTTCAGCTTCTATAGATGTTTGAAAATTCTCCTAATAAAATGGAAAATAATGGCACAATTCTGTGTATTTTTAAATAAAATCAATTTTGAAATATGCCGATAAGAACCACATTGCTAATTAAAGAAGTGAAGTACAGGAAGGTTTGGGCTGTGTGTTTCTGTGTAAAAGAAGGAGGAGTCAAAAGTTAGCCGGGCGTGGTGGTGCATGCCTGTAGTTCCAGCTACTCGGGAGGCTGAGGCAGGAGAATGGCATGAACCCGGGAGGCGGAGCTTGCAGTGAGCCGAGATCGCGCCACTGCACTCCAGCCTGGGCGACAGAGCTAGACTCCCTCTCAAAAAAAAAAAAAAAAAAAAAAAAAAAAAGGAGGAGTCAGATTTACATAAACTTGAACAAGCAAGAACTATTATTTCTAGAACATGTACCAAAACATTTACAAGACTGTCTCTGGAGAGGGAACTTACTTTTTGTTCTCTGTTATAATTGAATCATTAACCATGTGCATGTATTAATTCAATAAATAAACACATTAAAATTAAGTGAGAGTTTAGTATCCATAACATTCCCTGAGAGAAAAATCTAGACTACTGCAGTTTGAAAGGCATGTAAAGAAAGGGAGGGGAACATGTTTGCAGTTGTTTTTTTTTTGTTTGTTTTCAAACAAAGAGAATACTGATGAAGAGGTAAAGATTTGGAATTTAGTAAAGAATAGGGATCATTTGTTAATTTTCAGAAGCTTTTAGGATAAATGAAATGAAAAAGATGCTGGGTTATTTTGGCAGGGAGTTTGATACACTTGACTAAAAGATTTAAAAATATACCTACATGTCAAGAAAAACTGAAATATTCTATAACTTTTACTACTTCCACTTAGCCTAGTTTATCTTGAGCCACTGTCCATGGCATGTCCAATAGATGTAAAGGCTTCACACACTCCTCATATAAACAAGTTACTGAAATATTGTCAAAGTGTCACATTTTCTCTATTATAAGGTTAATTGTTTTTCACAATTGTATTTTCTTTGAAATATGGGTAAGTCCTATAATCAATCTTCACCTTTAATGTGGTAGTACTAAACACTACCCAAAGTAACAATTAGGTATTTAACAGAACATCTTATAATAGAGAGAATCTCAGAATCAAATAAATAAGATAGGTGAGTTTTTGCAAGGCTGTCTTTCTAGAGTTCCCTAGTATTCTTTAGAGTGTTAGGCCTATCATTCTCAGTTATCCACCAGGTTGTACTTTACTAAGGCACAGGCAACTGCAAGAGTCAGACAATACTTGATAGTGTTGATATTAACACTTGAGATTTGTGATCACATAGGCATTGATTTGAGTCCTGACTCTGTTACTTACTCTTGGATTATATGAACTTGGATAGATTATTTAAGGTCTCTAGGTCTTATCTGTAAAATCTCCTAATCTGTAAAAATAGTGTGACAATAATAAATAGCCTAACCAAAAAATAGACTTAAATAAATGTATGAAAAGCAGAGTAAGTGCTCAAAAACTTAGCTCTGCTTTTATGCGAAAATGAACTATTTTAAGCAGTTACATGATACGAGAAATCAGCTTGATAATGGAAAAAGATCATAGCATTCTGGTCAAGTTTTACACAGGCATGATCTCTTTCGTGGCCTAGACTGAGTTGAATTAGAATAGAAGAAACCATATTACAAGTATTCAGGAATTAAGCAAGGACAAAAAAATAGTTATGACTGTGATAACTGAAACAAAGGAAGAGATATAACAGACAACGCGTTTAATTTGTGAATTGACAAATAAGGTAGGTGAGGAAAAAAAGAGGCTTATGGAATTCTTGAGCCTAACGTGCAAGAAGAGCAAGGATGCCATTTGTTTGGAGAGGGGAATTGAGGAATAAGAGCCCATTTATTGGTGTGTGTATGTGTTGGGGGAGAAATGAGTTCAGTTTGGGACAACCATGAAGACCCAGCAGACAGCTGAAATACTGTTATGAAGTTCCCTTATATTCTAACATATTACCTTTAGTTCTTTGAAGTCAATTCTGCACCCCACTTTTTGCTCTACACCCAGACAGTAGCACAGACTGGTGTTCAGTAATGACAGATGGAAAATTTTGGAAGAACCGTGGTAAGTGGCCGGTGCATGCTGCGAGGCTGGTGCATGAAGACTCATCCTGAGTGAAGAGCCACACAGTTCCACCAGGGCGAAGACTGATTTTTGCATATCC